>NC_133027.1:72094166-72397196 GCF_048771995.1 Taeniopygia guttata | reverse complement strand
GGAAGGCCCAGCTGCTCACTGTTAATGTTTAATGACAGCACTGCAAGCTGGGGATATTCTCAGACTCTATTTCAGCCGGTCAGGCTTCATACAAACTCTTTTCAGTAAACACTAAATCTACAGAATAAGTTACTAAGGAATACTGGTCCAGATTTAGGAGAGACTTACAGAAAACTTGGTGTAATTTAGGGCTTCCAAAGGCTTTTCTGCATCCAGACTAATTTTTTTTACATATACAAAATTCACAGTCTCTTGCTCTGGAGGCTGTGCAGGAATAAATGTGCATGCAAAGTCCACAGCAAAGGGTTGGTGCTGAATGGGACACAAACACCTTCCCTGTCTCTCCCAGAGAGGCTGCTACTCTGTCAACACAGTCCTGCACAAAAAGTAGTGTCAGATGATTTCTTAGAGTAAATTAATGCAGCTTCATATGTTAGGCCAACTGATATCAGCAGAGAATTCACACACCTAATTTTTAACCTCCAATTTCTCTTTGGCTCATGAAACCATTTCCTGCCCTGGTCCCTCTGACAGTCCCCTGGTTCTCCTTCAAGCATCTATCCAGTGGAGAGACAAAGCTAGACAAGAAGTATGATCCTAAATGCTACTACTTATATGCTCAGCCAGGAGGAACAGTGGGTCAGAATGGCTCAGTGAGAAATTTGGACCCTTAGACCAAACTCTGCTTTCATTCTCAGTGTGAGTCTAGAGGTATTACAGCTCATGAAGAACACGATGTTTCCACTCTCTACTCCCACCTTAACCAAGAACTGATCCAAGATGCACATATTTTTTGTGGTTATTATTGCAACTTGCATCCAAGAAAGACAATTGTAATTGAGATCCACTGTGTGGAAATTTTGAAGTACATTGGCAAGTATATATACAAGTATTTGGCTATTTGCCTTGCTATTCAATGAGGACCTTGAAAGACTTTGAATAGATCATTGCTTTGACTTCACAAAGAAGGTGAGCTTTAGGAAAATCTGTGTGCACACAATGGTGGGTTTGCCACAGGGAGTAACCAGGTGGAGGTGGATGTGCACACTGCAAACTGCAAAGGGGCCAGACCAGAGCCTTCCAGGTGCAAAGACAAAATGGAAAAAAGGCTGTCTGAGCCCAAAAGACAAGTTTGAAGCCTTTCCTCCTTTGTACCTTCGCTCCTCAAAACCCTGAAGACTATTAAATGCCTGCTGAGGTCTATTCCACCCCCAGCTGGGGATGGGGCTGAACAGTGAAAATTTGAATATGACAGGAGAATATCAGGGCAATGAAAATCCCCACCCTGGCAGGCTGTCTGCAACTGCAAGTGCACCTGGCCCCACATTGCTCAGAAAGCCAGAACATTTGTTGTGCTCCTCATCATCACCAACAGGGACAGGGTGGTCCTCCCCATATCCTTGCCAAGCTACTTTGAGTGATGGGAAGAGTTCCTCTCTTTTCCCATCACTGGAAGCATCACGTGTGGATCTGCACATGCCCAAAATCATGCTGCACTATTACAGAGCCAATCCAAGCTTTGATTGGAAATTGTGATTGTTCTGCTGGCTCTGGGACACACTGGGATCATGCAAGATGGCCTCATCCTGACTTTCCAGGGACAGCAGGCAACAAACTGCAAAGGTGGATTTCTGTCTTCCTGGAGACTGACACTTCAAAAGCCTAAGATTTTTTTAGACAGAGCTCATAGGATCAAATCTGTACCTAGTGACAATTTTAGGTTACAATTAGGGAGAGATGAGAAATCATAGTTGAGAAGGAAGGAACTGGCAGGGGTTGGGCAGTGGGAGGCTGGAACTCTAGGACAGCTCCTGTGGATGATGATCTTCAGGCTTACTTTTGGCCCCAAATGAAGGTGTTGGTCTCTGCTGAAGATACAGAAGATGTGCCCAAAATGTGCTGCTACTCCTAGTCTTCTTTTTCCTTCCCCCAATCCTGTCTGAAAGTATCCCTTCTGCACTGTTAAAGTAGGAGTGTTGTCAGAGGCCACTGTAAGTGACCATAGTAATCTGTAAGGCAATAGGCAGCTCTGATGTGCAAATGGGATTTAGGGAAGCCTCAGGAACGGGATAACATAGACAGCGCTTAAGCTGAGTTTCAAACGGAACATAACGTTTCATTTGACAAATGTCTGGGTTTGAACTTCTTTAAGCCTTCAGGGCTTTAGGAAGAGAATATCAGTCTCCTGCAGAATAAATCCTTAATATTTTTGGCTTTCATTTAGGAAGAGGGAAAAAAGGTCTATGTAGAGAAGAAGCCAACAGGAATATCTGATTTCATTGCTTTCATCATATACCACTACATATCATTTATTTTCTCTCAGAAGCCAGGGATATATCTTCTCTAAATATTTACCTACTTTCTTTCTAAAAACGTCTGCATGTCACCATGCTGATTTGTGCAGTAGAAATACCAGCCTTACATTTGATCTAATACGTTTTACACACCCAGACTTTAATAGTAGGCTGTTGAAACCAAGGTCTAATAGTGTGAGGTCAGGATAGCCTGCATCATCTACTGGGAATATATCCTCCAGCCACTGCTCTGCACCAAGACAGTCACAGTAGTGCCACACCACACTGCAGCATGGGCCTTGCAGGGAAACTGGGGACAAGCAGGCTTGGAAGCAGGTATGGAATTTTGACTACAGGAAATCCCTCAGCTTTATGGCTCATTAATGTCTTCCTGAAATGGAACCACATCTGGCAGGTCTGCCTCTCTTGCCTCCATGTTCACCCACCAGTCAACTCAGACAAGCAGAGGCTGTGCTGTCTCCATCCCTGGGGTTTTCAAAGCCCAGCTGGATCCAGCGCTGAGCAACCTGGCCTGACCTCAGAGCTGGCCTGGCTTTGAGCAGGGCTTGCTCTGAAGAGTCCACAAGTGACCCTTGCAACTAGAATTATTCTGTGCTCCTGTCATCCTGGTCCAGCGATGCCCTTCTTAACTTCTTGAAGGGCTCTATTCAGCTCTGTACCAGCAACAATTACTAGGCTTTGTACTCCAGGCATTTTCTACCTCAGTATCAGAAACTAAAAAGGTAACTATGTCAGAGACATTTTTTCCTCCCCTCACTTTCCCAGGCAGGGAGTACTGATCTCTCCACCCTAGAATGGAAACTGAGGCACACTCAGGTGTCATAAGATGGCTTTCATCGAGGAAGTAAAAAAAATCAAAATCAATGGATCATTGCAAGACTCAGGATGATCAGTACTGTAGGTGGCCCTTGCCCTATCTTACTTGAAATTGAACACGGATCCTTGTTCAAAAGGACACTTTCTGACTGTGACCACAAATCCTGGCGCACACCCCACTTGTCTTCATAATCGCTGATCACCTCAGCAAACTTCCTGCTACCCTAGGCAAGCAAAGTTATAAAATATTTCTTTCAATTTTCTGAACCATTTTCTGTTCCTCAAGTAGTATCTATCTTGCTGTGCATGATGTTGTACAGGTTGACCGAGAGCCTCAGTCTTTCAGTATATATGGCACCACCTGCCAATGAAGTAGAGGATGAGGGCTTGGAAGCTATACTCCTCTTCCCACTGTTGTCATTGCCTGGCTTTGTGTGGGCTCACTTACAACAGTCCTTCTCTCTGCTTCCCTCTGTAAAAGGTGGTAACAAGTAGCAACCCCACAGTGACATGAGGATGTGAACATCTCATGCCCTTAGCTGGAAAGTGCAAGAGAAAAGCAAAGCACTCTTTATTATAACAGTCCCATCTCCTTAACTCCTCTGAGAGGACAAACCCAGGATTGCCAAACTTCCTGCCTTTCCTGCATCCCCTGCAGCACTCTGGTTATGTTCTGTTGGAGTTTTCCTACTCCACCTGGCTCCTTTCTTTAGCAGTCAGAGCTGCACACCTACTCCAAAAGCCGCCTCCCCAAGCCAGGTGCTGCACCTTGCTAACCTGTACTTTTTTCCACTAGGCCTTCTTACAGAAACTTTGGCAAATACTTAGCATTTAACTGCCTAAGTGTTCTGGTCTTTTCTGCCTTTGGATGCCCAGAGGGGGGCTGGGTGCTGGAACAGGCTCCCCAGGGAAGTGGTCACAGCACCAAGCCTGATAGAGTTCAAGAAGCATTTGGACATTGTTCTCTGGCACATGGCGTGACTCCTGGGGGTTTTTCTGTGCAGGGCTGGAAACTGGACTTGATTCTCCCGTGGGTGTTTTTCAGCTCAGCATATGCTGTGATTCTGTGTGAAATAGCCAGTGAAGCTCCAGAGCAGATGCCCCACAGACAGGCTGGGGCTGTGCTACAGCCAACACCCTCTGAAGTGCTTGTGCTGCCGGCGCTGCCCTTCGAGCTCAGCTACCAACGCTTCATTTCTGAAGGGAAGTTGTAACAAAGGCTTCCACGACCATGTAGTTAACATATAAGAAATATTTCAGGAGCAGTAGGAGCCATGTTTCCTGGGGAGAAGTTGTTTCCTGGGGATCTAAGAACCTGTTCATTTAGTTCTTTGTTAAATGGGGCTTGAGTTCTCTTGGGAAATTTGCCTGCGGTCTCTTCCCAGACTTTGCAGTAGAAGCGTCTGAAATGTCTTTACGTGTGAGTGACATCTACACGTGAGCCAAACACCCTGGGTTCAGTTAAAAGAGATTAACAGGCATTTACAGGAAACAATTCATCTTCTCCTGTGGTAGATACCTAAAATAGCCCACAGCAATCACAATGTGATTGCTTCCCTCCACAAACTATAAATTTATTCTGGAAAAGCAGCCCAGCCCTTGACTTGTGTTGGAGGATTTGGTTGCCTGGTGCTTTTTGAGCTGCTCCACCTTACTTTAGACTTTGAACAGGCAGGCAAGTATATACATACAGGTGCAGGTGCCTGTAGAAGACAAAAGCCCTTCCAGCATGTCTCCTGAACACCAGGGAAAGGATTCGCTGTCCTGTTACCAATGCAATGAGAGTCACTACTTTTGAAGTACTGGATTAATTTCCCTCCATTGCACCCTCTCATTTATATACTAAATGTTGATATCATTGGTCTATGCTGGAATAGCTGAAATTCAAGAATGAGAGCCACAGTGCTACACAACAAATTATTAATAAAATAATAATTTATTTTAGCAAAAAGAAAATTTGACTTTATTATAAGGAAAAGAAAATCATCTGAGTTTCATGGCATCATGCAACTGCCAGAGCAATGTGTAGGGGTATCATTCCTGTTCTGCAGATAACCACCCCAACCAGGAAAGGTGTGCAAGATGTCACGTTACAACTGTTACATCATCAGGAAAAAATCTCAATGGCTGATCATTGCCTGAGGGAGATGTCAGTCTTCCCAGCTTCTGCGCTGGAGAAGCTCGTACAGGAATTAACTCTTTCCTAGGTGATGAGCACCACTAGATTTTACTAGTATTAGTTCCATCTTGTTTGCCTAAAATGAATCATTGTTCTCTTACTTTCCATTTTTGTCTTTCACTCAAGTCATAAACAGTGTGACTTTGCAGTGACAGCTGTCTATCTCATCTGCTGTGTGACTGAGGACATTTTTTCTTCCACCTTGCTGTTGTACTTCTGCTGGACACTGGTTGTTCACCACACCACCGTTCCCATAGAAGATGACAAATGTTGCTTGCTGAGCACAACCCAGGCAACCTCCCTGCCCATTGTCCAGCATGAAGAAATACTCCCTGCACATCAACAAAATGACCCATCTTGTAATGATACCCAAGGCAGCAGGAAATGCCTAAGGCTTTCCCTGGAATACATTCTAATGATAAATTAGGTTTTTACCAACTCAGAGATCATACACTTTGCCTCGTTTCTGCTGATGTTAAGGGGCCAGTGCTGTGGGAATCAATTCCCTCTGCAGCCCCATGCCTGGGGATAGCAGACCCTTTCCAGTGACAAATTCCCCCCTTGTCCAGAGGAGATGGAAGTGATAATGCCTTTCCCCAAGTTTCTACAGACTCTAGGCAATGTCCAGTTCCATAAAAATACCATTCTTATGTCAAGAAAACAATGGAAATTTCCTTTTCCTCCTTGGTGTTTTGTCATAGGGATGCTCTTCTCAGTCCTCAGTAGGTGGCATGCAGGCTTCTCTTCACACTGGACTGCTGGGGTTTGAGCCTGGACACTGGAGTCCAAACAGTCCCTGCTATTAATACAGGCTCTAGCCTATTAAATGTTCACCCTTATGCCCCAGGCCAGGCTCAAAGTGAGCAGGAGGAGGCATCCTGTATGACAGAAGTGCCTTTAATCTCCTCTCTCCCACCTGCATTTGTCCGTGCTCTCTCAGTCAGGTAGGACACAAATTTCTAAGTATTATCCTTCTTTTTACTCCTTTTTTTTCCCTGATGCAGTACTTTGCTGCTACATCTCTTGGTCTTTCCAGACTGTCTAAGTGATTTCATGGGCAATATAGTCTACCTCCCCATTTACATACACTACTGAGTTTCTTTTTAAGTTATATTAGACTGCGGACTATATCCAGAAACCCATCAGTTCCCAGTTACCCAGTTTAACACTGACATGTTTTTTGCTCTTGTTTACACTGAGAAGCCTAGAAAATATGTGCTTATTTCCTCTAGAGGTCTTCCTCTCTTTTGTCCTCTTAATCACATCCCTTCATCTACAAAAGTTCTTGAAGAAACCTCCCCTATCCTCTTGATTTTTCCTTTTTGTACATTCACATACTTATTCTCTTCTCAGCACTCTCATGCCTGCCTCCTCTCAGGTCCTCAGCTGCTATCTCCTTCCAAGCTGTGCCATGCTGCAGTCACTGAGCAGAGTCTGGAGGGGCTGATTTCCCTTCCATAGTCATGGGCCAGAGCTCACCTCCTTCCCTTCCCTTCCCTTCCCTTCCCTTCCCTTCCCTTCCCTTCCCTTCCCTTCCCTTCCCTTCCCTTCCCTTCCCTTCCCTTCCCTTCCCTTCCCTTCCCTTCCCTTCCCTTCCCTTCCCTTCCCTTCCCTTCCCTTCCCTTCCCTTCCCTTCCCTTCCCTTCCCTTCCCTTCCCTTCCCTTCCCTTCCCTTCCCTTCCCTTCCTTCTTCCCTTCCCTTCCCTTCCCTTCCCTTCCCTTCCCTTCCCTTCCCTTCCCTTCCCTTCCCTTCCCTTCCCTTCCCTTCCCTTCCCTTCCCTTCCCTTCTTCCCTTCCCTTCTTCCCTTCCCTTTCCCCTTTCCCCTTTCCCCTTTCCCTTTTCCCTTTTCCCCTCTCCCCTTTTCCTTCTTTCCCCCTTTCCCCTTTCCCCTTTCCCCTCTCCCCTTTTCCTTCTTTCCCCCTTTCCCCTTTCCTTCTCTCAAATGCAATAATTTTATTCTCTTTGATGCTGTGTGTGCTCCAAACAAGTGGCTTACTTTCCTCCAGAGGCACCAAAGCCTGCCCCAGCACAAAGTACACACTGTGCTGCCCCTGAATATCTCAGTTCAAGAAGCTTTGAGCTCCCATTGTTTGCAGTTCACAGAGTTCACCTGCATTTTATTCTGCTCATCTATTAAAGAAAACAAAGTGGAGATGAGGGAGAAGGAGAAGTAGGGCTGTAAAAGCAGCAGTGGGTCAGAGAGCCCTCATGTTCCTGGTACCAGTTGTGGGCAAATCAATCAGTCTCAAACAGCTCACTGGAGGATAACTGCCCAACTTACCCAAATTTATTTTCTTTAATAACAGAATCCTCCTGTGACCCTGCAGTTATTGCTGACACAAAGCCAGGCCTGCTTGAGCCTGATATCTGCTCCCTTGCTCCCTGCTGTGTGCAGAGCAATGGAGCCATCCTCCCCTTGTTTTCTGCCGACAGCAGCTTTAAATCACTGACAGCCACTTCTGTCCCTGAGGCCTGGGAGAGGATTTCCTGCAGGTCACTCACTTGTGACTCATGCGTGCTCACCCGTGTGTGCTCGGGCTGGGTGAAATAAAGATCAAAATGCCTGGAGATGTCTGCTTGATGTTTGCATGCTTGGCTCTGCAAGGACTGTGAACGCTGTGCAGGTGATGGAGGGAATGGATGGTCACACAGACACTCAGCAGCAAAGAAGAAATTGCTGTAAAATCTCCGAGCTCATGGTCTGGCCGAGTGATATTGCTAGCCAGGAAACTGGCGTGCCCCAAAACACTGAGATTACACAAAGGGAAATGGAAACTTTGGGATTACAGGCAGGTCTGCATTGTGGGCAGAGTGTCAGGGCACGAGATCCTATATAAATGCATTTATTGGAGCCTGTGATCCTTCTTCGGGGGGGTGTTCAAAACCCTTGTGAGAAACATGGAAGAATGTTTTTAGGAATTCTGAGAGAGGAATCCTGCTCAGTCCTCCATGTTCAACTACAGGGCAGGTTTTTAGAAGGTAAATTAAAGTTCTTAAAGGGTAAATGAAGGTTTCTTAGAGCTGACATAAAACTCACATTGGCCTTTGTGTTTAAAACTAAAAACATCAAATGAAACCACCTTTTTTAAAGAAAAGCTGAATTTTTTTCTAAAACTCAAGGACTAGTTACAAGAGGAAATTTCTTCACTGTACTGGAGAGCAGATTCTTGTGCTGGAGAGCTCGTACTGGAGAGCAGATTCTTGGAAAAGAAAATCCACTCCAAAACTGTAGGAATGGCCCCACAAGGCAAAGTTTCAATCCAAACCCAAACCCTTGCATGGTCCAAAAGAGGACGTGCGTTCCCTGGGAGGGAAGGACAGGGTGAACCCTTGCCCTGCCAAGGTTAGGCAGGACCAGGAGTGAGGGGGCAGAGAGGAAAAGCTGGAGTATAGGGAAGGAAGGTCCCTGGGAGTGCTGGGTAAGCCTGTAGTGAGGGAGCACCTGTGGTCTACAGGTATTTCAGGTATTTCCAGGTGAGGCAGTGCCCTCCTTTTCTCCTGGCCTGCATGGGCAGGGTGTCTGCAGCACACTCTGGGATTCCTGGAGCACTTGGTGCTGCAGGAACTGGGTGTAGCTGGGGCAGCACCCAGAGCAGGGAGCTTAGAACTGGTAGTCCTGTGCAGCTGTAACCCAGGGATCCAGGCAATTTTGGGCTTGGCACACACAGCTGATAGCCTCTCCTGAACAGGATGGAGCAGGATGGGGATCTTTTTGCAGGACAAGCAGGGCTGCAGGCATCTCACCCACCCAGAGGGACTGCTGCTGCTCACCCAGCACTCCGTGAGCTGAGACCCACAGGTCTGTCCATGGGGTTGTCCGATCAGTCTGTCACATATGGAGCAATTCATGGACTTCAAGCTAAAAGTTGGCACAGGCTGTCGACCAATGTGGGTTTTTTCCAGCCATTATCATGTTTGTGCTTGGATGCAAGCCAAAATGCATAAACCTTCCTGAGGACATTAATTGTCCTCTGATTGCCTGTCCCTCATTATGTGTGCAGTGTTTGGCTTTTCATAGGTTTGCTTAGTCCCCTAATCTTACACAAAAATTATCTGGCATGAATTCTGCAAGTCAGAATGGCAAAAGTATAATTAATTCCCTGTGTGAAGTGAAAAATAGCCAATTTTCCACAGCACCAGCTTGAATATCAACAAGTCATGGAAATAATATGTAAAAGAAGCAGACAAAATTTGCACACACACACCAGAGACATGGGGTTTTTTATGGGGCAGCAGTGCTTTATATGGATAAAAATGTCAACACACACCTGAAGAGCTCTTCATTCCCGGTGTGTATTCAGCTGAAAGAGTGGAAGAACTTTTAAAGACAGCCTCCTTTTCTGATCAATATAAGGAATTAGTTGAAGATGTATGCTCATGTCATTGTTTTCCCTAGACACTATAATTTTTGCAGGCAGGTCCCTCACAGATATCTCAACATAAAGTGGTAATGAGTTTTCTCCAAACAGGGATAGGGATTTAAGAGTAAAACACTTCTGAAGCCCAAGCCCACCCCTTTCACTGCCTAAGGCTTTCTCTCTATATAGCAGACCCTGTGCGTATGTGCTGTTTTCCTTTCTACCTCATGTTTGCTCCCACCTTGCTGGTCAAGGGCTGAGCCCTTGGACCACTACAAAGTTATTTGCACAATCTGCACACAACTTTAACAGAGTTAGAGAATGAAATCCTAACAGAGCTTTTCATTCCTCTTTGATGCCTCAAAACACATAGTGCCCACCACAGTCTGCCTGGCCTGGACACTTGCTGGATAATGGGAATATCTTGAAACCTGTTAAAACAGTCCCTAATCCTGACCCTCTGAGTACTGGTTGCTCTGCATGGCTGATAACTTGATTTGAAGAAGATCCAAAGGAAAACCTGAGCTGCTGGCATGCTGGGGAAGCCACACTGCATAGCTTCTCATGAGGTGTTGAAAAACACCTCTTGAGTCTTCATCTGTTGTTTTGCTACAGGTGAGTTGCAAAGCAAAGAAGAAAAGCAAGTTATGCTCAGATAGCGTCAAATTCAACTTATTAGCTGGGCCCTGGTGAATGAATATCTGGAACAGATGTTGCAGACATACATATCACCTCTCCGTAACCTTCTTGACACTTCCTGTTACATTCTGGGACCATGAGGAAATTAAATATTACTACCGATGTCACAAAAGTTAGTATGTGGAAACAGTAAACAGAGTCCTCCCCCTCCACTGTACTTAGAATAATGACTGTATATTGCAGGTGTTGGCAAATGTGAATTCTTGGGTGCAACCACCCCACTATGCATTACAGTGACAGTTTTGATATTCACAATGCCATTTTCTGTGTCACTGCAGACCAACAATTTCAAATGAAAATATCTAAAAAAGAGGCTGTGTACTCACTAACCATTTTTCTTTCCTTTACCTGTGTATAGCCTTATTCGTGGGAATAACATCAGGAGAAATCCATCTTCTTCTTTCACCTATTTCTACTTTACACTTCAGTCACTCCAGAACTTCCTCACAACCACAGGGACTACTTCACATCTCTCCTTGCTGAACAATTCTTAGCCAAAGACCATGATAGCTCCATGTGTATGTAAAACATAGCAGAAATATTAAACCAAAGATCAAAGGCAGTTCTGTTCCTCAGATATTTTCCCAGACCCTTTAAACTGGCTGGGTGCAGAATGAATAATAAGGACCAGAGTCTGCCATCAATTACACCAAGTTAAATCTAGAGTGGGCTGTTGTAAATCAAGTTATTTTACAGTTACACAGTGTGTAACCGGGAGCAGATTTGGGACCTGAGTTTGCAGGCCAAAGCACCGAATTGCAAAGGGAAAATCCCATCTCTCTCCTTCTTCATTTCACCTAAACTCTTCTTCTCTTCACATAAGCAGCCCCATCTGCCTGCTTAGAAAAGCATACAAAGCTAAGGCCTTTCTAAGCTATCCAGATAGAGCTTAGAAATCCCACCTCTAAGCACTGCCAAATGGATCAGAGATAAATCAGGTCTTTATTTATGCCAAAATGCAGCCCAAAAGGACTGAACAACATCTAATTTTTATTAACAGCTATAAAAAGGTGGATGAATTGCCACCATGAATTGCCTGGGTGCAAAGCTTGCTGAAGGAGAAGTAAACCCAACAGACTTTAAGTGTTAAGTAAAAAGTGTCTGGAAGCATATTTTTTCAATGAATCCTGTCTCTTCTTTTTTTTTTCACATTACATGATGCTTCTACCCCCACACAAGCCTAATGCTTTAATCCTGCTAAATATTTGCAAATTGGCACCACATCAGATCAAGAGAATAGAAGGGGAAAAGCAAAGTGATGCAGGTCATGATATACATCTTATTACAGAGATAGCATTTCACAAGATTAAAGAGGATTTTCTAGGCAATGGAGACAAATCCAGCACCAGCTTTATTGAGCAAACCTCGCAGATGCTTCACCCGTTAACATGTGGTAGTGCAAACAAAGGAGATTATCTCCTTTTCCAAATGAGCACCATCAATGTTACCATTCTGTTTATTACACATTTTCCCACTCAAGTATTCACTTTTGAGAAGCGACTGTTTCAGCTATGGAGACCTGTGGGAGGCAATGGAACAGTCTCTGAAACAGAAGTTCCAGCCTAGTTGCAGCATCCAGAGAAATTATCAGTCTGGATTATTGCTCTTGGGAATGAAAACACCATCCAGAATAGGAAAAGAGAAATGGAGGAAAAAAGAGCAATGCCAAGCCTTTCCATTATGGGGATTTGATGGACAATATGTCCCAAGAATATCTGCTCTGGTCAACCCAGGGAGACAAGGATGTTTTTAAACACCAGAATGTGCTATATTTTTGTCACCTTTATTCCTAATCATCAGAAACAGAAGTGCCTGGATGAGAAATACAGAGTGTTAGGGGAAAATGAATAGGAAGCTGTGCAGCAACTGCTGTCCTCCAGTGGAAACATGCCTCTGACACCAATAGGATGGATTACAGAGCAAATGGGGGCTACTATAAACCAGGACCCTAGGATCTATCACGTCCTAGCCTCAAACACCTTTTTATCTTGTTCATTACAGACATGACAACATCAGGACTCTGAAGAGCCCCAGCAGTCCCAAGGCACTGCTTGGCTGCAGCCCAGACCCTGCCCAGTGCCACTTGCATTTCTTCCACCACTCTTTCCTCTGTGGTGTTCTGCATTCAAAGCATAGGTCAAAACTTCAAGCATCATGAACGCAAAGACCCCAGCTGTACAGAAAAGTGACACAAAGGACCCATAAGAAAGCTGCTGGGACAAGTGGATTCACTTTGAACTGTAGCAGATCAATGAGGATCTGGGGCTGCTTCCTGGTCAGCCATTCCAGGCTCACACCACAAAACTTTACTGGCAAATGCGGCCTCGCCTCCAGTCAGAACCACCTGGTTTCAATTAGGATGGATTTGTGGCACTTTAAAGGGGTTTAGTGACTGCTATAGCTGACCCATCAGATGAAGAACTCCAAAAATCTGGCCTGGATCCCTAACAATAAGGTGCTTATCAAAGCATCCTTCCATCATCAGGCTTGCCAACTGCCGCCTGTCTGTTATTTCTCATCAGTATTTTGGTGGTTTTGCTCCCAAAAGTGTTGAATGTAACTGTTGCATTCTCTAGATTCGCAAAAGTAAAATGCCTGATCACATCCCTAGGCTGCTGTCTGCATCCTGACAGTAAGCTCCCAATGCAAAAGGGGAAGTTTCACCTCTTTAAAAATCAGGTTAGAATCCAACTTGCTTCTTTTGCATTTTCCTGCTAAAGGCAGCAGCTATAATATCATTCTCCACTGTTTCCTGGCCTAGAGCAACAGTATATTAAGCGTCCCATTGCCTGAAGTCACGCAACAGCAGTTGTGTATTGCTGAAAATCTGGGATCACAATCTCCCAGAAAATTAGGAATATTTTGAAATTACTAGGCCAAACCTCTGGGCTGCCGGCACAAATGTCATATTTGCGCAAGTGCCAAACTTATGATGGGAACATTTTCAATGTAATTTTTACAAAATGTAATGAGCATCCATTCTAACCGGGCAAATGACACATCCTGCACAAAATATTTGTCCAATGAGTCAAAATAAGTTTAAGTTATACTTTGAAGAAGGACATGAAAACCTCTTTCTCAAAGAACTTCAGCAGGAGAACATTATTTTTTACTGCCTCTCACCTCAGGCACCACAAAAAAATTGTGGCCTCTTAGAGGCAAAATGAAACTGGAGATTAATGCAATCAGACTTGAAATAATGATAAAGGGACTTGATTTGCACAGGGTCAATGGTCATTGATGCTATTGAATAATCCCTGGTGAGCTACCCGCCAAAGTGGCAAAGACTTTTGTCACACCTGAAAGTCTTGGCTGAGGGTACTGGAGCCTTTTAATACTGTGTTGCAGTAGGAAATTTTCACTATCTGTGTCCTCCTGAAGGAGGGGATGATGCAGAAAGCAGTCATTTGACTTTCATGTTTGTCAAGATCATAGATCCATTAAAATTCTGGATCAGAAGCATCCCTGGGTAGTTTCTCCTTGCTGGTAGCACTCTCACAACAATTTCCCATATGTTCACACAGAGGGTAGGTGCTACAATAAAGAGTAACTTAATGGACCACATGGACAATATGGTCTCTTGGGAAAGTGCCAGTCTGTCTTCACTGAAGGGAAATGCTTCTGGAAAGTTGCTTCTGTTCTATGGAGTAAAGGCATTCTTGGGGATAAGGGAGGTATCAGGGACAGGATGGCTGGATTTCCATGAAAATTTTGGATAAGGTTAAACAAAAAAACTTGTTGAAACATCACCAGTAAAATATTGGGCAGTACCAGGAAGAGTGTTGAAGAACAAAACACGGGATTATAGACTTTGCCTGCAGCTCTGCTCTCTGCCCTTCAGGATTCGGATGGTGGGGCTAGGGTAGACCCAAAGGGACAGCAGACAAAATGATTGAGAGGATGGAGAAACTCTTCTACGAGGGGATATTATATAAAAGCTGTGACTCTTCACCTGAGGAGGAAAAAAGCAAACACAATGGTGGTTTTCAAAAGAGAGAAGGCAGTCTTTTGAGTCACTGGGACATTTTCCTGGTGATCTGGCCACCTGTTTACCTGTAAACTGCTCTTCACCACCTCCTACAATGCTGGAGCAAGAGATGATCTGATGGAATGAACAGGAGCTCTGTTTAAAACAAATAAAAGCGAGTACATTTTTACATGATACTTCTGTACCCCCAGAGGTGTGGGCCCTCTGGGGCTGGCTGTCCTAGGCAACCACCTGAGCAGCAACAGCCACATCTGTGAGGGAGAATGCAAATCCATGAATAACAGCTCCATGCAGAAACTGAAAAGATGAGAAGGAGGCATGTACCCATGAATACTCATTCAATTGCAGCCCTGAGTCAGATGCTAGAAAATTGACTTAAACTTTGGAACCCTGAGGTTTGGCATCACTTTGCATTTTCTGTTTAAATCCTTACATATCTTCTGAGGTGTCTGCAGCCCAGGTTTTGGGCTCCTTCTGGGTTACCCAGCCTAGATAAACATACATGCTGTTAAAGCTGTTTCCAGGAACGCCTTCCTCTCCCTGCAATCTCTTATCTCCCAGAGGAGACTGTCAAAGGCTACTTCAAAGCCCTTTGAAAATGGCCAGGGCTCTGCCTGTAGCCCAGCAGATACAGCCGCCCTCACCCCGAGAAGTCAACAGCCGCCCCTGGTTTGGAGCAGCCTTATCGCCACCACAACAGCGAGCAGCAGGAGAGACTGAGGGACTTTACTCCCCCAATCTTCTTCAGTCTTTGCTCTGCAACACATGCCAGGCAAATCCCCAGATTCACCCAGGTGGGTTGTAGAAGATTATGCGAAAATGAGCAGAAAATAAAAGAAGTGTTTTTTTCTCAGCCCTGAGGAACAGGGAAAGCCTGAAGCCTGCTGAGCTTGTAATTAAAATGTGGAAAGGCCATGACACAGCTCAAAAGATGGAAGAATGGGACACAGGCAGCAGAAAAATGCTGAGCACCAGGATTTGGGCAACATGACGTTTTGAATTAAAAATAAATAAGAAAACTGCCTAGGGGAAAGCAGAGGAGGGGCAGCTGTGGAAAGAGAGGGTGATGGAGCAGGGGCTATGGTCCAATCACTGCCCTCAGATAAATCTTGTTCAGTGTTCCTCTACTGTAAGTCTAGGAAGTGTAGTGAGGCAGAGGAAAATGGTACAGCTGTTTTACGGTGCTATTATCCCTGTTGAATCATGGAAGACCAAGTGCCTTCCAGGACAAATGGCAGGACACCATGCATGAAGTTCTCACTCCATCAGCAACTTGAAAATGGAAACACCAAATATAAAAGCCAGATTTTCACTTGGAACTTGTTTTCTGCTACTGTTAACAAGCATCTCAGGGGCTGGCATCACTGGAACAGGTTGCCCAGGGAAGTAGTGAAGTCACCATCCCTGGAGTGATGTAAAAGGCTTGCAGATGTGGCACTTAGGGACATGGTTTAGTGGTGGATGTGGCAGTGCTGGGTTAATGGTTAGACTTGATCTTAAAGGTCTTTTCCAGCCCAAGTGATTCTATGACCAGGCACACAGGCCAGGTGGCCACAGAGAGCCCAGGGGCACACACATGGCCAGGGATGTTCCATCATGATAGGAAAAATAGCAGCTGTCTGGACAAGGACCATGCTTTATCCTATGTCATATTTATCCCATCTATATTAACCCAAATCAGCCACTGCTGCAAAAATTGCTCTCCCAGAGAGAAGGGCTTTAGAAAATTGGAGTTAACTGAATGAGTTGTGAACCAGGAGTGAGAAGTATCAGATAGGTATGTGGGAGATTTGTCCCAGGGGAACACAGACCAGCAAAAGTCTGAGCAACAGGAGAGGATCAATATTCCTCCTTCCCAGTGAAGCCAGGAGGAAAGTGCCACAGAGAGGCAATGTCATTATAAGTGCACCTGCAGTGCCAGAAGCCCAACAGGAATCCCTGCCCGAGTCCTTTTCAGGCTACGTAAAGTTTTACAGGTCTGCAACTCTGCTGACCTGGGTGAAATGATTCCTCCTTTGCCTCCAAATAATATCAGGATCCAACCAAAATGCACAGGCCAAGGGAACAAGAGATATCTGGGGACACTTTTCAGCACTAGAGTCTGAATCAGAATCTAACACAGGTCTCCTTCAGCCAGGAGAACTCCTCAGATTGGTGCAGTCCCTTGCGGATCAGCAGGGCTGCTCCTCACATTTCCTTCTCTAGACACATTTCCCTTGCTGAATAAAAAGCTGCTCCAAGCTGAGGTTTTATCCCTTTTTTCGTACACATCACTGAGCTATTCATCCCGTTATAACTGTGGAGAAATAAATCGGCAGTGCTGAAGAATTCTGTGCCTCAGATGGTAAAATTCATTGGATTACACAACTGCTTGCTCCCCAGGTTGTACATAGAGGACTGCACTAACTGGGTAATGAACAAGCCTCAACCATTATATCTTCCTGCTGGCTGCTGCAATGTGGGAAGCTGAGGCTTCAGAAAGTCTTAGTGGATCTTGGGGCCCTGCTGCTGGCCTGAAACCTAACCTGTTCTTTCAAAAACATTAAATAGACTGCGACAGTCAGGCTGATTGATGCCAGAAGTCTACCTCATCCCACATCCTGTCTCTAGTCAGCGCAGATGCTTAAGGAGAGAATGTAAGAACCAAGCAAATGCTGAGTGATTTTTCCCGATTGTGTACAGTGAGTTTTCCTTCCAGCTATCCACATCTTTGAGACTTCTCAAAGAAAAGGCTATATTTTGATACCTAACAGCCCTCCCTGAGGCTGTTCATTTCCTCATGCATTACTCTAATTGCACTTTTAATCTGCTTATGACTAAAGTAGGTAAAAGTAGTGTCTATCACTCCCTATTGCCCCAGAGTCCCTTTGCCAGTTCTCCTGAGGTTTATAATGTCTCATTCTTTCCTGAGCAGTTGTTTTTCCTCTCTCCTCACCTTGCTTCATGCCAGGGCAACACTAAAGGCAGAAGTTGAGATCTCTTCTGTACAAACCCCTAAGCACATCAATTACTAGAGTTCAGAAAGGCTGCTCAGTTGTAGGGGCATTCATATGCTTCAGTGAGGTTCAGAGTTTAAGCATAATACATATGACAACATTAGGTCAGCTCCTGTGATCATATGGTCACACAAAAACCCCATTTCCTGCAGCAGTGCACCCCTCTCTGTGGCCAGTAACTGGTGTCCAGAAATAAAATCAAAAGCAAATTAAGAGTGTGGTGTGACAGTTTGTCCTTACAGACACATTTTAAGGACAAACTGTCACGTTTGTCAATGTCTCAGCTCTAGTCAACCTTCAATCACACCCTAGAAGTATCTCCAATCCACTAAAAACAGAGGGGGAAATGGTATAAGTGACTGTTTTCTCCATTAACAACAAAAAAATTAGTATTTTTCCTAGCAGCTTGATTTTGTATGAAAGAAAACAAAGTCCTCTCTTGGGACCTTCCATCCATCACAAACCATCAGCTATTTCAGCATTTATGGACAATATTAAGTACAGTGGGCTTACTTCAGTTTGCCTTTATCAGCCTGAGCTGCTGGCCCATCCAGTATCTGAAGCAGGACAGCTGGGGGAGTCTTTTGATCACAGTGGCACAACCAGGCACAAAGTTACCGTGGGGTAAAGGATGACCTGAACTGCCTTAGCCTTGTCCAGATGCTGGGATGCACAAGACAGCAGCTGGCCTCAGTGGAAGATCAATGCCCCACAGGTAGCAGAGGGATTTTTGTGCCAGGATTTAGCAACAACAGGTTCTGGACTCTAAGCTAGCACAGCCCTTTTTCCTGCAAAGTCAGCATGCAAAGGGGGGGTGACTTGGTCTCCAGCCAGCACAGTCTGACTCCCCTCCCTGCAGCACAGGAACCCCATGGAAGCGATTCTCTGAAGGCACCAGCAAGGGCACTGGTGACTCAACACCAGATATCACCAGAAGGGAGCCTGCTGGCAGGCTGGTCTCTCAGCCACGGCCAGCGTGCTGCAAGTACGACCAGATGAACCAGCCTCCCAGCAGTACCCAGCCTGGCACTTAACAAAGAGAAGCCAAGGCTTTGCTCCACCGAGGAATCAACCATGAAAAAGAGAAACTGTGAATGAATCTCCTTCCTCTACTTCGTGCAGGCTGTGTGCATACCCATAGTTGAAAATGTCTTGGCCTTATAACCCAAAGGACAGGTGGCATGGGAGGGCAACCTGGTATGCCACCCCCAGCATGCCTGCTCCTCTCAGCTCCCAGAAAAACACACACAATGGGGACAGTTTACAAACCTTGGTTGGTCCAGAGCAAAGCTCCCTCACCGGAGTAGTTTTGGAGCAGGACACTGGATCCGTGGGAATGCCTGGAGGTCTAGACGCTGCTCCACACTTGGCTAACACAATGGCCCTGAAGGGTGGAAGGCTTCTGTGCCACAGCCATCCAGCTTCTGGGCACAAACAACCTCAAACCTCACTTGCCTCAGCCCTGGCATGAGGGACAGGACCCAGAAAGGAGTGGCAAGGTGTGCTCCCTGCCACTCACCCCCCCTTTCAGGGCCAGGCACAATAAGCTAGTCCATGCTTCACAAAGCCACAGCAAGATGCTGTGTTGGCAGGGAGACAGAAAGCTAGCCATTGTACCCTTCCCACCCAGCCCAGCCCTCTGGAGATGGGGCAGTGCAGGGAAAAGGCTGTATTGTCTGGAAAGAGTCCTTTTGCTGGGGCGCTGGGAGTGCAGACCCAGTATTTTGCTGGATATTAGCACACTGCATGGCCAAGGGACTGCCCTCCAGCCTCCTCGAGCAGGCAGCAGAGGCAGACACATACACAGGTCAAAATTTATTTCCAAATACCTCATTTATATCATTTTCACATGAAATATTTCTTTTGGAATATAGCCTACACTTAGAAAACAGAAGACAGTTTTTTTATAAGGCACATCAGATTATAGACTACATAGAGGCATCTCCCCCGCATTTACGCTCATAAAATACTGGTAATTTTAAAAGTATGATTTCTAAAATCTAGACCCTGTGTAGTCCCACGTAGAGCAGTATCCATAGAGTTATTAGACCTCAGTTTACACACACCTAGTAAAGGGCTATAACAAGTTGTATATAAATCACATCTTCAGAAACAGTCACAGCTGGCTACATTCAAAAGTAATGCTACTCCAGACTATGAAACAGGCTGCTTATAAAGTATAACCTACTGCTTCCAGTTCAATATGATACCAAGCAGTATGATCTTGCAGAGGAAATTTTGTTATATTTGTAAATGGAAGCTGCTCAGATTCAAGCCTGTCTCCTCCTCAAACCCACATTTTTGAGCAACCAAGACTGTTTTTGATAGAGAAGCAAAGCACCAGTAGAAATCTAGCTTTGATTTTCTCCAAGATGTTGGTGTGACTGCGTATCTGAAATCCAATCAAAGCATTTGAGTAAGAAATATAAAGGCTCAGATGTTAACTTCAGGACCAATAGATATTAAGCTGTTACCAAGCAGATGCAATCAAGTCAAATGCATCCAGCTTCTGTGCTATGGAAACTGTTTTTCCAGGCTCTTTCAGAACAGAAGCCAACATATTTTTATTTAATTGGGCCCTAGGTAAAGATTTCCATCCCATTTTCAAGTTTTCAGTGATGGAACATTACCCATTCTGCACTCATTCTTCTGCAGAGAAGGAAAAAAATACTGATCTGTGGAGCCTATGCCAATAGCCCAGAATCCATTTACCACAGTGTCATTTTCCTTAATGGGCCAGGAGGTAAACCGTGGTCAGCTTTATCAACTCAAACGGCCTCCACAGTTCTTTGAATCAGACATTGATTCATTCATGATGAAAAAAGGTTCTGGCCTTCTGTCTCTACAGTTTAGTTTAAGAATAAGGAAAAGGTCACTTCAAGGCTAGGGCCAAAAGGAAAAAAAAAAAAAAAAAAAGAAGTATAATTTGATCTTGAACTATCTAGGGGAGGGAAAAAAAGTAATTGTGGCCATAAAAAGGCAGACAGACAGCACAAACTAAATGTCCTCTGCAGAACAGGTTTAAATACTGATCCTTGCAGAGAGTCACATTATTATTTGGGTCTCTCAAACACACTAGCACTGCAATTAGGCTTAGAACTCAGTAGGAAGCAAGTTCAGTCAGAGAACAGGTCACACTCAGCTCTATGTTGATCCCTCAGCTGCATTTTAGGCACATCTGTTGGACTGATCTGGAAAAAAAGAATTATCAGTAACATTTTGGGGATGGCCTCAGACAATTTCACAACTATGAGCTTGGACAAGATTCAACAAGTGACTGTTGTCTTTAGAAGGGAAACATTAACTTGGTTGGAAACAGCATCATGAAGAGGACACAGCAGCCTCAGTTTCTAGAGTCCAGTTTGTTATAAATCTCAATCTGCCTGATTTGTTATTTGTTTAGCAGCCTTATAAGGTAAAGTGGGGCATCCTGAAATTCTTGGCTGTAGACTTAAAACCAGATGCGGTTTATATTGTGCTGCACAGGTATTTGTTACATTGCTTAGAAAAAAAAAATTAAAACCCCAACACAACAGTATTTACATTCCTTTGAGCTGAAATAGATGAACTGTCATCACGTCTGCAAAAACACAGAGGAAATCGCCACTGCTCGAGGTAGCGAGTTAAAAGCTTGGTTCTTGGGCTTCCACTCGGCTTCCTGGGAAAGGCAGGGGAAGGAGGACAAAAAGGACTTTCTGAAAGTCAGGAGGTAACAAATGAGATGTCAGCTCCATAAGGGATTAGGTTCCCTCACCACAAGCTGAAGGTATATCCATGACCTTTTTAACCATGGCATTTGCGTATATATTACACCTCTTGCATACCCTTTAAAAGTGATCCCTAAGAGCACTGGCTTGGGAAGACACAAAGAGAGCAGGAGTGGGGTTTTAAAGCTACAAATGTCAGTTAGGAGGCACAGTGTTATTTTTCCCTTTGATCGTCCATGTACAGAGCTCTACATTTCCACTGTTGCTTGTGTGCTCCTCCTGCAAAGCCCTGGCAGTGAAGGCCTCTGTTGTGCTCTGCCCCATCTCATACACCTTACAACAGAAGAAGCTGAATCCTTTGGACAAATCCTTCTATGCCCACAGACACACGGTGCTTTCTTTCCTTAATGAGAAGTTCTGGTCACAAAACCGGGTGCCAGACCTGGTATATAGCAATTATTTAACTAAGAATCCTTCTGCAATCCTTGAAAGGGCAACTGAGTTATCCAGTAGCAACATATACACATACATACAGATCTACACTATACACTCAAGACGACACAAATTGAGATTTCAGCTAATATAGCCTCTATTGATTTCCTCAGAGCAGCACTCAGGTCCTTGCAACCCCTATACAAAACAACAGTACTTTTTCCACCAGGATTTGGAGAGGTTTTTCATCTTGTCTGGAGTCCTACATTTGGATTTCTTTGGTTGCTGCTGGGTATCTGAGTACTGAATACCAGCCACGATGGCTGCATCAAAGACCTCCTTGAGGTTTTTCTGAGTCAAAGCGGAGCACTCGATGTAGGATGCAGCTTTTATTTCCTCAGCACAGAGCTTTGCAGCTTCCTCCGAGACTGGCTTTTCTTTGCACTTGTCCAGCTCGATGAGGACTTTGACATCCTCCCGGAGGTCTGACTGTGTCCCAACCAGGATAATGGGTGCCTTGGGGCAGTGGCAGCGAATTTCGGGAACCCACTTCTCGCTCACGTTCTGGAAGGATGAAGGGCTCACCACGCTGAAGCACAGCAAGAAGATGTCCGTGTTGGTGTAGCACAGAGGCCTGAGCTTGTCGAATTCATCCTGCACAGAACAAAACTCTGTTAGCACTCCACAGAAAGAGCAGCTCTAGCCTGCCCTGAGCCTTGGGGAAGCTGAGGGCCATCTGCCACTGCCATTTTGACAGGCACCCCAAAATGAGCACCCAGACCACTCAGCAAGGTGTGACACAAGCAGAAGTCACCTGTACCCAGCCTGAGGTCTCGTGGCTGGAAGCCAGCAGGCACCCTGCCACCATCGGGCACACAGGACAAAGGTGGTGGCTTCCCTGCGTACCTGCGATTTTCCAATTAATGCTGCAGGTTATTTAAAGTGCTTAAATATTTCCTCTGCTCTTTGCACACAGGCCCTCTGCCCTACTTCAGCAAAGAAGCGAAAGTGTGGGAAGCGGGTTATGGCACACACATCCACAAACTGAAGCGGGAGAGAGCACTTTCTCCAGACCCACCTCTTGCAAGGTGAGTCAGTGAGCAGCTCCGAGGAGAGCACCGTGTACCTCAAAGCTGTTCTGCTGACAGACAAGGGCAAGGGTAAAGCAGATATGCAGCAGCATGTGTACCTTTCTGGGTACCTTTCCTGGAGTCTGCTTTTAAACTGGTAACTACTTAGCAACATCCCACAGGATATGGGAATAATTTCCCTGCCATTGTGCCCAGGGATTTAAATCTGATGGGAGCAATAATGACTTACAATGTGCAGGCTTAACATGCCAATGGCATAGAGTAAGAGCTTTACCTTTCCCTCCCACCCATGCCACATCAAACAAACTGCACGGCGGGCCTCCCAGCAATACCCTTCTGGGTCTGTTTTTTTTTTTTTTTTTCTTTTACTGCAAACTCCAGCAAAGCAAGGCCCTTTTTCAGCTTCAGGATGCAACCACAAGAAAGTCAAACACCTCATGGTAACAAAGGTGTGCTGATCCTCAGGGAAGAATGCAGCTAGAAGCAAGGGTTACTCCAGACAGGCTGCTTTTATGCTGACAGCAGGATAAAACCAGGGTAGCATTAGCAGCCTGAAAACTGGTAGGATTTGCCTCAGCGGCAGTGACATTTAATTAAAATGGACCATGTTCACAAATGCTCGGAATTGAAAAGGCATAGAAACTTAAAGATGAATATATCTCTTAATTTACTGATGAATTTCAAGTTGCATGTTAATTTTTGAGAAGTGAAATTTTGCTTTAAAGCCTCTGGAGGCCCAGGATATGCAGTTTAAAGCCCCCTGGAAGCCTCAGAAATCTTGTTCTGCTCAAATGAATTTTTTCCAGCAGTATCTCTGGGAGAGACAGACATTTATAAAACACCAGTCAAAAAACAGTAAGATTCGTTAGGTCTCTTGATTCTCAGATTGAGTCCCAGAGGAAACCAGGCTCTCACCACTCAGCTCAAGGAAAAACCCCACATTCACTGAGAGATGCTGCTCTAAACAACAGGGCTGTTTGCAGAAAGGCACCCTGCCATGTAATTGCCTCTCCTTGCTACATCTGAAACCTCAAAAGGGCTCAATTCAATGGGTTTGGAAGCAAACCCTAGATCTGAAGGGTTTTGACTAAGATGAAACAGTTCCCTTTATATCCTAAGTACACTCCTGCCATTTCAATGGTAGGTATATGGCATGCAGGGATTCTATACCTCTTCGGGCTAGTGATGCTGAAACAGAATTTCCCTGCTGCCTGAAGTGCTTTTTTTTAGCTCCAGATTTCAGCAGCCATCTCCCAGCAGCAGTTTTATCAAAGTATCTAGCCAGGAATCTTTTACTCAGGACAATTTTTTGTCAGTTTAGATAACACCTTCATTTTAAAGGCAGTAACTTTACTCATTCCAGTTGCACTTGGGCCACCAGAGCAAACACCTTAACCATTAAGGGCAGGGAAGGCAAGGGGTGACAGGACCTGTTCACCCCTCCTGCAGCTTGCAGCTGCATTTCCACAAGCACTACATGTCGACAGGCTCTCACCCAATGGCAATTTCACCTGCCATGCTCTGCATATGAACATGCACGGCCAAGACTGTTGTAGTACCACCCCACCTCTTCAGTAGCACACAAAATCATGGGACAGTTCTGCTGTTTGACTTTATATCGCTACCTGCAGAAGGCTGTTTGTAGGATTTTAGCTCTGGTTTGTAGGGCACACTGCTGTCTACTACTGCATAGCCCTTAAAACCCCATTCCTAAGTAGGGCACCCAGTTACTACTCATCTAAATAGGTTTGTATGTTAAGACCACTGAGATTTTTCAGCGTGGTTTTGGTGAACGCATAGACCTAGATCCACAAAGCTGCAAGGACCCTAACTCCCAGCGCCTTCAAATGCAGTGACGTAGCAAAATATTTTTGGCTACTTTTGGATATCCAGCATTGACCCCTGGCAAGCAACACTGCACACTGCTGAGGGTGGTACAAGCCTGGGTCTTCCAGAAAATCTGAGGTGGTAAGACATGGGCTTTTTTCATCTATCAGGCAAAGTAGGAGATGAGAGGCATCAGCCACCCTCATCTCTTCAGGTTGCAGATTACAGCAAACCTCATCTTTGCAGAAGCAGCACTTTCTAAACGGGTGGGAATGGCAAATATGAAGCCTCCATGGACAACACCCAATAGTACTTTTTTCTCCCTTCAGCTCCTGTCCCTTCAAAAACACAGTCTCTATCTCTGGACACCTACAGCTGTGGTTGCTTTGCATGTGTTTGTGCCAAACACCCTAATTCTTAAACTTGCAGTTATTAAGCACAAATAAAGACAGTGACAACCGCTCGAAGAGAAAACCAGGTGGCCGTTGAATCCCCAATATGTTCAGCCTTTCTAGGCAGCCTAAACAGAGCTGCAGCTTGAGCCAGCAGAGCAGCAGCCTGTGCCCAGCCCCTATATGGAGAAACAGTACGTCCCCACCCTTCAACAGACACGCAAAGCAGTGAGTTAAGCAGCAGTGAAAATGACAGCAGATAATAACATGATCAAACACTGGGAATACTTTCAAATCCATGAAGTCATTTGCAGGACTACTTTGCGCAACAGCAACTTCTCCCCTCCCGCTGTCACTTAATACAAGTAAGTGGCTCCACTGACCTGACCAGCTGTGTCACAGAGCTGAAGTCTCACCGGCTTCCCATCGACAGACACAACAGCTTTCGGAGAGAAAGGAGGGAGGGGGAAAACTACGATGAATTCAACTTTACATGATTTCCGTTACAGAGAAGAAATTTAAAATATTTACCATCCCTCAGCTCTAATAGCCTTTTCTTCAATTATTGCAGATTTAACAACATAGCAGAGCTGGAAGGGAGTCCGTCGCCAACACAAGGGCGCACACAAGCAAGCCCTACAGGGCTTTCCGAGTCATTTTACTACAAGAGATGAGTTAGGCAGGGACGGCACAAGTCCTCCGTAGGCAGCGCGGAGAGCGAGCCCGGCAATCTGGGATATTCTTCTGCTAGAGGGGTTTAGCTTTATTTCCTCGTACACATTCAGCACGCCCGGGACACGAGAAGCCCCCGCTGAACCGCAGAGAAACCTCACGACTTCTCGCTTAGTAAGGGCGAGACGAGGCGAGTATTTTAAACCTGCCCTTTAGGCGCTTCCGATGTCCCCGGCAGCACTGAGCTGCCCACCGCAGGGTTCCCAATTAAAGCCCGGCTCTGGCCGTGCGGCCGGGCATGACACTCGTTGCTAGCCTGGCTCCGGTACACCGGAGACCGGCCGGTGCTGCCGGCTGCGATGGCAGCCTGACAAGCTCGGTGCTGCTTCGTAGAGTCCTGCTCCCCATAAATACGTAATGCAATCACCCAACCGGGACATCGCGCCCCCTCCGCGCAGCGCAGCCACGGCCCCGGGAACGGCACCGGCGGGACGCGTCGCTCCCTGGGACGGCAGAACCCCCTCCCGCCGCCCCGGTTCCCGCGGCCGCCCCGGTCACTTACCGGAGAAGTTGTCGAAGGCAGTGGGGATGTACTCGGTGGGGTACCCGTTCGTGGTGTAGCTCACCACCAGGCTGGTCTTCCCCACCGCGCCGTCGCCCACCAGAACGCACTTGATGCTGCGCCGCGGCTCGGACCCCACTCCGGCCCCGGCTCCGGCCACGGCCCCGGACCCCGCAGCCCGGCAGCGGCCGCCCAGCGCCGCTCCCAGCGCCGCCGCCGCCCGCCCGCTGCGCACCCTGCGCGGGGGCACCGGCGGCACCTCGCAGCCGCCCGGCGGCACCGGCTTGCTGATGTATCCCGCCTCGCCCTCCTGCTGCGGCGGCATCCGCACGGCCACGCAGAGCCCCGCGGCCCGGGGGGCGACGCGCTGCCCGGGGCCGCCGGCCGGGGGGCGGCGGGGCGCGGCGGCGGGCGAGCGGTGCGGGGCCCCGGCGGGCCGGCAGGAGCGGCGCGAGCGGCGCGAAGCCAGCCCCGGCGGCGCTGGCGGCTCCCGGGCGCGGGCGGTGGCGGCGGCTCCCGGCGGCTCCCGGCGGCTCTGCTACCGCCGCGCCCCGCGCGCCAGAGTGCCGGCCGCCGGCCCCGCGCCGCCGCGTGACATCGCCGGCGCGGGGAGGAGCCGGCGCCGCGCGGCCCCGCGCGCCACGGCCGCCAGGCGGCGCCGCAGCGCCCCGCCCGCGCTCACCGGCGGCGGCGGGCGGGAAGAGGGGGCGGGCCCCGCCGCGCGGGCGCGCCTCTCATAGGCCCGCTCGCCCTGCCGTGCGGCGCCATTGGCTGGGTTCTGCAGAGGGGGCGGTGCCGCCCGGCGCGGCGGGGCGCGCGGCCAGCCCTGCCCGCGGAGCCGCCGTGAGGGGCTCGCTGCGGGAGCGGTACCGCTTAGCGGGGCGGGAGGGCCCTGAGGTTCGACCGGGGCTCTCCGCGTGTTCACCGGGGAAGCCGCCGAGTGAGTTCCCGCCTGCACACTTGGAGAGGGGTTAAACTGGGCCGTGTGCCGTAGGAAAAGGGGCACCTCATCTTTAGCACCTTTGAAATAAGTTGGCCGTGGAAAGTTGTGCAGTAAAACACTGAAAATGAAAGGCTGATGAATAGCCTGGCTCTGTTCTCAATTGGAAACGTTATTAACGCATTTCCTACGGGA
Source organism: Taeniopygia guttata (assembly GCF_048771995.1). NCBI lineage: Eukaryota > Metazoa > Chordata > Aves > Passeriformes > Estrildidae > Taeniopygia > Taeniopygia guttata. The sequence continues at coordinate 72,370,026 of NC_133027.1, read as the reverse complement.
ACCTTAAAAGCACCATACAAATATGAACCACACCACCTGGAGGTGCCTCATTTGATGGGCATATATTGGAACTTAGCCAAATCAGTGTTGATAAGTCTATGGCAGAGTTGTGATTTCAGTTTGCCATTTTTAGCATCACTGAGTTGCCAGTGAGTCCTGAAGCGCTGCTTCCCTGTTTCCCTCAGTGAAGTGGAAACCCATGTGAGGCAGCGCGTGCTATAGCTGCCCATCATGCCCCATCTGTATTTCCCATGGTCACAGGAGCTGACATCTTCCTGATCCTTTAAACCCTGGAGCGGTGTGGTCTAGCCACCAAAGGCCCTGCAAAGGCTCACGTCTCATGGAAAAAAGCACCCTGTACAGCTGATCTTTTCCTAAGTGCCCTGGCCTCTCCCATGGGAAGAGTCACTGTGGCTCTCCATGGGCCCATGGCTCTTTTGCACATAGACATTTTGGACATTCTGAAGCAGGGCCAAAGCCAAGATCTTCCCTGGCTGAAAGCAGCTGCAAACACCCCAGGTTGGATACACTCCACGTGCAATTGAAGGTGTAGGAACAAAACATCTCCCTGGAGCCCCATGCCAGCTCAGCAGCACCCACTTCTTGCAGGGAGCACAGCCAGGCAGGGATGGAGCCCACCAACCAGCAAAGCACAGAGGCTCAGTGTGACCCTGAGGGGCCATTGCCCCTCCTGTGGGACATCACAGTCCTGCAGAATTACCTTCCCTTAAATTAACAAAGATGGTGTTGTCACATGTGGCATTAATCCCAGAGAGCTATCACAGGGCACCTGGCTACAACCAAACCCAGCTTCCCACTGGGTGTTTTCATACATTTATCCCTCTGTGATGAAGCCTGTGAGAGATCACCCAGACAGTTGAGCTCTGCCAAAGTAGAAGGACTGGAGCAGGAGCCTGCCTGTACTCAGGCTTATACTAAAATAGCTGAAATGGCTTAATTCATACCTTAGATTATTTTGGTACAAGTCCTTGTGGGGAAGCCAAAGTTAGAACAAAAGCATTCTATTTTAATTTAGTGTAATTATAGCCTGTCTACCTAGAAAAGCTGAATTGCTTTAGAAATACTACTGCAGCTAATTCCCTAGAGTACGGATGCAGTTGTGCCAGGATAATGCTAATTTGGTTTATTCTTGTTGGGAAAGGGAAAAACATTATGTGTGCATTGCAGGCTGGGCCTTCAGCCCAGCTGGTGTTCCACTGAAAGGCCTGAGATTACGGTGTGGCTGCTGTGCTGTAATGGTGTGGGAGCTCAGAGCTACCTGGGTGTGGTAACATCTTGAATGGCAATGCTGTGGCAACAGTACAAGTTCAGTATTAGAGTGATGCAGGTGACAAATCACATCCCTGACCAAAGTCAGGTACCAACCTCAGTAACAAAAATTGCCATGTGCTCTCCTTTTCCTTAAAGGCAGACAAAAGGAAAACTGGTATCTTGCACAGAGGCTTGTATCCCTTCTTGTGAATTGAAAACAAGTTGCTTTTCAGGGAAACTCTGCAGGTAGTCAGGATCTGCTTAAAACAAGGAGTATCTTCAGTCATTTCTGGTGAGCTGCATGGAGTGTGGAGACTAGATACTGTTATTTCTGGTGCATTTCCTCCCTACTGCTCTGTGCAGGGGACAGAGCCACATTTGCAGCCCAGTGTCACATTTTATTCTGCATGGCTCCCAGTGTAGGCCCAGCTTCCATTTCTTGTCTCTGCACAAGGGAAGGCTGGTGAGAGGCATGCACATTGGGAAGAGATACAGCTTTTCAGGGTCAGGTTCCTTCAGAGTTTATTCTTCAGGCTCTGAGCAGCACCCAAGAAAGTTGTCTCCTGAACACATGAACTTTGATAGAAAGGCCTGTTATGCCTGAGGAGAGAGCTGTCAAGAAAAGTATCCATCTCCAAGCCAAGATTTGTGTTACCCTTCTGCCAGAGCCCAGCAGCTGGTAGTTTTCCATCTCCTGAAATCCAGAGGAACTTTCCACCTCAGGGAACAAGAAATTGGAGAAAAGTCAATAGACCAGACTAGCTTCAAACCACATTTATGCAAGGAAAGAAATAAAAGGAGCACTATAATTATATTTTAACTACCTTTTACTCTCAGGAGTGTCTCATAAATCAGGTACCTTGTCAGTACTGTGGAATGGCATATGATGCTGGATGTCAGCATACAGTAAGTATGCTGACAGTAAATACAGTAAAGACTGTAAGCTGGTTGGCTTTGGCCATCTTGGGCAGTGTGTCCTGACATGATGAAGCCATGACAGCAGATGAATTTCTGTCCATTTTGTCTGGTTTTGGCAGAAAGAAGCTGAGCAGCGGTACTGCAATCTCTGACACCACACCAGGATGTGGCCCAAATGAGGGCACAACGGTGTGCAAGCCACATCACCCCTTACCAGCAATGGCAAATGGCAAATTCATGTCCTGGATCAATGCCATGATGAGAGCTCATTAAGACAAAAGACGCACAACCACAAGGAAAACTCCTGTGGGTGGGAGATGAGAGGGCAGGCAACATGCACTGGGTGACAACCCATTAGAATGGCTCTGAAAGATGACGTGAGAAATCTCCTCATGCAATGCTGCAAGGAAAAAATGCCACATGTACATTTTTAAACACCTTCAGCAGACCAGTACAGCTGATGCATTGAGCTAAATAGGCTGCAGTGGGATAGCTACAAGAGTCTGCATTGTTTCTGTGCTCAGGGAGCGGGGCGTGAGTGGATTCAGAGCTGCATGGTTGCCCTATACTGTAATGTACCCTGCTCAATACAGTAGCCTTTTGTGTAAGAGGATGAGCTAACTGGTTGTTTTGCAGAGGGGGGGGCCTGTTTGCACCACAGCAGCAAGTCAGAACAGCTCCCTGGCAGCCGTGGTGGCAGTAGGCTGAGGGGGCATTGATGGAGGGATGCTGTAACAGATAGCCCCTGTTTCCGAGCTTTTGGCCTCAATCCTATCACATGCACACATCTTATAGGTTTGAACCCAATTGTTTTCGGAGCTCTAAGCTGAGGGATAAACAGGCTTAACTCCCCATAGGTCAACAGGATGGCAGTTGTCTGTCTCAGGGCTGAATTTGATGCATTATCAGTCAGTTCACAGAAAAGCTTTTGCTCTATCCTACATGCTCATGTTAGTCAAATGTTATTCTTTGAGAAAAATGACAGAGAGAGGAAATTATTTTATCAGGATGTAAAGTAGGTCATTGTTATACCCTGTCTTATCATTTTCCCTATGATAGAAAAAATATGAACTGGATGCTGGCCTTGGAAAATGAAAGCTTTCTTTTTTTTTCCTTTTCTTGCAGAAACTTGTAAAGCTTGACAGGGAGAGAGGTGAGGGAGTGAGGCAGCACGCTCTGAACATGACGTGATGGACTGCAGCTTGTTCAGGGGAAGGGTATGGCCTGCTCTGCAGGACTGTCACCAAGATAGTGATCTTTGTCAAGAAGAGAGACCCCAAGATCTGGAAAAATAGCCATCTGTGATGCCTTCATCCATTTTTCAAAGAGTTGGATCCCAGTGACTCAACTGAGCTGATCATTGGCAGGCGAATTGGTGAGAAAAGAAAAGGAAAGAATAGGAAGGGAGGGAGAGAGCAAGAAAAGGACAGCAACCCAGGAAAGAAAAGGCAGCTTTTATAAAGGACTGCTCTGACCTACTCTGACTCTAGAGAGGTGCCTTTGAGGCTGTTCTATGAGAACTGTGAGCAAAAGGGGTTAGAGAAGTACAAAATACTGCTACTTATAAATTTAATTTGTAGTTTTAAAATAATATGTATTTGCCAGAGCTTTTTTTAGTTACATTTTCATGCCCTATGTATGGATTTAAGGGTAGTTTTCACTACCTGGGGAATGGTATCAGTAAGTAGCACACATTATTAACACAATAAAGTCTCACCACCCTGCCAGCTAAGTTCTGATAGAATTTAGGACAGGGTACCAAAAACTCACAGACAAAACCCATTGTCGAGATAAACCTGGAAAAAACCCTCACAAAACCAAAACAAAGCACAATTATTTCAAGGCTCCCAAATTCCTAGTTCATTCAGAAAACAAATTAACCATAGCCTCCTATCTGCAGTCCCTCTGCAGGAGAACCATAGTGGGAGGTGAGCCCTTTATCTCACTTTCAAAATCCTTTTCAGCTGATCTGGGGTCACAGTTGCTGAAAAGCACTGCATGTCCTGATTTTGTGTGACAGTCACCAATTTGCCAGCTTGTTGTGTAAGCCCCTCACTGCCTCGGGGCTGCCCCACACACCTCTCTGGGTACACCAGAGCTGGGACCCCTTCCCAGGACTCTCCCTGCTGGCTCAGAGCAGGGATAAAGCATTTGACCCAGCAGGTCACCTGGGCACTGCTGGGGACACACTGGATAAGACCTAGCTGCTGGTAGATAAATGTCTTGGTAAGAAAAATAACAAAGAAACCAGCTTTGCCAAACATCTGAGCGGTGGAACTACCCCTGCCCTGGAGTATATTGCATTTCACTGCTCTTCTGCTTACTGGGATTTATAACTATTCTTCTGTTTCTGCCACAGGAGACCCATTTAGAGACAACCTGGAGATGGAGGAGGTCCAAGAACTAAGCTGGAGGAGAAGAAAACATGCTTAGATAATGTGCTGCACACTGGTGGGAGTGGTGGAGGAGAGAGCTGAGCAAAGACAGCTCAGTTTGGACACATCTCTGAGGAGCCAGAGTAGAGCTGCCTGAATTGGAAATGGGTGTGATGTCTGCAGCACAGGTACTCTTGGCCAGACTGCTTGTCAGCCAACAGGTGAATCCCCTTATTAGGTTTCCTTAGCCAGCACAACCCCTCTAGTTCCACAGGTGGACTCCCGATACAGCTGTCAAAAATCTAGTCTGCCATGCTTCTGTTCCTTAGGGGTTCTTTCCAGCATCTGGGAAAACTTTCCTTTCTCCTATGCATTCCCTTCCCTGTTAGAGAAGACTAGCAAGTAACTTTTCTGCCATAGTTTTCCTGAGAGTTGTGACACTCCTGGAAAGAAACCCTACTGGCTGCCTCTGCTGGTTCCTGCTCCAGCCCTGCTGTCATCCCTGATGTGACCTCTCTTCAATCCATGCTGGAACTGAGGTGACCTGCATTCATGGGCATCTTCATGCAACTGCACAGGCAGATAGATCTCCATGGCCTTCATGCCCAAGTGGACTGCAGTCCAACATCTCCCATGTACGCTCCTCCCCAGTCTTTAGTGACATAACCTGTATTACTGAAGTCATCTATCTCAGAGGTATTTTCTGTACAGCAAACATTTTCTTTTTTAGAGAGGCTAAAAAACCTTCATCAGTTTTCTTTACAGGGTTATGTGAGGCATCGGTATTGTTTTCACACTGATTAAATATCCAAAGTCTCCTTGAATGGGGATGAACCCCAGCAGTCCATATGGACCAAAATTCATTGGCCTACTCTGTGCACCCCACCCACACACCATTCCAAAACCCCTCATTTTGCCAGAGTTTCAGGACTGCTTCAGAGGGGAGTCAAGATCCAGAGCAGCCTGGCTGACCTGGGGTTTCTTTCCCAAAATGTCCCCCTTATGGCACAACAGATATAAGGGGTCTAGTCTCCCAGGCCTGCTGAGAAAGAGCTGGGAGGTGCCAGGGAGACTCCAGCTATGCCATAGGAGATGCAGGGCTTGTTTCTGGACCAGGGAGTCTTCAGTGGCCAGGCCTAAAAATGCTGACACTTTTACATTGATAAAGTAAGTGCAGGAATAGCTCTTTGTATTTCAGGTGCAGGGCTGTGTGTAAGAATAAGGTCCCTTATGAATGTGACAGACCTGGCTGGAGAACCAGGAAGAGGCAGCTACAACCCAGGCTGGTGTAGAGCAGGGAGTGCAGAGGGAGGGAGTTAGCAGTGAGGCAGGAGAGAGGTTTTTGACATCTTAAACCCAAATGCAAACACTGCGAGAGGATTGGAAATGCAAGAAAGTCATCAGTCAATGTGCTCCCTAGGCAGAGAGAAGCAGGACACTAAACAGTCTTATAATGCTGAGTGATATGGTACTTGTAAAATAGGCTCTGATCGGGCTGAAATGGTCACCAGCCAGAGTGATCAGAGCTCGGTCAATACTCCCAGGGGAAATCCACCACCTCCCCACCACTGTGAGGTGTCCCCAGAGGCACCTCTCACTGGGCCATACACATCCTTGTATGAGGGGTCAAACCAGCTTCCTAATGGGGCCCTTCACTTTTGTTAACAATGCTGAGATGTGAGGAGAGCAGAGAGATCTGTCTGATTCATAGGGATGCTCCCATGCCTGCTTCTGTACCCTCCCACTCGCGGAAGCTTGGCCCAGCCAATACATCTGTGCTGATCTGCCTTTGCAGACAGCTTGTCCTGTGCATTTTTAGTTGGTTACTCTGAAAGTCTGAAAAACAACAACTGGTTTTAGTGTTATCTCTTTTGGAGCCAGCCACTTCCTCTTGGTATCAAACTTGGAAGAACCCCATAGCCACTGCTGAAAAGCCTTTTCCCTTTCCACATTTAAAGATCTTTTCCAAAAGTGATTGCTAGGATGTCTTTGGTGGGGATTGAAAGGCTTGGAACAAGCCAATGCAAGTGTTAGTTTTATTGAAAATGAGCAGGATGTTCTTCCCTGATAGCTGCCTGACTTTGAGGGCTGGAATCACAGGAAAGCAGCCACAGCTCCAGGGCAGCTTAGCAGAGGAGGAAAGTAATGGTTTTTCTGTGCTGCATGGTAACACAAAGGCAGGAAACCAAAGAACAGGATTCACTTGGTGTGGAGCAAACGCTGCCATCCAAAACAGCACTGTTCTGGCTCAGGTGGATGTATGTGGAGGCTCCCAGGTGCCTCCCTGATCTCCAGCTTAGCTGAGCCAGCTGTGCCCATCCCACATCCCTGCTGCTGGCAGCCACAGCTGGGGAGGAGCAGGCACTTCTCAACCCACCATGCTCCCCGCCACAATCTACTTTGGGAGAGAACTGTGAGCAGATTTTTTGTACTGGAAAGCAGTTATACAGGCATTGTATTTCTTTTTTCAGGGATAGAATGGAAACTTCCAATTCCCAAGCTGTTAGGACAGCACTTTTCAACCATAATAGTTATACATAATCAAACATAGAAGCCAGGCACAGTATAAAGTTTTCTTTCCCTTTCAATCATCCCATCTCTTCCTGGGACTCCCTCACTAGCATACAAGGCTAGGCCCGAGAAATTGCAAGCTGGAATCCATTAAAATCCATTGGAGCTGGATTTTAACATGAAGAGTTGCCAAAACAGTACTACCAGCATGGCTCTATGAGGCAAACCCTTCCAGAATGGTTTACTTTCATAAAGTAGTGTTTTCACCAGTCTGGTTTTAAACAGTTTTCTGACATAATGAAATTCCAAGGACTCCTTTGCTGAATAACCTTGGCAGATTAATGTCTTTTCTTAGCTAGGGAGGGAGCAGACAGAATTCACATGCCAAACCCCAAAACTCTACAGGAAAACTTCTGCTGAGTGCAAACTGAGCCTCAGTTTGTCAGTGTTTGAGAAGGTACTTTGTAGATGTCATGAAGAAGTCCTCAGGCTAAAGATGTGAATGAGGGCAGGGCACAACTGGTAGATAAGGTGATCCTGGCTACAAACCTGCTTCTTCTGCTGCTTTACAGGTCTCCATATCTTTAACAGAGAGAGTTAGAGCAAGGACAAAAATGCTGAACCTCTCCCAGCTCTGGTAGTTGTGGAAAAGCGACATAGGGGCTTTGAGCACCAGCCTCTGTTAGGTGTAAATACAAACCACTGAAAAGCATCAGAACTTTCCCACTGAAGTAAAGGCATCGGGAACAGGAGATTAATGGGTTGCCAGCTGTGTTGGCATGATAAGCCAAGCAAGAACCCAGACTCTCAGTCGAAAATGGATTGAGACCTCAGCAGGGACACACGGCAAATCAGCCAGAAGCCACACATGGAAAACTGAGCAAGGCAGCATGGGCAAACATTCCTTATCTTCACTTTACGTCAATAGAAATGGCATTGTAAAAGAGGCAGCAAAGTATTTGCTGGAGAGGAGGAGTGAAAAGTCCACAAACTTTCTTGGCTGTATATGTAGGTTTTAAAATGCTACTGTTTTCCTCGGAAACTTGTCATTGAAAACAAGCATCCAGCAAAAACCACCCAGCAAGTTCTTCCAGAAGGCTTGTTTGCTTGTTTTGGTGGATTTAGCTGAGCTGTGCTGGCAGGAATCTGCCTGCCACTGCTGTTGTGCTCCAAAGGCGGTTGGGAAAGTACAACCTCTTAAACCAGTCTAAAGCACAGCTGTGATAATTAACCATCTACTATGATTTGCCACAAAATAAGAGCCAGGGGAGAGGCAGACCTCAGAAGTCTGGGCTTTCTACAAGGTGATGTTGTCTGCAGCCACGTCCCTGTTTCCCACAGCTCCTGCTTTTACACTTTTACAGCAGCCTAGCCTAATTACCTCCATTGGCCTTTTCTTTGCTTTCTAGTTTTATTGTTTTTGTTAAGGCTAATTAACAGAGGAGTGGATGAGTCCCGGTTTTCTTGTGTAGATTTTTTTTTTTGGTGGTGGTGGTGTTACTTTTTATTTTGCTGAGTTTTCCTTTTGCTTTTAAGCAATTGTATGTAAGAAAATAATCTTTCCTACCACAGGCAATACTGAGAAAGAAGAAGACTCAGCAAGGAGAATAACAATTAAGGTAAAGCCATGAGGTTTTGCCTCCTCCTCTCTCCATTTTGCAGCCCCACCCAGAGTGGGTAATGGGCCCTGACTGCAACTCTGCTGTCAGTGCCCTGGAGCAGGGAAAGGCACAAATATTCCCTCCACACAGGTGTGCAGGTGTCAGTGGGAGGTGAGCTGGGAGAAAAAACAGGCTGGGATAAACACAGCTGAAGCCTCACAGCCTGGATCTGTATGGCCCCTGGATCCATCCCTGCCCTGCAGAGCCTTGGGCTGGCCGCTGGTCGGAGCAAAGCTCATGGCTGGGTTATGGGTAGGGCTGGGCTCACTGCAGCTGGGTGTCTTGGGGCAGGGCCACCCACTGCACACCGGTGGGGAGCTGCAAATCCCTGCTCCAGATGCACAGGACTCTGCAGGGACTTTAGCTGAGTGCCTGGGAGCTGGTTCTGGAAACATGAAGGTGCTCTGTCAAAAGATCCAGTTGTTCAGGTATCAAAGTAAAGATATTAATAAAATTAACCTCAAAATAGTGGTAAAACAGTGTATTTTCATATAATGTCATAATTAAGGAACACAGATTCTCTGTGTTTGTAGTCCCTGACACCATAGTGATGGACATGATTCAGGAACAGATACAGATGACCCATTAGCTGAGTGACTGAGCATCTCCCTCTTAACATGTGCATGGAGAAAATGAATGGAAAAACTGGAATGGAGAAAATGGAAAATCCATGGTGCTGCACTGCTTTCTGTTTTTCTCAGGAGAGGAACTTCAGGCAATGTGTCTGTAAAACACCGAGCAGCTTCCACTTTTCCTGACCCCACCAATTTCCTCTGCACAAACTATCCATATGGATTTGACGGGTGGCCTCTGAGAGGCCCTGAGGCCTCATATGTCTCAGTAAGTCAAAACGTATGGGGTAGAGAAGCCATGTCCCTGCCTAAGCTTCTGCAAGTCCCTCAGGGTCAAGTTAAGTGCAAGCCTGATCCTGTTCTCTGAACCAGGCTTGCCTGATGCACGCTTTAATCTGCCCAGCCTCACTAGGCTGGGTTTCATCTCAGCTGCAGAGCTCAAAAGGAGGTGGCCCCTGTATTGCCCCATGGGGTCCTGGGAAGCTCAGCATCCCCACCAGACCAAGGGGCACATCTCCATGGCTGGCCCACTCTCAGCAGTTTCAAGCCCTGGGGCTGGGGCAGGAGCTCAAGAAACAAGAGGGCTGTGGGACTTGAAGGCTTCTCTGGAGTCATGTACCCCTTTTAGTGTTTCTGTGACTCTGCTTCTGCCCTCAGATCCAGGGGCTCCGCAGGGATGCCAGGGTGAGTCAATCCGTTAAAAGCTGTGCACTGCTGAGACACCAAGCCTACAGCTACATAAAATAACAAAACAGTCCACTGGCATTCCCAGCCATCCCCAGGGAGACAAGAACGGGAGAGCTGTGCCCAAGCCACCTGCTGAGAACCACCCTGGCTCCTGAAACATGCCTGGGCATTGGCTGCAGGAGTATTTGGTTGGTCTGGGACAAACTCCTGCAAGGACAATGCCAACCATTTAACTGTATAGGCAGCTGCCTGGGCCTGTGCCTTGACTCCTCTTTATTAATTTATTAGTACCTTGCTGCTAGCCTACACTTGTACAGACAGAGAGCTTGCCATGAAAAAGGACAATAAAGTGCCTGTGAAGGGAAAGTTCAAAGCATTATATTTGTTTTGTAAGAAAAAGATGCATTCTCCTCTGCAGTTCAGTCCCTTTGGTCACTACAGAGCTGGGTTTGGTCAGTGCAGGTAGTGTGATTTTTTTGTGCAGTGCCTGCCAGAGGGAGCCTCGGTGGCCATGCATCACTGCCACCCCAGCAGTTCCTGCTGCTGCTGTTACGAACAGTACTGCAGCCAGGTTTAAGACAGGGATGTAATGCTCAGAGTGGCCAGCTTACCAAAGAGAACAAAGAAATTATTATAGGGCCTGGGAAAAAATAAGGGGAAAAAAGCTAAAAGAAAACAAAGAGCCATTGACAAGAGACACAAATTAGCTGGGTCTCAAGTGTCCTTCCTCATCTGATAAAACAAAAATGTCCAGGGCAACAATTAACAAAAAAGTATATGGGGGTAGAATATCTCTGTTTAGCTCCAGGTACTGACTTCTGTATTTTTCTGTTGTTCCCATGCTTTGGGTTGTCTTGAGTCTTGGTTAATGTAGAGCTGGTTGCGTGGGGGGGTGGGTGGGGGGTGGGGAGGGGGGGGTGGTGTGTGTGCAATCCCCACGGGGAAAAGACAAAGCTGCCTTTTGCAAAGAAAGGGAAGCCCTCCTGAAGGGCAAAAAGGAGCAAAGTGGACTCAGAGGATACAGGATTGTGCTTTGACTGCTTTTAAGGAAATATAACTAGAGGTGGGAATTGGCACTGGAAAAGCACTCAAAACCAGAGGCAAATCCAGCAGGTGTTTAGGGTTGGGAAGACAGCGCTGAATAAAAGCAATGCAACAGAAAACTGTGGAGAGTACTGCTCCTGGGCTGCTCTGGGGTACATTGGTTGTTGTTGGCTCACTGGCCAGCACTGAGGTGAGGGAAGTGTGGGCTGCCCCTGCAATAGGACCTTATGAACAACAGGGAGCTGAACACTCTTCATTTTTGCCACAGCACAGAGAAAGGAAGTAATCTCTTCTCCACAGTATGTGAAGCAAGTAATGAGCTCAAACTGCAGCATGGAAAGCTCAATACATATGGTAGAACATACTTTCCAGAGGTGTGGGCAATTGCATATTGCAGTTGCCTCCAGGGACTGAGGCATCTCCAGTAAGGTGAAACACCCAGGGCTGTCAGGAATGGTTATGGACAGCTCATTTTGTTTCTAGGTAGCTGGGGTACAGTGGTGTTTCCTGACAATTGCTCTTCCAACCATACCTTTGTAAAACCATCCAAAGACTGTCAAGTGCTATGGTTCCATGCTGATTTTCACTGACAACAGAAAGAAAACCAGACAAAGCCTAGGGTGTATTTCAGTGCTCTTGCTCCCTCACTGTAACATTTGTTTCTGTATGTGGAAGTAGATGCACCTGTTCCATTCACTTTTTCTCCATTCACTTCACCGATCAGCTCCTTTTGTCCTGTGGATTGCCTGTGTGTCCCTGAAGGGCAGCCTGAAAACCACAGGAGCAGATACCCTCATGGGAGCCCGTCTGGGTCCCTTCCTTGTGTGTGCCCAGCTGACCAGTGCCAGGCACTGCCCCAGGGGATCACTTGTCTCTGTGTGTGAGGCACACGTGGATGTTGGGTTCTGAGCAAAGCCCTGCCTGTCTCGTGCTGCTGCCACTGCCTTCGAGAAGACATAATCAAGACCTGTCAGATGCTAGGTGCTGTTAAGTGCTGTCTGTCCTGGATTGTAGATTGCTCTCCAGCAGAGAAAGATCACAGAAACAAGAAATGACACTTGTTTCTTACAGTCTTGTGTTTGAAAGAAGTTGTTCTTAGCTATGTTATTATCATTTACCTGTATCACACCATCTCTCTATAGCCTCACTCTCTCTCCATTTGGTTTGCAGTGGTTCCTCTTTCCTTCCCTGCTGGATTGACAGGCTCAGCTGAAACACTCGAAATTGGTGTAAATTCCTTTGACTTTGTACAGCAGCTAGTGGTGCCATGGATTATTCAATCAACATTAACCCAACAATCTTATTGCCATAGCATGAAGCAAAAGGAAAAAGCCCTCTTTGTTAGTAAATAATTAAAATTTCTTTTGTCAGTAAATTGAGGAAGCATGAATTGAAGAAATAAAAACATTTTTTTCCCCCAAAGCAGTGGGAACAGGATTCTGTAAACCCCTATGCAGCTTGCTTCCCTGTTAACTGAAGCGTAAGTGTTCTGAATGCGTTCAAGGCCTCTCTCCCCTGACTGGAGCTCTTCTGCATGGCTTGTCCTTCACAAGATAAGTGACAATAATAAATTGTCCTACTTAAGCAAGGGACCTATTTCACCTCCTCACCACACTCATTAAAAAATGGCAATGCTAAATACACTTAAAGGTCAAAGGCCTGGTATGCAAAATAGGTCCTGTGCAGAAAACTGATGGGCTTCTTAGGGTTTTGTCGCTATGGTGCTATTGCCTTGACAAGGTAAAATATCCCTTGTCAGCCTCTGTGGGAGCCTAGACAGAGAAGGAACCATCAAAAAATAACTGAATACTGTCTTTGACTACAGTCACTGAGTGGTTAATGTTTTTTTAACTTTAATCATCTTTGACTTCAGGTTTGGCTATTAACCCACCAACTGATCATTAACTCTACTGACTGAATGACTGATTTCCAGAGGATCAGTCCAAAGAAGGATTGGTTTTTAGTTTGTTGGTTTTTTTTTTTTTTTTTCCCTGAAGGACTTTAATATCTCCTAATAGCAGGCAGACAACCTATTGAATCCCCTGTAAGATTTGGGCTGAGCAGGGAGGTATTGCAGGTTATCTGCATAGAAACACACTGCTCAGAGCTGATAAACTCACTGACACTCTATCCTGTTTTCCAATTTAACTCAAGCCTTGCTAAGCAGCAGGAGTAACCTGACTGAATTATTGAGGGTCACAGCTTGAGGTCCTTAATCAACATTCCTAGCTTAATCAACGGGAGTTTGGCAAGCCTAAAATGCTAATCAGGATATTTCTGGTATTTACCCTGGTGCTTGTCCTTTTCTTTCCAAAAGAGCTGGTTAAGGATAAATATAATGTTGATGCAGAAATGATCAAATGTCATTTGGACACCCTTTTTAAAGCACTTTTGTCTTTAAAATGCCTACAGTTGAAATTTTCTAAAAGAAATATTTCTGGTTAGAGAATGATCTGCTAATAAATGAATTGAACCATTTTTTTCATTAATAAACTATTCCAACTCACAGTCCATATCCTAAGCCACAAGACCATCCTGCCTTCCTGACTTGAGATCCACAAGACCTAAGAAGCTGACTGACTCAGCAGAGAAGGGCTGGGATTGGACTATGTTTGCTATGTGTATCTTTCTTCCAAACATGACACAGACAGAAATAAATTAGGAAAAAGCCTCTTGTACACTGGCTCTGATTTCTCACTGGGAATCACTGGGATCTTGATTGCCCCCTGTGGTATGAGAATGAATTAAGCTCAGATTTATAAATTGCAGTCTAACCATTTGTGCTGACAGACACAAATGTCAGGAAATATGTAGTTAGTTACACTGGTGCTGCATCTTTAACTTTCATTTTAAGTACCTTTGTCATACCAGGGGAAACAGAATAACACATCTGGAATGAAAAGATTTCTTCTAGACTTCTCACACTAACTATTTCCAGCTTTCTTCCAGATAGGAGTTTTCAGCAAAATGTTGTCTAATTGAAAAATTCTGTTTCCTTAAAACTATTGTTTTTCTTATGAGACCTCCAAAAGAAAACATGCTCAATACATCTCTCCAACAAAAGTAATGAGGAAAAGATTTTGAATATCAAAGCATCCCTTTTTCCATTGTTGACATTTAGAATAATGTTTTCTTTATTCATATGTCTTCTACAATTTAAATAATTTTACTTTTAAGTAAAAATAATAAAAAAGTCTTGAAAGCACTGAAATTTAATATCACCATTGACTCAAACTGCAAATATTTGCAGTTTGCCTGCAAATATTTTCCACAGCTTTGTTTTCCATCCCAATTTGTGACTTTTTCCATTTCAAGCACCTTCTCTTGGCTAAAAATGGTAGCCAGATATTTTGTGCCTGAATAAAAAATAGGATGAAATTTCAGCTAAGACAGCCCACATGTCCCTCTGGAATGTGTTCACAGAGGAGCAGCACACCTGTGCTATGGCTTTGGATATAATAGCAAGACTTTGCTGTAAGCCAGGTGAGGAGTGCTCCAGCAGACTGGTCATGCTACCACCCTCCTGTAGGGAGCTACTAGCATGAGGTTCCGCAGGACCACAAAGTGGACAGGACTAGACAAAAATTGGGGGAGCATAATTTTTCTGCATACTTTTCTTGAATTTTTCCATTGCAGAAGTGCAATCATGTTGATTCACAGCTGTCAGGATGAATGTCCTAGTGTAACAAAAGCAACAGTTTTCCAGTGTTCATTTCCAGGGCTAAAATCCTGCTGAAAAATCTGTTCCTGTGCATAGGGAGGGACTGTTCCTGGTGGAGGCAAAGCTCACAGTGAAGTACCAGCTGTAGAATTGGAGCCAAGAAGTGGCAGAGGCAGCTGCTGCCTGCCTGTCCCATGTTGCCTCCCTGCCTCCAGCCCTGCAAAGTGGTGGGACCAGGAATGCATCAGTAGTGCTGGCTGCATCCACACGTGTAAAGCTGCCTTCTCAGGCTCAGGCAGTGGCAAGATCATATTAGAAATATTTATCCAGCTCCCAGGAAAGAAATAGCACCTCTGTCAATATAGTTCATAGCAGGGCCTCTGACAAAAACCCCAATATATAACCACAGCCACATGGAGTCACAGTTGTCGCTGCACCTGAGGACAGAAGCCGCAATAAAGCCACCCAGGAGCAGCAGCTCTGTGCCGGCTGTCCTTGCTGTGTATCCTGGGCTGGGATGCTGAGCTGCTGGGGCCGAGCTGCAGGCTTTGGGGCTGCTTTATAGCTTAGGTGTTGTGCTGGATGATGTGCTGTGGGCACTGGTGCTAGGCACAGCAGGCTGCTGGGATGTGAGGGTGCTGGAATTCGGGATTCGGAAATTTGGGGCTTGGTGCTAGACTGCGGGTTTGCAGGGCTGCAGAACTGGATGCAGGTCTGCCGGTGTGCTTGGCCGTGGGACTACCGGGACGCCGAGCTGGGGAAGCATGAGGCTTCTGGGTGCTGGGCACAGGGAAATGCTGGGCTGGAGGGCTGCGGGATCCAAGGCTGCAGCGCTGCTGAGTGGAGGGGCTGAAGGACTGAGGAGCGGCGGCGTGCAGGGGCTCTGCGGGGCTGCATGCGGGGCTGGGAAAGGTGCGGCCAGGGGGAGTGAGGAGCTGCTGGGCTGGGAAAGGTGCGGCCGGGGGGAGTGAGGAGCTGCTGGGCTGGGAAAGGTTCGGCCAGGGGGAGTGAGTGAGGAGCTGCTGGGCTGGGAAAGGAGCGGCCAGGGGGAGTGAGGAGCTGCTGGGCTGGGAAAGGAGCGGCCAGGGGGAGTGAGGAGCTGCGGGGCTGGGAAAGGTGCGGCCAGGGGGAGTGAGGAGCTGCTGGGCTGGGCTGGGCGCGGCTGGCGGCGGTGCCGGGATGCGGCAGCGGCAGCAGCGGGCTCCCTCTGCTGGCCCTGCTGCCTCGTCGCCCCGGAGCGGCCACTTCCCTGCACGCCCGTGCCCTGCTGTAGCCGGGAGTTCACAGAGATACCCACCATATCTTGGTGGAGTTTTTCCCCTTTGTGCCTAGAACTGGCAACAGGAGCCTGCATGCCCCGTGTGCCGTGTTGTGTGCCGCCATCAGGTTACTGATCTATTCCCTTAGCCACAGCTTAGAGATCACAGTTTTGCATTCTGAGGCCAGTTTTTCACTGGCTGGAGTCAGTGGACACCAAACAGGATACCAAACTTTGGAATTATCCTTGTTTGCAGCTTGCTGTGGCCGTGTGTGTCACAGAGCTGTGAGCAGAAATGGCACCTGATGCTCTCAGCATCCCTCTTGTCCATACTGCACTGCAATCCTACTAAGAACCACAACAAAATTCTGCTTATAGGTACTTAATGAATCTAATTCTCCTTCTCCCAGGGACAACTGGGACATGTACACAAGCACTGCATGGTGGGGGTATTTTTGTTTCCTTATTGGATACTTTTGATTCCTACTCTAAAACACCTCCAATGTCAGGCATGTCCTGCTGCAAGTACACATAGGCTGTGCTGCACTCATTTCTTCATCTCCTCTTGCATGAACTAAAAATTTGCCCATCTGGTTCACTACTCATCAAGTGTAGGCAGTGCCAGCCCCTCAGGCATGGCACACAGTACAGCGAGTTTCCCAGAGCTGTCCTGTAGCACTTGTGCAGTGTTTGCAGCACTGCTACACCTCAGGGAGTGAGACCTGGCACGGTGCTTCTCACTCACGTGCTCTGTGGACCACTTCTGGAGCTTTCTCTCCAAGCACGCAAAACCTTGATGCTTGAACTGCTTGTGAATAGCAGGAGGAAAACACACTGGTTTTTACCCAATTTTTAATTTGCAGACCCAAATATTTTCCAACAGAGGTGCAGACCATCCATTGCAAATTTAAGGCAACTGGCAACAGGGTTGATTTTCTTAGCTCCCTTTCCCCAACAGATAACCCTCAGGGCCTGCAGACAATAGGCTGCAAACTCTTGGCATTGATAGATGAGCTTCCTCCCCTTCCATACAGCTTGGAAAATTGCTTGCCTGTCTCTTATTTAAGCAAATGAAATAGTCCAACTCCAGACAATGCTAGAGATAGTAATGGAAAGAGGGACCAGATTAGGATTTGAGTCTCCTACCTCCTGATTCTTTCTATCCCTCCCTGCTTTGTTAGATTTATATTAAATAAGAAATTCTTATTCTTAGATTTATATTAAATAAGAAATTTAGTAACAAACTCAGAATGTTAACCAGGATATCTGGGCAAGGAGAGGGACAGAAGAATAACTTGAAAAGTATTGGTGTTTCAGGCTGTAACCTTGATGTAGGATTTGAGCTGGCAAGGTGGGAATTTACAGTCTTTTCTACACCAGCAGCACAGAAAAAATCACTCTCTGCCTTTCCTACTCCTGACAGCCAAGCCTCAGCCAACCGATATTGTCTGCATCAGCACCCAGGGATGGGAGTCTGTCACGGAAAGAACCACACACATACAGCTGCAGCACCAGCACGAATACAGATACACAGAGCAGGAACACATTTTGTGCTGCAGACCCCTGGAGGCAAGCTTGGCTTGCAGATCGTGTACATGCGTGCCAAGATACCTGTGTGTGCTGCAGTATAGGCGTGTTCAAACCCTTGCACTGCAAAATACTAGAGCTATTTTAAGGATGGGGAAGCATCTGGCTAAAAAAAAAAAAAGCCTTGTGTGTTTGTGCCTGGCTTATTTAAAACCCTTGTTTCTTCCAGAATATTGGAAGTAATGAAAGTGCCTGCAGTAAAATACCTGATAAGCCTCTCTTCCTCTATAGAGAGGGTAAATACATGTTATTTTCCAATTAGCTCTTGCTCTGAGCAATTATGTTGATCAAATAATTGAATAAGTGACAGGAATGTGAATTCTGGAGACAGTTAATTTCATTCATCTGCCAATTTATAGCCTGACTTGCATGAACACATAAACCAGGCTAACGTGTTATTTATAACTTTGAAAATGCAATTATAGTAGTCAAACATGAAGAGCTGTGTGTGCAGAGAGGAAGGTTTCTGCTAGTAAATTATAATAATAGCAAAATGAGGGAATGTGTTCTTTATGCCAGTATGTAGGACAGGAAGGATGTGAGACCTGTATTTGAGAGAGTGAAAAAGGCTGGTGTCAGCATTAGCAGCTGGAGCAATGGCCCTGGCCTGAATGTGGGGCAGAGGGGCAGCTAAGCCTTACCTCCTGTTTTGTGAGACATTGTATGTGTCCTGCCCCAGGGACTGTTAGTGAGGGCTAAACACGTCCCCCACCTTCCCATACTCTTCTTTCCAAGTGAAGCTGAGCATCATTTCTGATGGAGAACCAAGACTGTGATCCTTTGCATGAAGGTGAGTGCAAGAGATACAAACCAGGTGTTTTCTGCTTGGGGTTGGTCTTGGATGAGGGGTGAGCATCACAGTGCTCTGGAAAAAGCTCCAGTTGAGTGTGCTCAACTACAAGTTACTTGGAACACTTGAAGTCAAAACCAGGTCCTTGACTTCCATCAAAAGTATCCTTCTTGCGAGTTTTCTTCAGGAAAAACAATAACAATTGTAATAATAATTTTTAGAAAGCTCATCAGGAATGCAAACTATGTGATTTTTCTTCTTAAAGCGATCTTTAAATTGTCTTAACTGACCGTACCTTTTATCTGAACACCCTGTAGCAACCTGGCTTACCGCACTAATTAGCAGAGATACACAGTAATAAAAGTAGTGTGCAGGCATGAGCCACTGCCTCACAGGGTGTACAACCTGGCTGAGTGCTACACTGGCTGCAAGGAGGAAATCTGTGCAATTAATTGCTTCCTGATTAAAGGCATTTGCAGTCTGGCCCTTAAGTCTGCAAGGCCTAAAAACACATGCTGAGTTAAATATGGAATTTGCTCACAGTACTCAAAAACATTGCTCCAGACAGCAGGATTCAGTGTGGTAATTTTGGTTGGAAATACACACTTTCCAGTCTAAGCATATTTTACCCCATGCTGAGTACTTAGAAAGTGCCCCAGCCCAAACTAAAGGGCCACAGAAGGACATGTGGGGATTTAAAACAGTTTCTAAACCAGCTTAGTTGAGCCCTTACCATTTTCCTGAGAAGACATGCTCTTACAGCAATTAATTTCACAGGGCATGAGGCAGCAGAGGCAGAAATCCCACAGGAGGTCTCAGGCTGAAAGGCTATTTAAATGGTAATAAACTTCAGTGGAAGACAAAAACTAGTGACTGATTAGAGACATACCAGGAGAGGAGTTATCTGGTGTGAAGCTGCGGGCGGTGGCTCCTCCCGGGCCTTCTGTTCCCTGCACACATCTCTTGTCACCAAGCAAACAAGATGGGGTTAATCCTGCCGGCAGGGAGGAGGCAGCGGACAGCGGGAGGAAAATGCACACCACGGGAGGTTCTGGAGTTGGGCAAAATGAGGGAGGGTGGTGTGTGTCAGGAGGCTGGGACAATGCCAGCCAGCATTGTGTCAGGTTCAGGAGGAGCCATGTCTCAGAACAGCAGGTGATCCAGCCTCCATGTGCACCCTTCCTTAAGTGTCATCGTTTCCTGAGGGCATTTCCTCCACCCTGATGTGCTGTCACCTATTGCAGCCGGTCAGATGAAGTGACTTTATTTTAGTGTGTCCAACACTGTTATTGCTGCCTCCTGGAAAGTTGTGGTGCTGATGATTTTGGAGCCTACTGCTCCCACCTAAGAGGGAGCAGGCTTGGTTTGGGACTACCATTTGTCACACTAGAGCCGAGATGTCCTAGGAGCACACATTTTGTTTGCTTATGTGGTGCTGTTGCTCTGGTGCTACTCTCCCATCCCTTCTTTGCCAATTGTTTTTGCAAATTTCAAAAGAAATTTACTGATCTTCCATTTGTTAAAAGCACTTTAGGATCTAATTGCCTCTGACTATAGGAGTGGGCTTCCCAAATTCAGGGAGGCATCTTCAGTGCGTATTTAAGCACCTTGCTGGGTGGAAGTAAGAGGGACAAAGATTACGGATCTTTCTTTGCAAGCCTCCCAATCCCTCTTCTCCCCACCAACTTTGTCAATGGTAAGAGCAGACAGGCAGTTAATGTAGCCTGAATTGTGTTAGGACAGATGTACGGACAGTAACTCAACATTCAGTTTGACATCCTCCCTCCACAAAGCGAGTCGGGCACCTCTGCTGGAGTGGTTATATTGTGGAGTGCAAAAACAAACAATCCTGCCAATTGTTGGTGAGGGGGAAATAAAGCAGAGCAGGAGCTGCTTATCAGAGATCTACATTTTGAGAGAAAAAAAATCACTGAATCCTGAGGAAGGAAGGGTTCTCTGCAGAGCTTCAAGTACTCTCTTGACAATCCCATCCTGCAAGAGCTGGGCTCCTTCCTATAGCGAGTACTGGGTTTGGAAAATTAACATAACAGGAATCCCCAGACTGCAGCAGTGCTGTAAACCTATAGTTAAAACAAAACAAAGCAAAACACTTCAGTCTGACTGGCACAGATTGTTGTCTGTGAATTGTGATTTTTAGTAACAGTAGGAATGACTCAAAGCCCAGAGAACTCAAAGTCCAGAATTCTGGAAGAATCTGAGGCAAAGTTTTCCCTCATCCCAGTCAGTTTGGAGAATGTCTGAAGTTCAGATCTTAATTTTGCCAAAGTTTGCAGTGTTTAGATTCACATGCCTTGTATCACAATGGATTAGACTAAGTCTCTCTTACCTTCATGAGATTCTTGATTTTGTTTGGACCAGTTTCTAGGAGGACAGAGGAAAAACTGCGTGTCTTGCTGCAATTTGATGATGTATGCTTTTAATTTATTTTTTTTCAATAACTTGAAAATATCATCAATCTGAGCGTCTCCAAGACTTTGCCAAGCAGCAGTGAAGTTAACACTACCCACTCTTCTTCCTGGTCCACCTTCCTGGTGCATTGCACTTATTAATCACATGGCCAAGATGTTATTAGCACTCTGAACAAGATTCCCAAAGCTGGAGGGCCACATTATATTTTGGGCAATCTAAGAAGATGTCTCAGGGTCCAGGTCCTGCATTGACACAAAGAGATCAATTTCTCAGCTTTTGTACCAGCTCTGCTCTTGCAGTGGATGGTGAGAACAGATGGAATGCAATGGTGTCTGCTTGCAGGGGCTGCCCGCGTTCCCTGTGCCGAGGGGATGCTCCCCAATGCACTGCTCCCACGGGACCCCCGCTGGTGGCCCTGCACCACAGCAGCTCGCTCCAAGAAATTTGGGGAGCAGCTCTTCTCCATCCTCCTACAGCATCTTCCACTTGGGTGGGAAGTGCGATGCTCTGCCCATCAAAAGGAAGGTGGCTACTGCATGGGGAGGGAGAGAGAACAAATAGCACAGGGCCTCAGACAGATCATTTAAAATTGCCTTAAAACTGCCCTGATCAGCCATGTAAAGCCCCAGGAAGGGTACTACTTCTCAGTGGACAGCACAGGCCAGGTCCCTTGCCAGTACTTTATCTCTGCTGTGTCCAACTGAGCACATCTGTAGCAGATAATCTAGTTCAGCTTGTAACCCTGAAATTGAGAACTGTTTTACAGGGCATGTTGAGGCTGCTGAAGCTGTATAAGCAGTTTCCTAAAGACAGAAGAGGTGTATTACCTCTTGTAATACACACAACTCTGTGTCCAAGGTGGCTCAAACAAATTCTGATCTATTACTCCAGTCAACATCCCTTGAAGTGGTAAATGACATAAATCCCCACAGTTTAGGGTATTTCTCTCTCCACTATCCCTCAGACTTTGTAGGGATTGAAGGCATATAACAACTCCCGAACCTGTGAGGAAAAAGATGTCTATAATCACAGAGCTGCTTGACAGAAAAGCCCCATGCCAGATTTGATTTTCATCAGAAAAAATACACTGAAGTCTGTAAAACTACTAATAATTTTAAGTAAAAGGCAACCCAGTTAAATTGAAACAGTTGGGCAGCAAAGGGAATACAAAGAGCGTGTAAATTATAACGACTGGTGGTGGGGACCTTCTCTGTTACCATGCTGGAGTGCAAATCTGTGCTGTGAGCATGAAGTTACACAGGAATTTCAATACTGAAATAAATGACCAAAGGTCACACAAACTTGACTTTCAGAAGTCACTAATCCGAACATTTTACATGAGACATAGAACTGCAGCTGGGACAAGCAACTCTTCACACTTTTGCAGGGGCTTGAAGTGTAGCAGTATTTTTCAGGCAGAACACAAGTTACATGTTGGTACCTACCTTAAAGAAAAGCCGAAAGGCGAGATACTCTGGAGGACACCTACCAATGGTACAGAAACACCTCAGGGAAACATGAAGAACTAAAAAATAAACAGTACAATTACAAAATGCAGAACACAACCACTACCAAGGAATGAAAAAGATCTGAACATAACATCTGGATCATTCTCGGCAGCATCTTCTTTCCCCAGCATGCTACCTAAAACCGGTCAAGCCACACTGCAGGCAGCACAGCTTCCATGCCTGTGCCTGCTCGCAGCCTGCTCAGGTTTCAGTGCACAAAGCTCCACCTAGTGAGGGGACAGGCTGTACTACACATTCAGCACCCAAGGTAAGCGTGCATGGACTCAACACAAAAATGTCTGCAAGATAACAAACCCTTTAGCATTACACTGCCTCGGTGTTGATAATCCATCACGCACACACACTCAAAGTCCCATCAGACCAGAGTACAGCCTCTCTGTGTCCAGAAACATTCTTCCAGCATCACCTCGCTGAAGTGGCTTTGTAAGAATGTAACTGAAGTGACATCACTTGGCTTTCATCAGCTGGCTGCTGCTCACCTCTCCCTCACAAGGGACTGACCTGAAGCTCTCTGACTTCACTGGAACTCCAAACCAACATCCACTTTCTGGTGATCAAAATAAATACACCACTAGTGCTGTGTGTCCAAAAGTTTTAATACATTGTCTTCACTGTTCAGAAAAGTTATTGCATTAAATTCTAATACATAAATTTATCTGAATTAAAAAATAATAAATTTTCATAATTTTGTCACAGCAGCTAAAGGAAACCAGATTTTATTTGCAGTTGTCTCAAAAAAAAACAGTATTAGTTCTTTCTCTAATTAGCAGAACTGTAATTTATTCAGTAGTTACTACAAATCCCAGCTTGAACAACACTATCCCCACAAGTGTACAGCTTAGGAAAAGGAAAGTGCCATTCCAAAACTGAAATTTATTGAACTATGACTCAGCATACACCGATTTTTCTCTGTTAAACAAGTTACCATAATACAACTTAAGTTTAATTCCACACCATTTTCTTTATGTTAGTGTTTTTCTTTTATGATGACTTAGAGTCACAAGTTACAAAATATCAATGCCACTTATAGCAGTTTACACAACCCACACCTGTTTGAATTGTGACAGACACAAGAACATGATGTTTAATGATCC
This sequence comes from Taeniopygia guttata, assembly GCF_048771995.1. Taxonomy (NCBI): domain Eukaryota; kingdom Metazoa; phylum Chordata; class Aves; order Passeriformes; family Estrildidae; genus Taeniopygia; species Taeniopygia guttata. Next base: position 72,346,637 of record NC_133027.1, on the reverse strand, counting down.
AAATGAAAAGATCCCCTGATGCCTTAAACCCAAAATCAGTGTAAGCCCACTGCCCCATGGACGACAGCAGAGACAAAATCAGTAGGCTCAGTGAGCCATAAACAGATTGATGAAAGGCTCAGTGACAGAGGCATAAACAGAGCATGTGGCAGAATTACATTCTACACATCATTCTCCGAGAAGGGTAAGCTGTGCTACACCAGCTCACAACAGAAGCACGAACAGGACTCTCCTCCTTTTCATTCTCATGTTAATGCTTAGGAGTTGGGAAACTACAATTTAGCTTCTTGCATAAAATCCCCAAGCATCACAGTAATCAGTCTAGAGTTCCAGATCTAACCCTTCTCTTGCAAACACACACATAAAGATAAGGCTCGTCTGTATTTATTCTGCATTCTTCTGCTGTTAAATAAAAAGAAATATACCCATGTTCACAGAAAAAAAAGCCATCTCTTCTCCCTCTCCTTCAAAATACCCATCACCACAGACAGCTCTCATTTATAATTCACTTGAACACATTTCTCAGATTAGGTTTCCCACTTTAAACAGATGACAGAGGTTATATTACTTTGCTGTACTTCACTAGGTTCTGATATCAAAACCAGTTCACTACTGAAATAACACCAATAGGACTCTCTCTCTTTGACAGAATATGTTACACAAGTTCTAACTCACTGTCCCTGTCCCTTAAAATAAAAGTATACCTATTTCACTGGTTTTCAATCAATGCAAGCTGGGAGCAACAAGTTACCCTTTAAAAACATTTTGAATGACTTTTTTTGTGAGTTGCTAGCAAAAGGCCCAAACACTGCAAAGCAAGTGAGCAGAGACAATAGGATGCTTTGCAAAATCTGACAGCTCAAAAGGCATCCAAAGAGCAAGAGAACAAAACCCAGCCACTGTAGAAACTGCACTGAACTAGCTCTATGAAAATAGGGAAAAATTAAGAAGCTTCAGTATATAGTTACACAGAATGATTTACTAGTGATACCTTTTGTCTGTTCAGGTAGTCACAAGGCATTCATTACCATGACACAAACTGCAGAAGTTTTAATTTGAAAGTGTTACAGGAATGGGATATTTAGTTATTCTCGTTAAGGACACTTTTTGAGGGACTGATCACAAGGTCCCTTAGCTGTAACATGATTTTCTCACAATTAAGAAAGTTTGCACAGAAGCAGAAGAAGTTTGCACAGCTTAGAAGTTGAAGCTGAGAGCTTGCCAAAGCCATCCTTGACAAAAGACTTGGCTTATTTTATTTTCAGACATACACTGTATGAGACAGCCAACACCATTCAATCCAAACATAAGAGCATTTGTATAAACTTTCCCCATCAACATTAAAATTGCCAACCAAATCCTTGTGATTTCTGAAAAAAGACAGTTTTTCTGGCTTATTGCTGTACTACAGGAAATGATGCTAGTTCTTGCAGGAGACAGTGCATGTTTCAAATTTCACATCTCTTACATAAAAGCCTCAGAGTCCCTTCACCAGGTGCTGCTTCTGATCTGTACAGCAAAACTAGCATTCCATTTCTTCCAAATGAAACAGTCCCTCTCCCTGCCCTGCATGTCTCAAGAGCATTTATGCCTCTTCACCATGGTTCCAACCAGGAGACAACAGCCCATAATGCATTTGTGACAGCCCCTCAAGCAACAGTGCACACTTCACTAAATGGACATGACCCCAATTAGATCTGTGAGAAAACATGGAAGAGGAACATAAAGAGGAAGGGAAGCGATTTATTCTCACTTCTCTTGAAGCAAACAAATGGTTCTGACAGCAGGTTTGTTTTCAGACAACTATAACTCAGGCTGACAGGCCAGCTTACTTAACAGAAGAAGCCCCTTCACACAAACACCAGAACCTATATTAAAAACATTTTTATTTCAATCTGCCTCTGAAATGAATGAAGATAATCTCAATGTTAAAGAAAAGTCTGCATTGCTACCACAAAAATCACATTGTGCAAATCCATGTCATTTATCTGCAGTGCTGAGTCACATGTGGTGGACGTGCCTTATTGAATACCACATCCTGGGAATGCTTCAGCACTTCCCCTCCTACCAGAACACTGCCTTAAAAAAGAACTGCTACAGTGACATGATGAGAATTGATCTTTTCCTGCCATCTGCTGTATATGTATGTAAGACTTTCACAAACAATTGGCCAAAATTTGTGTATTACAGTTATTTCCCACGTCACAAATACTACACAAGCCCTTCATACAGGATATGCTGTCAAAGGACATGTGACCTCCACCTTCTCACTTCCCTACACCCCATCCACCAAGAAAAGCATTGCATGCTTGCAGGTATTGATTCAAAGTCTTCAGCTTCTGGAATGCAGCAGATAAGAGTTCTGCATCTTTCAGGGACTCAGAAAACCCCTGTTTAGTTCATCTGCTCAATGTACATCTTCAGTAAGTGCTGCCACCTTGTTCCGAGGAACAGTTAGGTTCACTTCACACCACAGAGGTGGTACTTTCCGGATTTACACGCATCAATCTTGAGGCATTTCTCAGATCCTGTAGCTGCTTGGCTGGTTTTCCAACTCCTTCCTCAAACCTTTTTTCCACAACAGGAAGGACAGTTTCATACAGGAAAGAAGCATTCTGCCTAATGAATGCTTTTTTCTCCGGGTCCTGTTCACACCGTAAACTGTAATCGACATGCTGGACAGCCACCAGGATGATTTCCACCAGACTCTCCAGGAGAACCATATGCAGCTCTGGGAAGTAAAGCTTTAATGCTTCCTCCAAGAAGGCCATAGTCTGCTTAGTGAAAGCTACTACAGTGTAACTGAGGTTGACCCAGCAGTCATCCCCTGTGTATTGGTCAAAATTGCCCACCCCACAGCTCCTCATCTCCTCCCTGAGCTTCCCCAGCGCCTCTGGAGTCATCAGGTTCATCCGTCTCCACATCTCCTCAGAATTGCGGTGCTTGGTGGCCTCGATGATGATATCCTTGTAGCTCTGCAAAGCACCTTTGATATCCTTTACCAGAAGGGCATGAATAATGAAGGTGAGATCCAGTCCAATCTCGCTCAGCTGCTTGCAGTGCTCTTTAGCCACCTGGGATAACAAAGAAAAGGATGTTATTACTGTGCAGGCTCCCTTTTCATCTTACACGTTTATCAAATTCATCTCAGAAAACCGAGAAGGGCTAGTCATACTTATTTCTTGTGCTTTAAGAATCTCATTAATGAGAAATTAATAACTGAAAGATACACCCTGGCTGTCAAAAAATCTCTGGACAATTACACTATGTAACCCACACGCATAAGCTTCTTTTTCCCCCCTCCCAATCAGCAGCCGAAAGAAAGCATAACCTGAGAAAGTTAGTCTTGCAAAAAAAGTATGAAAATGTACCTAAGGACAGCCTTGGAAATCAAAGAGAAAGTTTTGAAGTACTTATAATTCAGGTGTAGTTTATGTAAATTTTAGGACCTCCTACTAGTTACAGGTAAATTGAGAATCAACACATTTTGCATTCCTGATAAAGGCAGGGTTTTCCTTGGCCTGTATTATAACCTTAAGGATTTCCTCTGTGAACTGAAAAGAACCCAAACAAACCTCGAATGAATATTAATCTTTCAACTCAGGAAACCTCTCTGGAGACCCACACAAGAGTCAACAACCAAACTAGAGTTAGAAAAGAGACTTTAAAGCTTTGAAGCCTTTGTTTCAGCTGCTGTGCCCCACCACCCACCTCTCTGGACTCTCTTACCTTGACACACTCTGCCGCAGTTGACAAACTCTCTTTGCTATCAAACACTTGCTTACTGAAGGCATCTACAAACATCCTCATGGACGAGCGGGCCCAGACAACAAACGCCGAGTAGCAGCCGTTGTTGCCGGCGAAGTCCGTCTCAAACTCCCTGGCCGTCTCCAGGAGGCTGGTGAAGAAGACGTGGCAGAGCTTGTGGATGTAGAGCAGCGTGGCGCCCTCGATGCGCAGCTGCCGGATGGCGGTCTGCACCGCGGCCGCCCGGTTCTTCAGGAACAGCTCGCACGCCTTGGTGGACTGGCCCAGGCGAATGAGCTGGGACACAGCTCGGCGGGTGGCCCGCGGCCCTCCGCGCAGCGAGCGGTCCGGGGACAGCTCGAACACCAGCACGTCCGTCAGCTGCCGGACGCGCTCATCCACCTTGGCCCGCAGCTCCTTCACGGGCTGGCTCGCAGGCTTGTCCGCCAGGTACTCGTTCAGCTTATCCAACAGGTCAACCGCCCCCTCGAAGTCCCGCTGAGCAATGCAGACGTCCAGGTCCTCGGGCAGCTCCTGGATCCACTCAAGTGAGAGGTCAACAACCTCCTCCTCGGCGGAGGGCTCATCCTCCTCCTCCTCGTCCTCATCCTCGTCGAAGGGGTTGGTGGACTCGGGGGGCGCTGGGGCGGGCCGGGGCAGGGCCTCCTGCTCCAGGCGCCGCTTCTCGCTGAGGGCACGGCTGCGCTTGGTCTCCTCCAGCACCTCCAGCCACTCTTTCTTGATCTTGGCGTTCTCAGCCTGGAAGATGCGGCTCTCGGGGAACATGAGCAGTTTGAACATGTCCTTCATAGGCGGGTTGTCCTTGACGTTGACCACGGCCAGCCCGTCGAGGGGGTACAGGGCGTCGTAGCGGTAGGCGCCGCGGCGGTTGGGCAGGGCGGTGGCCACGAGCAGGCAGTCGTTCATCAGGAAGGCGTGCACCCGCTGGATCTGCGCCATGTGGTCCGCGTCGTACTCCACCAGGTCCCCGTTGTACACCAGGTACTTGCCAGGGCTCTCGGGCAGGAGGTCGCGGCAGCCCTCCACCTTCTCCAGGAGGGTGGTGAGAGTGCGCTGCCGCCCCTCCTCGCTGGCCGCCGCGTCCTTGGCCGACAGCGGCAGGAAGGGGTCGGCGGCGGCGGCGCGGCGGGCGCCCAGCGCGGGGTCGTCGCGGTCGGCCTGGAGGAGCAGCGCCTGGGTGACGGCCTCCATGATGCCCTTCTGCTCGGTGAGGATGTGGCTGAGCTGGTACATCTCGCTCTCCAGGTAGCTGATTTCCCGCGCCGTCTCGATGAACTGCCGGTAGTTTTGGTACACATTGCGCTTCAGGCTCTGCGCCGTCTCCTCGCTCAGCGCCTGGATGCGCTGCCGGTGCTCCTGCAGGTCCCGGTCCCCGTCCGACTGCTGCGACAGCTGCTTCACGTACTCCCCCGCCGCGAAGCCGCCCGACTCCAGCTGCCGCCGCAGCCGGCTCCCGCCGCCGCCCTCGCCCAGCGACAGCGCCATGTCCGCCCGCAGCCGCCGCCGCCGCCCGGTACCCGCCCGGGCGATACCCGCCGCGCCTGCGCCCCGCGGCTGGAGCGGCCGCCTGCGGTGACGGGATGGGGCCGCGCCGGGCGGGGGCGGAGCGGAGGGAAGCGAGGCGAAGGGAAGGGAAGGGAATGGAAGCGGCGCAGGGGATGTTGCCGGCCCGCGCACTCGGAAGGACGCGACGGCAGCGCCCGCGGGGCGGTGCTGCGCGTGCGCCGCGGCGGCTGCGGGTTTCGGTTGCGACGTGTGCCGGCCGACGGAGCCGCGCTCGGGATGGAGGACGAGGATTTCTTGTTGGCCCTCAGGCTGCAGAGGGAATGGGAAGAGCAGGACAAGGCAGCAGCGGCAGCAGCAAAGCGCCCTGATGTCTCTCCGTGCCGCTCATCCCACCGCCCGCTGTCGGTGGTGGACGAGGCGTGGGAGCTGCTGGACCCCAGCCCCGACGTGCACGGCCTGTTCGTGCACTTCAACCAGACTCTCTTCTGGGGCAAGCTGGAGGCTGTCACGGTGTCCTGGAGCCCCCGCATGACCAGGTGCGGCAGCGGGGGATGTGGGCCGAGCTGCCGGGGCTGGGCCGGTCCGTGTGTCCGGGAGCTGCCCGCCGTGCCGGCACCGCGGGGCCGCAGCGTGTGGCTGCGAGTGTCGGGGAGGAGATGTCGCTGGTCTCTCTGTGCTGCTCCTCGCCGTGCCCCGCTAGCACCCCGCTGGTGCCGTGGCTTCTCTTCCCGGGCACTTGGATGTTCCGCATCTCTGGCAGAGCTCGTACGGCGGGACATGAGTTGGTCGCTGTCATTGTCTCCCTTGCCTTGCATCTGTCGTCCGTAGCAGCCATCAGTGGCTTTCCACGGGGTGCAGGCAAGCTGGAGGGATGTTAAAATGGAAGAAATTACTTGGTCTTAGATGATGTGTGTGGAAGCCTCACATACTCGTGTTGCTGCTCTGGTTCTCAGTTTTTATGATAGTTTTACTGCACAGCAGAAGGGCAAATATGAACCAATAATAGTATATTAGAAAAATTTAGAATGGGCTAGGAAGGGGAATATAGAAGAAATCTGAGGTTAAACAAACCCAGAAATCTTTAAAGTGCAGGCTGCAGTTCTGCAGCAGATGCAGTTGCTGGCAGCTGGAGTCCCACCACCTCGTATCCTCTGCTGGCTGCGGTATTCTTTAGACATTTGGAAATAGTTGGATGTTGTACCGATTGAGGGCTAACTCAGTTGGACTAACACAGACAAAAAAAACTGGTGTTTGCTGGATTAGAGCACAGAAGTGGAGGTATATGTAGGTTCGGATTGAGCCAAAAGTTGATGAAGGGTGGGGAGTGAAATTGAAACAACTGCCAATTAAGTCTGCATTTGCTGCCGTGAATCTCCAGCCTATGTGCATTGTATTTTAGTTCATCACAAGTTCTAAAGGAAACATTTTTCTACCTTCAAAACAGGTTTTTCTACTATAAGGAACTTGTGGATATTTTCTTTCTTTGCTTAATGATGCTGAATTTTTCAGGTAACTACTCAAAGTGATTTTATTCCATGTTCTGAGTGACCTAACATGTGTTTACAGGGTATGGCATTTTGACTTAAATTCTCTGTTTTCTTCATGTGCTACAATGAAGAAAGAAACAAATACATTTTCGTATTTTCTTTCTTTTCCTCTCAGCTCTGCTGGTATCTGTTCATATCACGAACGTAGTGGGTTGTGTTCCATTCGTCTCAGTGAGCCGCTTCTAAAGTTACGGCCAAGGAAGGATCTTGTGGAGGTATTTGAACGTGGCTTATGAATCTGCACGTGAAGTGTTTTGTGCACACCCCCCACTTCATACAAACATTTTAGATTTCATAGTGGGATTCTGTTATGCAGTAACTTATAGGTCATAAAATAGCACTGGCTTTACTGTTACATTCATGTGGCTTGTGTTGCAGTACCATGGTAATCTTTAGTTTTATGTTTCTAAGTGGGCAGCTCCAAGTAGAAGTCTAAAGTCACTTTTTATTTTATTGACTTTATATAGAGAAAATAACACCCCAGGCTTTTAACTTCACAATTATCCTTTAATATTCAAACCAAACATGGACTATAGTTTTGAAAGGGCCAACAGCAGAAAATAAGGATATAGGTTATGACTTAACATGACATTTTATTGCTTTTGGGCCTCTGCCAGAGTTGCTGCTTTGAGCTGGCTGAACATTCAGATTTGCCTAACAACAGAAATGCTGTAGAATTTCAGCTTGCTCAAAAGTGGCTCTTTTTGGGGGTTGTGTAGGGGATGATGTCTTTAAAGATCCAATTTAAATTTGAGGATTATTTCTCCTTTTTGGAATGCTGCTTATGGGGCTGATATTACGCAGTGTGTTTTAGTGATGTGGGAATAGGGGTAATTTGGTTTGATAGATCAAAGTATTATGTTTTTATGACCCAGACTGAGTATGTGAATAATCAAAGATTAGATCAGTAACCACAATCAATGTAGAAGAGTACAATACTTGCAGCTTAATAATGAAACTGAAAATGCAATGCTTTTCATTGAATATCTAATGGTTGCATCATTTCAGACGCTGTTGCACGAAATGATCCACGCCCTGCTCTTTGTTACTCATAACTACAAAGATCGTGAGTCTCATGGACCTGAGTTCTGCAAGCACATGCGTCGTATTAATCTCCTGACTGGAGCCAATGTCACAGTAAGAATAATCCTCTTCACCTTCTTTAATAGAGCTTTCTTCTTGATTTGCTGTTTTAGTTGACCGGTGCAGATTAAGTAATGTTCTTATTAGACACTCCACAGTTGGTACCAATACAAATTTGCATCCAAGTGTATGCTAGTTCCATAGTTATTTGTTGGGAATGGTGGTGGGAAGAGGTTGAGGAAGATGTGGTGAGCTGTTAGTCATGTAATTTTTCAGGTATGTTCTCCGTAAGATTTTTTCTTTAAGCTTTTGTGGTAAACTAGAAAGAGCTTCAATGGTATCAGGGACAGAAGTGCTCCATGTGAAGAGCAGTCAAGATTTATGTCAATAGAGGGTCAATATTTCTGTCAATATTTAAAAATAATGTGTCTAATAAGATCAATTAAGGTAATAACTGAAAGGAGAATACAATACTGGTATTGTTTGAAATGCTTTCTAAACAGTACATCTTCTATGTGAAATTGTAGATAGATTTCCAAAATTATCTTTTTGCAGTTCCAACAAGATAACCAGGACATATTCCTACGCTTCCTATCTTTTTTTTAAAGCTTTGTTGATAAATTTTTACTCAGATCTAGCTCTTTTAACTGCTAATATAAAAATCACAGCAGTACTGGAAGGAATTGAATGGAAATGGATTTTTTAAAAAACATTTTAGAGCTAGTGATATAAAGTTTGTAACTTCCTGAGTGACTGTTTTTTTGTGGATTTTTTTTTTTGTTGTTTTTTTAAATGTAGATCTATCACAATTTTTATGATGAGATTAATTTGTACCGCCAGCACTGGTGGCGGTGCAATGGCCCCTGCCAAAACAGAGCACCTTACTTTGGATATGTGAAGCGCTCAATGAACAGAGCACCCTCTGCACATGACTTCTGGTGGGATGAACATCAAAGGACGTGTGGGGGCACGTTCACAAAAGTGAAAGAGCCAGAGAAATTCTCAGAGAAGTCCAAGCAGAAAACTCAGACAGCAAAACCTCCACATTTCAAGTCAACTAACGAAGGTATTTTATGATTTTGTTTTTCTTTTCTGAACTGTGTTTTTGTCCAGACATTTTCTTGAACGAATATGGACCAAACACTACATAAGCTTGGTTTTGATGTTACTGTTATGTAGCCAAAGAACAGGGCCTTTTATTTTTGCACTTCTAGGCTGCTCCTCAACTGAATTGTCTACAAAATGTTTAGTTTGATGCATTATTTTCAAGCAGCAGATTTTTTTTGTGTGAAGCACCTCAAATAATAAGCCCATGACTTTTTAATGAAAATATTAATTTATTTTTTAATCTGATTTTGCAGGCAAGACACAAATGCATGGTAATTGCAAAGACCTGACTCCTTTTAGTGGAACGGGATATCGGCTTGGAGGAGGAGGCGGTGTACTTTCAGAGAAAAACACAAATGCCGGCAGCTCCACTGCAAACAGTGAAGCACATGGCTCACTGCATCATTCAGCAGTAAGGACACCACCAATCCCTAAAAATGAGATAAAACTGGAAAAATTACCCCATGGCAGTATCTTTCCGCTTCATACCAAAGGTGCCGCTGAGAAGAGCAGCTTAGCTTTAAAGAGTGAGTTTCCAAAACTCTCTGCTGCTCACCCAGAAGATGATGAGAATGACTGTGGATTGCCTGCTAGGATGGCTCATGTTGCTGAAGAAACAACAAGCCAAGGCTCACCAGTTGGCAAGAGAGCTATGCCATCTTCTAACTGGTCACCAAAACGAATTTGTTTGGAGCAGACCCCAAGAGCTCAGGGTGCATCTGAGAAAAAAAGCTTAGAATGTGTTAATACACTGCAGCAATGGCCAAAAAAGGAAGACAAAACGGCCTTTGAAAAGTATTTCAACAAAAAGGGGGCTACTGATGTCACTACAACTACAAAAAACAGAGTTGAACTTTCACAGTCCTCTGCAAGTCCTAGCAATCCTGTGAGGCAGGAGAGAAGAGTCACTTGTCCTGTCTGTGAGACTGATCTTTTGGAATCTAAAATAAATGAACATCTTGATTCTTGTCTTTCGTAGAACAGCAGAAAGTTTCTTAAAAAGATAAACCAGGGCTGGAAACATCGTTTGAAAGGTAATTTTTGCTCAGGGTTTGCTTAGCTGTGGTTAAACTCCGTGTACCTGCTCTGAAGTGGAATTTAAAATGTAGCTGACCTCCATATCCTCACATTGGTAAGTAAAAATTGTGTGGAATGCTGCTAGGAATACTGGTAAAGACTGTTCCTGGGCATGTCGTAAAAGATTTCATGATTTTCCAGTTAAACTTTCTTCAAGTGCTATACAGGACAAATGATGATTAAAGTGACATTACCTGCCAGTCTTTGTTTTGCTTCCTCTGGAAGGCAGCCACGTTCGTGGTTAGCAGGCCGGTCAGTTGAGCACTAAAGCCATTGTGCCATGAAAAGTTATGAGTGCCAGGCACATGTGAGCTTCCTGAAATGTTCTCTTATTGCACTAAGGTACTTAATGGGTTAAGCATTAAACAGTGTGATTCCTTACAATAAGTAAAACTGATTGTATATTTGCTTAAACATAAAAATAGTTTTATATAAATAACTATTAAGCAATATTGTTTTATATCTTGTTACTGGAATTTTAAATGGCTATACATGTTTACAATATTACTGCTGTTCCCTTAACTAATTTTAAATGCTTTATATCTTTAAAAATGTTGACACTAAGTTTTAAAAATATTGACACTAAGTTTAATGTAAATTGCTTTGTTCTTGCATACTCTGAATAAATTGTTACTGAAGTTTAAATTTTCACTAAGCCTGGCCATTTTGTATCACTTACCAGTGGGTTCAACTGATTATAACAGTCTTGTTTATTAGAGCATTTCAGTATTAGCACTTTTGCTTCTTAAATTTCTCTGTAAAAATAGGTGCTGGTGAATATAGATTGCATCAACTGCTGCTTTCTCCATCCTGTTTTTAAAACAGTTTCACTATTGTTGCACTTCTGTGAAAAATTTTATGAATACTGATAGTAAAACTTGCTTTGCCATGTTAATTTTCAGTACTTCCTTCTTAAAGCTGCAGCCATCTATCAGTGTTTCCAGTGATACTTGACATTTTCAAGGACAGGACTACCAGGAAGTATTTGTATGATCTTATGTTTTTAAGATGAGGGTGAGAGTTGCACCACAAAGCATCTCTCACATCATGAAGCATTTTTTAGAGATTTCCATTAAAATTGCTCTCGGCAGTTTCCTCATTTGTCTTTCCTACTGTGACAGATGTGGTGAAGGAGAAGGATTGTGGGTATTGTTAAAGGTGGGGATTTTTCCTAATGTCTTATTTTACTTCTGAATTTGAATGACAAACAGAAAACAAATTAAGAATTTAGTGACTAGTGTAGCCTGTTGAGGGAGGGGGGAATTCAAGCTGTAGGCAAATCTGTCCTTCATATACATGGCCTAAAATAGATCATTGTCCAAACAATTGAGCAATTCTGGATTAGCTATGGAAAAATAGCACCTCTGTCATGTGTTTTTACAAGGAAGTATTCTAAATCTCTTTTATCCAGAGAGGAAGGCTTTGCAGTTACTATTTATTGCAGGCTGTAATTTTAGTGGGTCATGGCCACTTTCATTTTGGGTATGTTACTACAAGTGCTGTTTCTGTAAAATGTTGTGCTTGCACACAGTGTCCTACCCACAAGGATAACAATGACTACCAGTATGTTTTTAAAATATGCTGCTCAATTTGGGTCAAAGATGAGAAATTTCATCCTCTCTATCAGTTATCTATGTCCTTGAGTGGGTTTAGACACTGCCTGGAACAACACAAGCTGTCAATGTTGAGCCTTGAGCAAACACACTTCACTGAAATGCAGTGTAAGTTGCCTGAATGGAAATTTGCAAAACAAGTTAATAGACTCGATTTCTGAGGCAAAGCAGCTATGAAGGAGGGTCAAGCGTGTGTGTGCATTTTGTCAATAGAAGATTCTGCAAACTAAAGGAAAAAGCCATCTCATTTTGTGGTGACCTACTAGGATTGCTTTGGATAATTCAGAGATGAGTTACAGAGGTTAAAACTACCTAAGTGGGGATTACTTGGCCTTTTCATTATTATCATAAGAGACTGCTCTTCAGTTACCTTGAAACTGGTTATTAGGCAAGAAATCCTGAAGGCCACATATTAGCAAGTATTTTTTACTTTATGGAAATGTTGTCTAGGAAGTTTTCATAATACTTGAGTTCTGATGAAGCAGTGGGAAGAATTTTTATCAGGGCTACTAAAATGTCTAATACATTTTATTTATATATTGCAAGAACATATACAATATAAATAGTGTGTTTTAGAACATATTTTAACAGCAGTAGTGTGTGTTCATGTCTCCTTTAGTCCAACCCTTTTTTGTTTCCACCTGGCATAAGTGGGTCACATGGCAGAAGTGTATTCTCACAGCCAGTTCAACCCTAATGCCTGTGTATAAGCTGATGAGGAGGCTATTTCCATCTAGGTGGAAGCAGGCCCCTCAGGCAGGGCAAGCCTGTGGAACCAGGACCCTATTACTTGAGCCCCCTTTGCGGGAACATTTTCCAAGAGAACAACCAGAGAAATATTGCTCATTTGCTGTGCTACCTGCCTCTGGGTCAATGTAATGAAGGTCACCAGGTAACGATCTAGTACAAAATTAAAGGCTAGATAGGGTTTTGTCATAACTGGACAAGAAGTGAATAATAATTCCTGAGGTGCAAAGTAGCTACTCAAACTTCAAACTTCCCTTGATGCAGCAGGAGGACACTAAATGGCTTGTGAGGGTTTTCTTCCATGTGCGTTCTTCTGAAGCCCCTCAGTTCTGCATTTTCCGTACACACGGCATCTCTACAAGTAAAGCAAGATACACTTTCCTGAAGGGTTAACAGCAAGAAGGAATCAACAAGTTTCTGAGGAAAAAGACTGATGGACGATGGACATCTCCTTCCAAGTGGATGGAGCAATCCATGGTGGTGGTGGGATGACCCAGGCTACTCTGGCTGGAGAATGGTGAAGAAACTGCCACCACAGAGGTTTGCTTCAGCACTGCTGGGTCTGGTCATCCTAGAACACCACGTCTGTGCCTTTTGTCCAATCTTCTCACCTTAAATTGAAAGGCCACTAAAAGGTTACACCTGGCCTGCATTGCCCTATGAGCATGTTTGTTGCAGCCTGACGTGGTGAAGGCAGCAGTGCAACCACTGGTCTCCAGCAGCTGCTCCCTAACAGAGAACCAGGATTCATCAGTTTTACATTCCAAACTGAAATACCCAAGTTCTTACTTGCATCTGGATTACTGCAGCTGTCTTGAAGCCCTGGGATTTAAGAAACTATTTTAAAAATATGAATATAAAGACTCTGCATAAAAATTACCCTTGAAGTGTGGTCTGTGGGCAGACAGGCCATGAAAGAGACTCGCATTTCACTATATGTGAAAATACGTGTGTGTGATTTCATGGATTCATGTGTATGGAAAAAAGCCAAGACCCCAGGGCTTTGTGTGGAGCTTTGGGATCCCTCAACAGGCCGTTAGGTGGCACTCCTTGCATGTAAGGAATTCTTATTTTGTCCTAACCTGTCCGGGGATAGAAGAGTGCAGGACTGCAGGCTCGTATTTCCCCTACACTGCACTCCAGGCTGAACGTGGACCAGCAGCAACGCTGACAGGACCACAAACAAGCTAAAGGAGGAGGAACAGTGGTGGTGGGGGGGAAATGTCTGCAACTAGCTGGGAAATGAAAAGTAAATATACAGCTAACTAGATTCTATGAGTGATTCTTTGCTGCAAGAATGACTGGGAAGATGAGAGAGGAGCTCGTTTTTCCAGTTCAGGGCTCAGGAGTAAGCCCAAAGGCATCCTTTTGTGGGTTGCAGATACCACACTGCTTGCATCCGTGGCAGTGACAAAGTTAATTTCCCGACATGTTTGGCATTAACACAGCTCTGCAAGAGATGCAGGACAGAGTTTTAGGAAGTAAGGGGGGTTTTATAAAACACAGAATTCCTGTGCCTCGGCTAAGCCAGGGAACCAGAGGGGTGTAACAGGCCCAGGGAGGGATAGTGTACTACAGGTGTGAAAGCTTAAATGGGACGTGGCCATGGCCTTAATTCCTATTTCCTTTTAGCTTCTGCCAGGCCAGGCTGCTTTAAGACTAGATTAAATTTCTAAGCAGGTGCAGCAGCTTGTCCTCAATAGCTCACCCTGTCTCTGTTCCATCCATCACCTTCCATTTACATAATTTCACCTGCTTTTCTGCCTTAGTATGTCTTGGACATGACACGTCCTAAACTGGATAACAAAGAATTTTTGAAGGGGCAAAACCCAACAAGTCAAGTATTTGGCTTCACCACAGCTTAATTTAAAAGCAGATCTTGCTTTATTTTTCTTTAACTGATGTCAATCTCTGGATCATAGTTTTTATGTTTACTGCAAGTACCTTCTTTTCAGAGAGATGTTACTAGTGGCATAAAAAGTCTGGGGCAAGATGTGGGCTAGAGCTCAGTGAAGGCCTGGTACAGGATATGGGCTATAGGAATATGGTGTAGTTGGAGGTTTTAGTTATTCTTGTGGCTTCAGTAAGCAATTTAAAATGGCAGGAATAGCCATAGGGCCTCTCTGCTCTTACCCCACTTTCTCCCCACTGCTTTGCTGCCCTGCCTTTGTCTTCCCACTAAAATTGGTCTCTTCCCTGGAGCATCCCAGTAATGATCTGCTGGGAAGGTGTTGTGTTTGGAGGCAGGCACAAAGCTGAAGTGGAAGGTGCCCTCCTGCAGATGCTGGTGCAGTCTCTGCAGGGTGGGACAGGTCCTGGCTGCAGCACCAACAGCAAGAAAAGCTCCCTGGTGTGTCACAGGACCACAGGGCTGGGCACAGGCTGCTCCAGGTACTGCGGCTCTGGAGGGACACGGCACGGATCTGGGCTCTTCTGGCAGCTGGCAAACAGAAACATATCCAAAGGGAAGAGTCATCCCGAGGATAAGCCAGCACCCCAGGGGCTTCAGAGAGGATAGCACCTGTACCAGGTGGAGAAGGGATAGCTGCAAGTAAAGGACTCCGGTCTTAAATCTGCTGTGTTCCCCAGGATACGTTGCTAAGAATCCTTTGGGTTGTTCCTTTGATTTACATTTAGCAGTACCAACATAGGAAATGTAATTTAAAGAAGAGAAAAAATTTTCTTTCAGCAAGGGTGGCTGAACATGGGAACAAGTTTTCTGTAGAGGTTGTATAGTGTCCATAATTGAGGATACTCAAATCCCAACTGGACATGGTCTTAGGCAGCCAGATTTGGGTGACCTTGTTGAAGGGCAGGAGAACTGGACCAGACTAACTTCAGGAGCCCCTTCCCACATAAACAGCCCTGGGTTTCCACCTAACAACCCCAGGAGCACCTCAGGTCAAATTGAAATTACAGCTGAAGGCAATGAAGGTTCTCCTGTTTGCCCTTGCCCTGGTATATCCCAGAGGTGCTCACACCATCTCTGACCATTTCCAGCTGTGCATTTCTTCCCCTCCCCTGGCAGCTCTCATCACTGCCCCCATGCAGACTGTGGGGATGGGGGATAACTCTCCTGTCACATGGATCAGAGACTGGGGGACTTAAGGCAGGAGCTGGGCAGGTGGCATGACACAGGGACAGGTACAGGGAAGCTCTGCCCTGACAAGCCTAATTGCTGAATCCTCTCCAAGTCATGCTTTGGGGGGGAGGATTATCAGCCCTGCAGACAGCACGAATGAAAACTCAGACTTAATTAACTTTGAATGACTCTCTAAAGAGATTTAGAATGCCAGAAAAGCATCCTGTGAGAGGAACTAGGAGGTATATCATACACTGCAAACCCCTAAGTCTATCCAAGCTATCAGGCAGCATTTCCCAGGTGATATGGCAGAGTTAAGCAACTCTTCCAAGAGGTCTCACTGCTGATATTTGGGCTTAGGCTTGGGCCATTGAATGCAATGTTGCTGAAGCAGACATACATCCCAAGTGGTAAGCAATGCCATGACTTTGGAGCTGTTTGCAAGGTGTTACAGACACAAGCATTAAACTCAAGCATCCTCTGAAGGAATGGGGAGCCCTCAGTTTGAAGGAATAAACTGAAAAGTTACCTTAATGCCACCTTCCTTTTAATCCCTGTACAGGTCCCAGAAATGTTATCTTCTCCAAGAGAATTCTGCAGCAGCACACTCCCACCCTAAACCAATGCCTTGCATCCTCAGCTGTGCACACCCTGAACCACAGAGAGGCTGCAGTCAGTCCATGCACACCCTGCAGCAGATATGGAGGGAAACACTGCATTAACTTCTTCAGGGAGAGCGATGGGAGGCTTCTGCTGTTGGGCAAGCATCCTCACCCAGCTATGAATTGTTACAGGATGGGATCCCAGCCCTCAGCGTGTTTCCACATGTTGATGTGGGTGTGTGCTGAAGTGACATTTTCAGGAGACTGGCAAACAGATGTCCTGTCCATGAAACCTACAACAGTTTTAGTCTCCTTCTCTCTACCTCTCTTCAACAGAAAGACTACCCAAGCCTGGTGTGAAGCTGTTGCTGGGTGGCTGTTGCATGGTTAAGGGGCTCTAAATGCAGTGCCAGATGATGGGTACGTTTCATGAGCTGTCATGGTTCAGCTGTGTCATGTATAACCTCACCACCTCTGCAAAGCACAAGGAGCAATTCAAGGTTAGTTGGCCTCCCAGAGACGGCAGCTTAGCACACAGAGCTTTTGTCAGACAGCACCAACTCAGGGCAGACAGCAGCACCAGCCAGAGCCTGTGCTGCCAGCCATGCTTTGGTAGCCACTATTCTCAAGGCATTTTGTGCAGCCAGAGCGTGGGTAGCACCTGACCACCTGGAAAGGCAGCCAGCAGACATGACCAGCTGTCATCCCAGAAAAAAAAACAAACCCAAATGTTTTCCTCAGCCAAGCATACTACAATTTACTCTAGCCCCCACTCAAGGGACACAGCAGTAGAGAAAGGCCTACAGCTCATTTGACAGCAGGTGGGACAGTGCTCAGGGAGCCCTGGAAGAATGCAAAAGCACTGGGGTAGCAGGGGGCCAGAGAGGCCCTCAGGCACATGTGGGAGCAGAAATGGCAAGCGCAGGTTGGAAGCAGAGCAGCTGCTCTCCAGGCACTCTCATATAAGGGAATGAGCAAATTTGCAAACCTACTGTAACACTGGAGGTGTAACCACCCCCTTCCCCACTCCTCCATCCCTGCCCCGGTGGATTTTTGTGTCAAATAGCATCCTCTCCCTGTGAGAGAGCGGTGTGCCTCTGTCACCTCTGGGACACAAAGAATGTGGGTTTTTGTGACACAGCGGGACCCCACCCGCTCTCTCTCCAGTCCCACAAGCCTGAAGCATTTCTGCATCCCCTTCCTGGTGTCCTAGTCACATCCCGGCCAAGCTGGCCCCCTGCTCCCCACCTGCCCTCTTGGATTTGTATAAGCCTTGGGTTTATCATGAAATACGTGCCCTCCCTCCTCATCTCACTGCATAATGTTTCATGGTAGCAGAGCTACAGCAACTCTCAGCTAGATACAGTCATTTCCTAATGTGCTATTTTAAATAAAGGGTTTAAAAAAATTAAAAAAATAATCAAACAGCTATAGTATTCTTAAAGTGGGAACAGGTGGGAAAAAATAAAACAAGTCAAAGAAGTTTCAAAATTGCTGTCTACAGGAGTTCTAGATACAAGAGATATTTAGGATTGAAGAGAGTTAACTTTGTACAGTTTCTGCTTATTCATTAAAATATGACTGTGCAGAACTCACGTCCAGCACCACATTACTCACTATTATTGTGGCTGGGGAAGGGGAAGCGAAGGGAAAATAAATATGCCTAATGTGACAGCTCAAACTTTGCTCTTTGCTATCAAGAACACCATCAACTGGACTCCAATCTCAGATTGTTATTACCCACAGCCCTTTGGCAGACATTAGTGGTGTCCACAATCACATTTTCCACGAAGAAATATTCTCTTTGACGTCCAAAGATGTTCTCAAGTGCTCCTATAAAAACAGTTCTGAAGTATCTTTTGGCTCTGGTAACTCATGGTACAGCACTCAGCAACATTTTACTTTTCAGATCTAGGGGTGGTGGCATTTAATTTGTTTCTATAGTGGTTAGTTGATTCACTCCTATCTTACTGCATGAAAAAAATTCTCAGGATTCCAACAGCCATTAATTCAGCCCCAAAATTCTAGTCTCCTGTTCCTTAGAGCCACCACCATGCCTTCTGCTATAATGCAATCTTTTTAAATAGATTTATAAAGCTTGCTCACATGCAGTAACGTAAGCAAGACACATTTACAACCAAAATGACTTGGCTTCAGACACTTTTGAGAGGTTTTTATTCTTGGCTTTTTGGTTGACCCTTGCTTTCTTTAGGTAGCAAAATACAACTCACAACCCAACACGATATTCAGGCATTAGGCTTTTCATTTGTGAGTAGGAGTCAAATCTCTACACTTTAGTTATGATGGCTTCATCTTTTTGCTTTTAAATAAAATAAAATAGAATTGTATCAGCCCTTGAAACAAATCCAGGAGAGGAACTGGTTTCACCCTTGCAAACTACACTGACACAAGACAGACAAGCCTACAAGGAGAACTGAATATTCAGAGGTGAAATTTTACTTCCTGTCTCCAACAGTATTTTAAAGAAATAATGAATTTCAGCTCAGACACTGCCCTGAAGCATGCACCTTTTATCACAGCTTGCCTGGGTGTGATCCTGGTGAAGTTGTTTAAGTTGTTAAGCCCATCTCTTTGTTTTACATCCCTTCCACTCTGATGTGAGGTATGCCCTGCAAATTTTTAGCCATATGAAAAGGACAGCACTAGCCTTAGAGGCTAAACGAGCCAGTCGCCACTTCTAGCATTTATCACCACGTTATATACAAAGGTAGTTACAGTAATTTCTCCAGAAGACCCCATAAACTATTACCACTAGAAGTTTAATCCCAAGGTGCATATTTAATAAGAGGAAAGTCCAACAACTTACTTTTGGAATACAGACAAGGAAACCAGTTCCTAGTGCAAGTAAAGTTATGAACATCTCTTCAGAGATAAAAATATGCTTGTTTGCAACACACACGCATGAAGGATGGATGGGGTGCATCAACTGTCTTTTCTGAGACAAATATATTGTGCATTCTTTTTCCCCACACTTCCATGTTCCTCTCAAAGCAGACACCTATAGTATATTTTAAATTGGATTGTCCCATATTCCTCATACCCACCCAACATGTTGTATCTTGGTCTCACGTACCAGTCTCTTCACATCCTACTTTATCATTTCTATTCAGCTCATTACTTCCTCCTCCCTCTCCTGCTAAAGACTTGAGATTATCCCCTATGGGCTGGCAAGTTACATCTCATGTGTCCCTTCCACTTTTAGAGCCAACTCATTTGGGAGCTATGAGTTTGGGGTTCTTTTTTCATATTTCAGGAAAGGAATAAATGTTCTGTATATTCACTCAACTTCAAAGTCATCAAGAAAACCTTGATGAAACTCAGTAAGCGGTAGTAAAAGTCAACAAAAGTTCTCTGGAACTGCTTTTGTCTGGTAGGAGAGAGGACCTTGAAACCTGCTTCTGTCAGCTGCAATGCACCCCTAACAGACAGGGTCAAGCAACTCTGATGCAGCAGAGTTTGACTTTGGTACATGTGCAGCAATTACTTACAGTCAAGCTTGACATGTAAAAAAAGAAAAAAAAAAAAAGCTGACAACGGGAGCTGACAAAGTTCCATACTTTGACCCCCATCCCCTCCAAACAGCAGGTGAGATCCAAATCCAGCTAAGACCCCTGAATTTCTTCAAAGTCTTTGCTGCTCAGTACTCACAAATTCCTCTTAAGTATTTGCAAGAGCATGCAGCTATCTGCATGCCTGCAGGCAAGGTACAAATGTGAGACTCCTGAAGTTTTGCGACTTTGAGTTTGCTCTTGTCACTTGGCATTCTCCCCTCTCCTTCAAAGCATTCAGCATACACAGAAATGGCACTTTTCAGTCTGGCCATACTTACCAGTATGATGGAGATGTGATTTTTCCACTCCTGACCTTGAAGTGGTCACCAAAGCCAGATGTTTTACATATTATACAGGCTGTCAGCTCTAAAATCTGCAAATGTTTTTTCTGAGAAACACCCAAGAGAAACACTTCATTTTCCCTAGTGCAGAGTTTGAATTTACTATGCAAAACAATCCCCCTGCATATTGTGCTCAACAATGTGGTAATTTAAAAAACAAAACAAAACTCAAACCAGGTCTACACAGGATGGTTGCAAGAAAGGCTTCTTCCTTGTTCAATGTAAAACTAGGATGGGGAAGATGTACTTTCATGAGAACTTGTAAGAAGTTATACAGCATTGAACATGGAAAAAGCTTCAAAGCAATTTACCGTCAGCTCAATGCTGCTACACTTGTGTTTCAACCTAAAAAAACGCCAAGAACCATCACCTTTGAGCAGAAATGAGCACAACTGGCACCCAAGTGCTGTGAAAGGTGCACTAATGCTGGAGACTCATCTGAAGATCCAGGAAGCTCTTTCTGAACTAGCTGAAGACAGACAAACAACATGCAGGGGGCTTCACAAAAGCTAGAGTGATGCCAGAGGCACAGCCAGACACAGTTTCCTTGATAACCATAGAGTCACTACAAAGCTCATCAAAAGAGCAAGAATATTGTGTGCTATCTCTTACAGTTTTGTACCTGCAGACTCTACCATTCTTCTGCCCCCTCTCAAGGGACCGTAATTCGTTGGAAGCCATGTAAAGCTGAGGACATCCCATTAAACCTTACAAATCCTGTTTGAATGTGACTTATTCTGTACCTCATATACCTGTCAAAAGTGGTAAAAAAACTAGAGCTGACTCTACATCATAACCACTCTTCAGAAAGCCTAAAAAGGGTCCTGTTCTTGAGGGAGGAAATCATCAGGAAAATGGTGACCACACCCAGGTAACTGTAGGTAGTCTAGAGAAAAAAAGTCCCAGATCCTTCTCCAGAGCAGAAACAGCTCTGATTAAAAAAAATAACAGAAAACAGCAAACTGAAACACACCACTAAAAAAAAAAAAAAAGAAACCCACCAAAAACATAGCAACAACAAAAAAAATAACCAAAAAAACCAAATACAAACAAAAATCCCAACCAAACACCCACAACAAAGCAACCAAAATTCCACATAGCCCCTTTATCAGGAGGCATTCATAACTTAGTTGCTACAGAGTAGTTTTAAAAGTTACAAAGATTACAAATAACCACATAGTTTTCAAGAACCTTTATACATCATCTTTTTTAATTAGATTAGCTTTACAAGCAACTTGAGGAGCTCTTTCATAATGAACACTGCTTTTGAAATTACACAACTTTATAGGCAACCTGTAAATGAATCCTGAATTTCTTTGCCTGCTATAGATAAAGGTCTCATATTTCACAGCCAGCTAACATCATGAATAAAAATAGCATTATGAAGCTTTATTTTTAACCAGGACTAGACACATACAGATCATAAGACAGTTTAAAAAATAGTTTTAAAACAAGGACCTGCTTGGTGATGCTCAAGACTGAATATTCAACTGACATGAAATGAACAGTTTCTAAAGGACATGGAGAAATGGCTGACCTGATTTGTTGACCCTGTTGTAATGACTTACATGGAGTGAAAAATTAAGCACTTTTTAAACCTGTCTGGCAAGCACAAACCTACAATGTGATTAGAATTTGATACGCTGTTTAACTGCAGCGGTTTGAATTACAGAGGGACTGAAATGACTTTAAAGGCTTATGCTTACATTTCTAAAACAAAACCAAACCTCTGTTAAAGGAGTACTAATGAAGATGAAGTCGAAGAGGTGACTTTTTTGCTTGTTTCACTGGTAGCCTAAAAGCACTGCAGACCAGACAGTAATGAAGATTTGCACTCCTTGGCCAGGTTGGCAGAGGCACTTACAGTAAAGGTATCCTGTCTGTTTTACTGGGAAGAAAAGAGGAAAGAGGAAGAGAACTGTACAGGGCAAGAACTTACTAAAAAAAGGAAAAGTGAAATCAAAACAAAACTGGGATTTCTGTTGGTTCTCCTAAATTACATACCAATACTGAATTTTTCTCCCCTTCTGTCAGTTTGTTACTAAACAATTAGCTTTTTCATGTTTTACATGAACAATAGTAATGTTTTTAATAAAAAATTACTGAGCTTTCCATAGAAAGGGTCTTTAATTGAATACAAACTATACAGATGCTAAAATTGTCACAAGTTGTAATATATACAGAAATATTTCTGTACACTCACATTGTTTTGGCTAAGTAAGGAAATAAGGGACAGATAGAAAACTGCAGTGGGTAAGGTGAACAACCCCCAAACTCCTGTAAATGTGAATGCCGTCTTTGATAAGTTTGCTTTGTTTTCTCAAGCTTTTAAAGCTCAGGAAAAAAAAAAAAGAAAGAAGAAGAAGAAAAAAAAATCTGTGTCCAAAACATCCATTTCTTAAAAATAAGAAGATCACAGCTTCTGCACATCTCACTTTTATTCTGTGATATCCCATCTTCTGGATAAAATAAAAACAATGTAAAAGAAAGCAAATGTTTCCTTACTAAATATATACCTCAATATTGATCAATAGGCCTTTTTGGGGAAATCCTTCAGCAACAGTGAAAATTTAAAGATGTATTATTGCACAAGGAGCCTACAGAGTGATGCACTTCAGCTTCAGTGTGCTGACTACCTCCTTGATACTATATAATAGATCAAGGTGTCAACTTACAGTCTGCATGGGACACCAACATTTGAAAAGGAAATTTAAAAAAGTGAATTTTAGATATTCTATTAACTTATATACAAAGGAAAGGGGGTGGCAAGTATCTTTTAGAAAAGGGAGAAAGCTCAAAAATTTCTGTCAAGTAAGTAAGGAGGTTCTGGGTACCTCTAATAGCCTAGGAAAGCCCTTTTATATTCTTGTAACTTGATGGCATTTACTAGGTCCCCAAAGCCAATGACAACAACCGATAGTGTCACGCTCACTTAGTGCCAGTCACTTAAAAAATAAAAAAAACCAACTAAACATCCCCCCTCCAAAAATAAAGAAACCAAAGAAAAAAGAAGAGAGACAGAAACTTCCCCTCTGTGGATTCAACATACAAAACCACAAACTGAATGTTACTAATAGCAAGATACTGATTTGCTTTTGTTAATAAGGTTCAAGAGAACATAGTCAAAAAAAAACAAAAAACAAAACAATACAGCAGCAATCTTTAAAAGTTAAGATTAGTGTGAGATATGATATAAAACAATCAGATTTTTAGCTGGTAATTAAAGTGCTCCTTTTCTGAATTAAGTTGTAAAAAAAAAAATTAAAGTGATTATCAGTTACTGGCAACCCTTACATTAAATTAGGTCTTTCATGGCAGAGGAGAACAGTATGAACAGTTTTACAAAAATAGATCCATGTTCTATTGGAGAATACTGTAATTTTTTTCCTTTTTATCAGTTTTTCTTTTTTTTTTTTTAAGACTCAATTTTGATAAACTGTACCTGGTCATACAAAAATTACCCAAAATTCAAACTTTTACCATATAAAAAAAGGGAGAGATGAAATGGATTCAGCTGGATGACAGGTCTGGCAAAATATAAGGATGGACAAATTCTATGTAGGGCACTTATTTATGTCCAGATGCATATGGTGTTTCTTACTGATTGCTTATCTTCTTCACATAAGCAGTCACAGGCCTGGAGTCACAATCACATAGTACAATGCTTCAGCAGTCAAAGAACCTTCTTTTTGATGCAACATTGAAACACTGTTTGCTTCCATATTAAGATGTTGGTTGGTTTGTTGTTGATTTTCCTTTATCTTGTTATTCACATTCAAAAGTTAATAGATAGCATCAAGATTTATCAGGGCGAACAGCAAGGGGAGTTGCTAAATCAAAGGCTTATAAAACATCTTTCCCAACTGAGTCAGAAGGTTTATTAAGTTCAACCCTCACACCTTTTTCACCTGCAGAAATATGAAAAGGAAAATGGTATTTTTCAGCATTTATTGAAGTACAGTCTAACAGTCTACATCACTTTCCAGAATAAACTATCAAAACACAATATCCCATAAGCAAGAAAAACTCACACATATTCTGCATGGCTTCAGTTAGACTGACACTTATCCAAAAAATGAATAGGTTTCTATTTTATGACATTTTATTCTATAATTTCATGTATTATTGTCAGCAGAAAATGAATTGCATCTGGCACAATTCTGGCTGCAGATACAGAGTAAAGAATGCAATTATAATTGTAAATGAAAACTGAAACCACAACAATATGGTAATTTAAACCCATTACAAAGAAAGCCAATACTGAAGGAGGAAGAATTTATTCACAGAAAGGGTGATTAAACATTGGAAGAAGCTGCACAAGGAGGTGGTGGAGTCATCATCTCTGGCAGCACCATCTCAGTGCCATTTGTGTCTCGTGTCTAGTTGATAGGGTGGTGTTCAGTCATAGGTTGGATTTGATGACCTCAGAGGTCCTTTCCAACCTAACTGGTTCTGCAATTCTGTGAAATTTAAACGACCCAGCCTTCCTTCCTTAAATGCCTGCCGTTTAGGGGGACCCTGGAAAGGGAGGTGGGCAGCACTTTCCCTTAAGGCTTGAGTGCCCCCCAACCATTTCTTCACAGTCCCTTTGAAAGGGCAGCAGCTGAAGCTGTGCAGAGGCAACAAAACAGCTCTGATCCAGCAAGGCTGACCCCAGGAGCTGCAGAGTTGCACACTTGTGACATGAAGGCCAGCTCAGAGACAGACAGGCTTCCCGTGGAGGCCCAGCAGGCTGACTGGGAAGCCAACTGTTCCTTGCCAGGCATGTGCCACCAAGCAGCGGGACAGCCTGCCCAGCTGGAGCTAAGGGGCTCCCTTTGAAAGCCAGGCAGGAGCTGCACTGCTCTGGCCACTCCCAAAAAGCATGGGTCACTGAGAGCACCAAGAGGGGCTGGACTGAACTGCACACAGCTCTGGGCTGCTTAGGAGCTCCAGACAGCAATGAATGAAGTCTCAGCTGGAAATGACTGGCACACATTTTCAACATCACTGGTTTCAGAGCTCTTGACAAAGCCGTGTTCATGTGTGTGTGTACTTGCTCTACACCTGATTTTGGTTTATTTTTAAACTATTGTAACAAACAAAAAATTGCAATTACAAGCATGACAGAAGTCCTAGGCCATTTCTCCTTATAATGTTAATTTGAACAGGAAAATTAGATCAACTTCCTCTTGGTGGAGAAGCCAGAGAAGGAAAACAGATGCTAGATGGGTGAAATTAGAAATGAAGGAAGTCCATTCTTTGATTACAGATTTTAATTTTAGGCTTCTGTTTTTCCAGTATAAAAATTCTAGTCAAGTAAAGTTGTATTCACTTGTTGAATCCCTTTATTCGATCAAAACTATTTCAATAGCTCTCAGTTCTGCAGTACCTTACAGTCTCTGGTGTATTTATCCTCCACACATATTAGGGACACAAGAGTAGGGAGAAACTGTATTCCCCACATAAAAATACTGAGCAGCCTCAGGTCTCAGAGGAAGTATAAGCAGGACAGGCATTGACCTGGATTTCATTAATCAATGGCCAGGAGTTTAATCTCTGGGTCACCTCCCCTGTAAAACCTAACTTGAGTTATGCCACTTTCTCTCTCTTTTTGTGTAGAGAGTGGTCCAAGGAGATAAGGCTAGACTTCCCTACTCTTCCACAAAAAAATAATGATATTAAGAGGAGCTTACCTGTTAGATATTTCACTTTAGCTCGTGCTCTTTCATCTGCATCAAAATACCACACTGTTATTGCGTACCTAGGGAAACAGAAGAAAAAAGAACTCCTGAACTATGAAGCAAAATACCAGTGAAACACTTGACATGAAACACAACCTAAATTAGATGATACTTCCACATCTGACAGAGGAAAGTTTTCATAAAGCAAGCAGTGGGTTTGTTTTTTTTTCCTACTGGTAGCTATTATCTGAAAAATCACTGAAAGGGTGACACTGATGCTCTAAGTTTACACTCTTTTCCCGTGTGAGTTGCTATTTATGGCTCTTGTCCAGAATAAAGTCTCTGCCCACATCACCTTGTCCTGTGATCTCATCTTTTTACTAGGTCAAGTTCATCACTGAGTCACACTGCAGCATCATCTTTTTTTGGATATTTGCCACAAGGGACAATTAATTACCCCTTCTTACATGGCTCCTATGGTTTTCCACTGCCCGTAGAGGATTTAAATACAAAATGCCAGCTACTGAGAAAAGACTTTAAGGAGCTTTAGTAAATGGCATTTCACCATGACTCTTCTGGGAGTAGAAAGCGGTACAAGCTTTTCTGGAACAGCTGCAAGAGGATATGCTGAAGGTAGTTTCAAGTTACTTCCTGCAAATGCAGTTGTGTTATCTCACAGCTCCAATCAATTTTCAGTGCTCTGGCCATCCATCTAAACATGTTAAAACATGAGCAACAGGAAGTCTGGATCAAATGATTTTCCGATTGCCACTATCTGTAAATGTCACTTATCGGGGGGGGGGGGGGGGGAAATCAATGTGGGTACCTTTAGCATCAACCACTGCCCTGCACTGAGGGACAAAACTTCCCCCTGTGCTTCAGACTGGGAACAACTCCTCTAATACTCCATAAAAATATTTGTATTGGTGGTTGTTTCGGTTCCACAGCCCTCACCTAATTCCCAAATTATAATACGGTAGCTTAGCCTGAAAATTACTATTTTCTGACAGCTCTCTCCCCAGCAAGACAGAACATTAAACTGAAGTACCCAGTCAATCTTCCAGTTACACAGTAGGGTGGTAAGGACAAAGGCAAGTCAGAAGGGTGTAAAGCCACTGCAGAGAAATAATGAAGATGGCACCCTTTGGCTAAGCTGGGGCCTGCTTATGGCTCAATGTGCTCCCACCGAGTTCTGCCAAGCACACATTCAGAAACTTCCCACCTACACACTCAGGAGGTTTTCTCCAAAATAAGAGATCAGGCAACACTACCAACTCATCAACACAGCGGAAGCCTTATCATCCATTAGCAGAAACCACTCTCCTTTTTGTCAGGTCATAATTCACAGTGTGACTAATTTCTCATTTCTTGCTAAGACAGGCACCATGCAGTAGAGAGTCCATCACTCCTACCTTGTAGCAAATGCTGGCTGTACTTCATGAGGGTTGCGGCGATCAGACCAGAAGAATAGCAGTCTATCAAATTTGGGTTCAATATCAGCAAATTGGGCTTTACCTTCTGGAAATATCCGAAGGATGCCTCCACTTACCTACAAATGAAATATTTTCAAACAATGCTTGAGAGCCATGTCTCATTGTATTTAAAAATTCTGAATATCACATTTGAAAATATTTCAGACACTTGGAACTAAAACAAAACCCTTTATCAGGCGCCATAGAAATTACAAATCTATTATGAATCTTTTATGTCAATACATTTCATTTAACAAAATGTTTAACACATTTTTCACAGAGTGATTTCAGAATGCTAAGTGCATTCATGTTTAAGTAAAAGCTGTGGGTTAGATGGGGGGATTTATGCATAACTATTAGCAAAACACAAATGGACAAGACTGACTGATATTACACAGGTGGCTAAAAACACCCTGATATAGATGGGAGAAATATTTTATTTCACATCTAAGTTTCACCTTTCCCCATTAAAGAGATGATTTCATTTAACTGTGGCACAAGTTTATGTGTAATTAAAATAAGGAAAAACTAGGAAACTTCAAACTAAAGCTTCAATCTGTACTACTCATGGTCAATTTAGATCTCTTCCAGGTTTTGTAAACAGTTGAACCTACCTGTGTATGTCTAGAAATAAGCACAAGTAGGTAGGGTTAATTATATTTAAGTCACATTAACTTCTTCCTACTGATGGTGTTGATGTTGTTGAATCTAACTATAGATGGCTATCACAGACCTTTGTGTCATAACAGACATAACAATGCAAGTACTAACAAGGCAATTTGATGTAAATGACAGGGGCATCTGTGATCTAAGTCAGCAAAAAAGTGACAATTTAGATCCAGTTCTTCTCCTAAAGAAAGTTTGAGATTCTTTTTTCAATAAACAATATATTTGCTAGTATAATAATTTGCAATTTAAAATAAGATTTTGAAGGAAATAAATGCCTTTGTTCATAAATTAAATATCCAACTATTACATTTTTTCACAATTATTGTGAAAACGCAATTTGCTTGACTTGTACACTCTGGTATGTATTCTTTTTTCCCCCAAGAGAGAAACCATAAATCAACTAAAAATGCCGCAAAGCTGCACTTTAAGATGCTTAGTACAATCAGTACATTTACATGCAAAGATGATATCATGGCAAAAAAAATTATTTTCTAATTGTAGGATTCTATTTGACGTGTCAAAGAGCACATCAGAAACAGAAAGCCTGAAGTGCATCTGACTCAGCTTTCTGATCTACCAGTTTTATGCAAGTATGTTATAAGGGAAAAAAGAAAAGTAACAACTCTCATCTGCAATTTGTGTTGTCCGTATCTGGTGCATGCAATGCACAGAATCTGAGTGCTCCTACGTACTCTTCCACATGCTACTCTCTTAGCATGATGAAGCATCAGTAGTTTTATCTTGTTTTTTTCCCAATACACTCTGAAAATAAACTTCTCCATCATTAATGGCAGAGAAATCAAAGAATTAGCAAAGCTGTCTTTGCATTACTCCTTCATGCTCCCAGTGCTGCCATTTAGCTATATCTGTTCTTGAAATCTACCTAGTCCCATTGAATCACTCGGAAAATCCTTATTAAAAATTCACTTTATCATAGCCACTAGCAGTAAATTCTTAGACTACTTAACTATGGTATAAATCAGTTCTACACCCTGTACCTACAGTGATACAAAACTTGTGCTGATTTGAACTATACTGATGTAGCAATGACTGTTAACACTTGGCTTATCTGAAAATGCTCCCAAGCTGTAAATTCTTTCTTTTTATAAGCATACTCAAATAAACAATCTAGTTCCCAAACAACAAACTCAAGATTCAACAGGAATATAAGAAAAAATTAAATTAAGAATATATGAAACTGCCTTTAGTTTCTCTTTGTGTACAGGGAGACATTTACTACTTTCCTTCAATCTTACTATCAAGAAGGTCCTGCTAACATCATGCAAAACCTTGAAAATAAATGCTTCATCTCCATCTGCTCTCCTAAAAACAGAATTAGTGAGGCAAAGGACAACCACAGTTAACACAATGTAAAATCTCAACTAAGGCACAGAAATAAGGGCATGAACAAAAACCTCAAGCAAAAGTGCAGTAACAAGTGTGTGTGTGTGTATATATATATATATATATATGCATATATATGTACATATATGTGTATATATATATGTACAGGTATATATATGGGCGTAAAAAACATTTTAGAATCAAATTATCGCATACCTTGGCATCCCAGTCCTTATTAAGATAGTATATACATGTAACACATCTTCCATCACCATTTGGATTATCAACGTGGAGCACATATCCTGTTCCATTGCCTGGATAACAAGCCACCATAGCCTGGAGTCAAAGAATCAAATACAATAATTACTTTTATCTCTGTGTGTGGGAAAAGTCTACATTTTATCTACATTAATTCTTAAGTAATTAATACATAAGCAATAGAAAAATTAAACCAGAAATAACGTGCAAAGAAATTTTTTAGCTGTGTTTTCTTTCTAGATAAAAACTGGTTTAGAACACAAACAGATGTTGACAACAAAGGCATGACAGACACTGAGAGGAACACTTAATTAAGGCATGAAAGGTGGGGCTACCCTCATGTTGTGACTAATCATTCACTTCCCTCCCCTGAATGACATGGAAGAGAGGAAGAATGTATTGTGTGTAATTTAATAGCTTCTCCTTGTGATAAGAAATCTTCCAGACTCAAGTTCAGACAGCTATCTTTTTATCTTATTTTTTCACCCTGTGTTTCCAATGCGAAGAATTCCTTCTCAAAAAATGCTGTCAAACTTCTATTTTTAGGAGACTTTTAGACAAAACCAGTAGCCCATGTTAATCCATCACTCCAAGAGCATTCTTGGGCTTGTGTTTTGTCCTGTACATAGGAGGTCTTTGAACCTTTGTTGAAACAAACCTACATGTACAACAAAAACATCCTTTTTAGTCAAGAAGTGAGAAATGGAAACGAGACACTGAGCAGTAATCTGCAATAACCTTCTGACATCAAACGACTCCCAGTACAGCAGTGTATTAAACTTCCCATGCTGCACTTTGCTCAGATGACTTGAAAGACCCCTGGAAGGCGATTTCTGAGTCTTCAGACACACGGATGTGCATGTGAAACAAACTGGCCCTTGCTCCCAGATGGCCTGATTAGCTTGATTAGCTATTAGAGCACACGGCTGGTTCGCTGCACAGCACATCCCTGTATCTCTATGCCTTTGCTAGAAATAATATTTTCACTTTTTTGAAAGAGATCAGAACAAAGTTTTCCAACTCAAGTTACCCACTGTCACCACAGTACTCAGATGTCTGCAGTGATAATATCCTACCTGCAAGAAATCACAGCATGAATTAAAAAAAAAAAAAAAGAAAAAACAAACAAACCAAAAACCAACCAAAAGGTGAGTTTCTACCAACAAACCAACATACTGCTAATCTCAATGACTACCTGCTGTATGAAAAAAAAGAAAAAAGTAGAAAAAACTTATATAAAGAAACATTCCTGTCTAGATTTAGCCTGGTTAAGTTAGAACTAAGTCAGACCCTTGCACTGCAAACTCTTTCACCTCTAATGTAATACACAAAAAATATTTTCCTAATAAAGTGATTTTTTTGCTTTATACTGGTAATTTTAATTTCCTCCCCCCCTTTTATATGCTATAAATAAACCTTTCCAGAGTTTGTATTACTTGCAAGCATTGAGGAATATGTTCAGTGCAGGTAGCTGGATAAACTGCTTTGTGCAAACTGAGAAACAGTTTAAAGTACTTGCAGTTCAATCCATAAAATATTTGCATATCACATGTAAGCAGAATGGATTTTGCAATAGCAGCAACCTTTTTAAAATCTTTATTTCCATATATACTCTACTAATGGAAACAGCAGTTTTTAGTAGCTATGTCTATGAGAAATCAGAACACATAATTTGCCAAGTTGCAAGCCAAGTTTAGGATTCTTCAAAGAATCCTAAAAATAAAGCCCAACTTCATTCACATCATTCGGAAGTAACTACACTGCATGAAAGGTACTTAAAAATACAAAATCAAAATATACTTCTCATTTTCATTAGGCATTTCAGCTTCTCAGCCTCTTTACTGTAATCATAGTGCCTTTATCATTACAGGCCTCGTGTTATGAAAATGTTACACATATCAAGAATGTGATCTAATTTGGCAAAGTCATGACTTACCAGTTTTGCTTCAGGAAGATAAACCCACAGAAATCAAAACAGTGTGTTAAAGATACCAAATAATGTAATAGGGTTCTGTAATTTCCTTTCTTAGGGAGAAAAAAAGGGAAGAAAACAAAAGCTGGGCTGGAAGAGGAAGATATTTGGTTTCCACTGAAAGCCAAAACTCTTGACAAAAAAGTTCCATTTACCACATAAATCGTACTGAGCTCTCATGGAGCATGAACAGTGCTGAAAGCAGATCCAAGTCCAACTCTAGCACAGTATTCCTAACAGGAGGAAAGTATTCCTTTAAGGGGTTTTGCTGAGACATATTATGCAAATTAAACCCTGACACTAACTTGCTCACTATCTGTGTGAAAACAGCTACTGAAACTCTCTCAGAATGAGGAGAACTTTGAGATCAAGCAGCTAGAGCAATGCCAATTCTCACTTTAATCGTGAGGAGTTAGACTCCAAGGCAACAAAACAGTATTCCACACCACACTGCTGACAAAAGAGGACTAGCAACACGTTTTGGAATGTCTGGGGAAACACCAGTTCTCACCATCTTCACATAAAGAGCAGCCATATTCATTTCATACAATCATTTGAGTCTAAAATACTTTCAGTGTTCAAAAAGACCTCTTGTTTTTCACTTCAGAGTCTGAAACTTCTCATATCATCAACTCCAAGTGACGAGAAACAGTTTTGCAGCGATAACTTATCTAATATGTATTTGTTATAACACCGAGAATGACTCAGCCCCTAACAGCAAATTGGAAAGCAAATAAATTTGCAACTCGGTTGCTGTAGCATAATATACATTGCCTCTGCCGTGTCCTCAGTTAACCCATGATAAGGAATGGTACAAAATGTAACAATTTACCGGACATGGGACATATATTGCTTTGTGCAACATATGAAGCGAGTTCATGCCAAACTGTCATGTAGCGCAAGATTACCCACATGGACAGGACAAAGAAGTGATCCACATAAATAACAAAGCCTTTGATGTTGTTTTAACATTTTACAGTATAAATAAGCAAGTAAAGACATGTATATTAAGAACCGAGAAAAACTGGTGTCTGTGGCAATTTTTTCCCCAAACACTGTTAGTGGCGGTCAGTACAACCAGGCATTTGAGACCTGAAAGTCCAAGATTCCCTTACATTTTGAGCTATGAACAATAAAGTTGCTAGCTTTCCAAAACAAAGAGCCATCTGTCTCATCAGCTGTCCCATAAAAGTAATCAGTTAATTCAACTCAAGGTATTACTTGTATTTTCTTAACAGAAAAGGAGCCTCCTCTTTTGTCCTTAATTGGGCATTATTATTTCTAAGCATTCAGTAAACTTACTTTCTGCAAAAAATGTATTTAAGTCATACACTGGATTTGTTCATTCACAGGATTCCTGTGCCAAAACTTTTAATATTAACTTTCTTTAACCCGAGAGCATTCTGTTTTAGGCTGAGCACTCGTGTCTAGCACATGAGCACTGTCCTAAGATAACCCCTGGAATTCATGAGTAATCAAGAAAGCATGAAAGTGCCCTCCCCACACTGATATCTGCTCAACTTGTGTCTATCAAGTCTGAGGTACTCACACTAAAGCTCCTGTTGATCCCTATTCACATACAGATGTTCTGTGTGCAAATGTTCTAAGTCCAGAAAACAAGGCCATCAGCAACAATAAATTAACAGAAGAACTAATTGAAATCACAGATTTTTTTTCCTAAGAATAGGCATCCTTAGTGTGTCAGGCATTACTCTAATTAACAATAAAATGCACAGAGGTAGCATCAGAGGGAATAAATCATAGTCCATACAGGTTTTTTTACTATGTAAAGACACATCAGCTAAGACTAGCCCTGGCAAGCACAGCACAACAGTGCAGCTGAAAACATGATTTCATTTGGGAATAATCTCAGCCTTCTTTCACACAGAAGCATGACAGCCTCTTCCATCTATAAAGAAGGAAGACTTTATAAAGTAAACTAACTGAAGCTTTTTCTTCTATCCTCCTCCATTCTTCTCATTGCTGGATGCCTGACAGCTTAGGTACTGCTCCTTAAAAAAAAAAAAAGAAACATCAAAGCGAACTCTTAGGAAAGAGAGAAGAATACCGGTAACATGATAACACAGAATTCTCTAAGGGGGGAAGACCCCCAAACCCACAAACATATAAGGGAGAGGATGTGTGTTCTACTAATTTATTAAATAAATATATTAGTATTTAAACTTTATTGTTAAACTTAGATTAAAACTGCATCAGTCAAGGAGATGTCATTTTTGCTGTTGCTGAAGGAACTGCAAATCTCAGTGAGCAAAACAAGATGTCTAAATGCAAGACCAATGACTTCCTACCAAAATTTATCAGATGTGCTCCCAAAAACTTCACTGGAAATCCTTGGCATTGGACATCTGACAGATTATTCAAAGAAAAAAAGAAAAATCTCACACTCCACTGCAGTGAATAATCAAAGAAAAATAAAATTAAATTTAAAAATGATGCAATCCTGTTTGGTCTGTGATGTATTTCTATTTCAAAAATGTATTAATCTCTGACAAACAAGAGTTCTGAGAAAATACATTTCATTTTAAGCACACATCAGGATATGATTTCTTACAAGTTGGACAAAGTAATAGTCAAATCCAAGGAACAAAAGACTGGTTTAGTATCACCTTCATTGAGCAGTATCAAGATTACTGACTTACACATGCTAGCATGGTACAACTTGCCTTGGATTCCTAAGTGTCCTGGTTTAGGGCAAATTTGGGAGAGAAATCCTTCACAAGCACAGAAAGAAACTTGCAACAGAAAGAAAATGTCAACAGGGAGAAACTCCTGTCAGCCTCACCCAAAGCAGAGCAATCTAAAAAATGGTAAAATAAATCTGAGACACAGCAAATCTAAGTAATCCTATACTAACTTCCACCTGAGTAAAATTTCCTGCTGTTATCCTCCATGGTTTAGTAAGCAAGGCTAGAGACTCACGTTTTCACACACGTCAACAATGTGAAACTAGAAAAGCTGGAGAGAAATACCAGGCCCTGAAAAGATTTCTTCCTAAAAATTCATGCCTTGTAGTCATCATCAACTGGAGAACATGCAAGGGAAAAGTAAACTGCTACTTAGCAGCTTAAAAATTAATCAAGGCATTACACATCCTCAAGAGAAGAGAGGAATCTCCTAAGCTAGAAACTAAAATAAAGAAAAAACTGACATGTTGCAGCAGCTTTGAATCACTGATCTTCAAGCCCTTTCTCCTAATATTAAATTACCACTACAGGCATTCAATTTGTCCATTAGCAAAGGGGTTAGGAACCATTATTTTCTTTTGCATTTTTCTCTACAGATACGGTAAACACCCAGCTGCAGAGTGAAGGAAAGAAAACCCCAAATACCAAAACAGAAACCACAATTCCCCACCACCCACGCTAATAAACCAAATAGCATACACCTGCTATTTGTGCCATCTTTCTGTAAGTAAGAGAAATCTCCTCTTTCAGGAAAAAAAAACAAGAAACTGAAGGCAAGGATGACAAACACAGGTCACCCTCTCTTGTATCTTGCCAAGTTTTAACAGCAAAGCTGGAAAGCTTGGCAAAGTGAAGGCAAACTGAACTAAGAACAGAGATGAAAAATGAACTTAGACAGGAAGGGAGAGAGGAAAAACTGAGAGTTGACATAGCTGCTTACACTATTAATAGAATCAGCACACAGCTATGTACATGGATTACATCTTCCATGACCTTCTAGGGAGTTCAGTAACCTGACCTACCTCTCCCTCCTTCCCAGGCTTTTCAATGCAATGGCCAACACAAGATTTCTACTTACTTTGGAGAGAACCACATTTCATAAGCATACAAAATCAAGCAACATAACATACCATACCATCAAAGGTTTGGCACAATATATTAATACCTTTATACCTTGCTTATTTCTAGCTTGTCAATCAGATGCTGATTTCTCAGACCGAATTTCAGAAAAAGCCTTACCAACCAGCAGTTAATTCCTCTGCAAGTCATGGCCTTATTCCTGTCATTTGCCTGCTCACCCACATTCACTTCAAACATCCTAAGGAAGTGACACAAGCCAGAAGGCAGCAGTTTTCACGTTGGTTCAGTGGCCACATTCAGCTGAGCTCTCTATGGCCAGCAGAGCCACATGAAGTTTGGATCCAAACAGCTTGAATGTAACCATGCTGCCGCTAAGCAAAAACCAGCTCAGGTAGCAACATCTAGTTTGGTACTCTCCCTTTACTATTCAATTCTAATTGGGCTCAACAGCAGGACCACACAAACTTCATTTTCAAGTATCATTCCTTTAATCCAAGCATGCCCATAGGCTGCAAGAAATGCTCTTCAGCTCTTGAATTGCTGAAGAAATGTGCATACAAGTCTAGATGATTCATCAGTTCTTACACATGGCACAGGAAAAAACACAGAACTGCAGTGGCTGAAGTCGGATATTCAGCAAATTACTGTGCACGTGGGATGTGCTTAGGTTTTGATGAATACGTCTAACAAATAAGAAATAGGATAGAGAAGCTCTTATGAAACTATCAAGCAAGAAGCATTAGCCAGGGAGAAACAGTATTGATTCTCAACATGGGGACAGAAAGTAGAAGGCACGTTCCTTGCACAAAGGCTTTGACTGAGCCCTGAGGAGAGCACGACAATCAGGGAAACACATCTCCAAAGATGAACCCTGAGCAACTGAAACCAGTGCTAAAGACAGACATAACAGGAAGATCTAAAACACTTCCCAGATGATGTTCTGCAGCTCTCACCGCTACTAAACTGAGATAAAAGTGCTTAAACATTAATGAGCTTTTCTGCTCTCCTATACCTCAGCTTGTAAAGCTGCAAGTTTCAAATCTCCAAAAGCAAAGAGAGGACTGAGTGAACTTACAAATGGCAAGGAAAAAGATTGTACTTCTGTAACACAACACACTGGTATTTTCCAGGCTGCTAGCCAGGTTTGGTGGGACATATCTGTTCTCAAAATTGTGCCAGTTTAACAAAAAGGTGCTGGTTTAAAACTGAGTCAGTGAAGGCACTGCAAATACACCTGCAGTCCTGCAATCTTATGAAGCTCTAGTTTCCATTAACTTAATCTAACTGCTTATCACAAAAATAAAATGGGAGTTCAAATCTAAAGAAGTACACAGAGCTGTGCACTGAAAATAAAGTAATAATAAAAAAAGAATTAAGTTTATCTAACATCTCTGAATACACACAATGTCTTCAAGTCTAAACCACCTGCATTCCATAAAGAAAAAAAAAGCAAAAAACCAAAAAATATTCTATAAGCACATCCCAGACATGTCAGTGCTTCAAAGCAGTAATAGCTCTTTCCCCAAAGGTTCAACATAACACAATCTGATAGTTTTGATATCAAAGTCCACTGCAAACTTAAAAAAAAAGTCAACACAGAACACATGAACAAAAAAATCCTCTAGATATACTTAATTGAGGTTTCCCAAAGAAAGCAGATGAAAGCACCGTCACCAGAGACAGAAAGTTCTCTCTTAAAAGCCGAGAAGCAAACACAACACTTGGCTTTGCAGCTAGGAAGGGTCTAAAGCATACTCTGATTTGTGTCAGTCTAAATCTATCTACAGTACGATTAAATAAGTTGATCAATACATTTCAGATTCAAACAACTGTTGAGTAATGTTAAATATGTTTGTAGAATTGGCAGGCCTCCATGGCTAACTCCTCATTCCCTTCAAGAGAGGCAGACTCATGACTCACTGTTTTGGCACTGTATAAAAATTTGATGGAGAAGTAAGTCAGTCAACACAGATTTTAAGAGTCTGTTTTTAATTTAACACCATAATTGCTTTGAAATTAATAAAACCATTTAGAAAATAAGTACTTTGAAACTTTTTTCTCCAAGACTGGGCAAAGCTTTCTGCTCTGCAAAAGACTACTCAACTTCCTAGTTTCATCACTACCTGTTCAAGAAGGGCACAGTGCAGCAACATCTTTAGGAACTAAAAATAACACTAAAGCAAATTACAACAGTGCACTAAAACAGTATGAAGTTGTCTCATTCAGCTACATCACTTAAAATATATTCTGACAGCACTTTGTGCACACCACATTTCCAGAGCCAACCACATGACATCAGCAAGCACACCAATGTCACACACAAAAAAACATGGCTACCTATTTTTAGATTACCAGTATTATCAGTGATTTTTTTAAAAAAAAAAAGCATATACATTAGCCGAAACATCAAGTCTGGGGACTTCTTAGCACCAGGAGTGGCTGGGAAAGAAGAAACACTAAAGATTAAGGGTGGGCAAGAGGTGGTTGCTTTTGGTTTTCTTTTAAAACCAAACCTTACTGTATTATCTGTGAAAGTAAATGGCTGAGAAATTTGCCATTTGAAGAATGTCACTCATAATCTCTGTGTTTCTTTCTTCAAAACTATACATACTGAGAAGCCTAGAATATCTTTCCCCTAGAAGATAAACCATACACAATCATTTTGCTAACTGCTAGGAGGGAGATTCATTTCTTACTTAAAACTGCAATTTTGTTTCTGTTTTAGGGAACAAAATAGCCACATAACCAAAATTTAGGCTGTAGGAAAGGTATCTTTATATAAATTTGAACATTGTGCAACTGCATGGGAACAGGATTGTGTATTTAGTGCTATGTTTAGTCAGATACTTGGAAATATTTGCAGCACAAGTTCCTAAAGTTTAGTAAATGTTCATGTAGACGCAGTAAAATTTCCAAATCTAGGCCTCAGGTACCACCTCTAGATTTTACCCATAGAAAAATTTACCGTCATAAACAGTAAGCCAAGGAGAATGATTTTACAACACCTTTTAAGGCTATTTTCAAGGAGACATACATGATCCAGCATGCCCAAACTTCACATTATATGCTATAGCTTTCACTCCTACTATTAGAGTCCAGATAATCCTTTGAAATTATTTATATATTACATAAAAAGAAGTAACTATACACTGAAATGCTATTAGACTTTTATTTATAGACAGATTTATATTAGTACTGCACAGAAGTCTGACTAAGGTTTAAAGCCAAACAGTAATGAGTAGCCTGTAATATGCTTTCAAGCCACCTACAATTTAAATGTAAGAAATGCTGACACTGCCCAGGCTACTTTTTATGGGCTTTCACACATAAACTGTCTCCCTCCAAGTTTTTCTTTACAATCCCACCACAGTCCTGTAAAAGGGCCTCTTTCCCAGCTGGCATAAACAACACTTAGGGGTTTTGTTGTTTTAACCAGATCACCCAGTGTATGCAGTTCAAATGCACACAGGCAATAAGCAAATCTTCTGGCATTCCAGCTGTCTCAGTTCCCACCAGTCCTTGGGCAAAGCCTCGAGGAACAGCTGAAGCCATGCAGCCCTACAGGCTGAACATAAACACCAGGATCAGGACTGCTGATGTTGGCATGCCAAGTCAGAAAAGTGACTCCCAAACCCACCCCTTCTCTGTATGTCCCAGCAGAGCCAGCCGTGTCATTTCAGGTTAAGGAGGCACTCTGCTGCACACAGGGAGGCTGCACTGGCTCAGTGGAACTCTTGGAGGAGAGTGGCTCAGGAATGCAATGTACTTGCTCTAGGAGCATGTGGCCTTGTGAGCACAAGAAAGATCTGAACATACCCAGCTCATATTCCAGGGAGGAAAAAACACCTGAGGAAACTGTCTGTGCTTGTCTGGATGATACAAAAGTCCCACTGTCTTCTGAAATGCCAATTCAACTGACCATATAGTGACTTTATGTTCATGGCAGCAACGAGGTCATCTCTAGGTTAGGACCTCCTGCAGAGCTCCTTGGTGCTGCTTCAACAGGTTTTTTTCCCAGTCTCCCCATCAATCATAACTACTGGCCACGGAGACCAGTGTGATGGAAAAACACATCACTCTCATGCCTTGGAAAAAAAAGAACATGCGGCATTATCAACTATAAATCGGTTAAAACAGACCCATCT
This sequence comes from Taeniopygia guttata, assembly GCF_048771995.1. Classification (NCBI taxonomy): domain Eukaryota; kingdom Metazoa; phylum Chordata; class Aves; order Passeriformes; family Estrildidae; genus Taeniopygia; species Taeniopygia guttata. Next base: position 72,307,284 of record NC_133027.1, on the reverse strand, counting down.
GGTTTGTTCCAAGTCTGTTTATACATGGCATTAGGAAGCTGCTATGAAGAAAACCAATCCAATGAAAAAAGCTACCTCTTTGCATCTTTGCCACTATTTCAACAACAAAAATAGTATTTATTAGTATTTACATATATATATAAGAATTATTCACCCTTCTTAAAAGGCAAGTAGGCTTCTCCACAGATTAGTCCTTTCCTGTGAACAACAACTAAAAAGCCTGTTAATGTTAAATGACAAGACTCCTGTCAATCAAATTGGTTATGACTGACTGTAACTCAAGTATTGTGGTTAGATGTTATATGCTAACCTCAAACTCCAAATTTCCCACTCTAAAAATCAGAAAGTGACAGAATAAAAACTCCACACAAAGTGGTGATGTAAGCAAAAAAGCCATGGTATACAAAACCTGACAGTAACAAGAAAGCTGCCCTTTAACAACTTGTCACTGAGACTTTTTCCCCCACACCTTCCAAGGCATTCAGAAGAACACAGAAGCAGGACCTCTCCCCTCAAATGCTCACACTGAAAGTCAGAAATATCAACATCAGCTGTGTTAGCAGGCAGCCAGCACACACATACTCTTAAAACCTTCTTAGAAGCACTGTATTTAGTAAGAAAGAGAAATACACTATTTCACACCCCATACAGAAATAATGGATTTCAAGACAGGATATGCACACATCCTTTTTTTTTGTGTTTCTGCAGAAGGGTTTATCTGTATGTCCCTAAAAACCCAATCAGCAGAAACTTTCCTGGTAAACCAAAGGACAGCTAGGTCTTTGCAATATACAGTACTCACTGGGGAATGATTGTGGGGATTAGCAATAGTAGCCTAGATCAGAGGTGTCACGTCAGACCAAGAGGACTGTTCCACAGCACATATTTATGCAACCTACATGCAAGATCTGCAGAGCTTAAGTAAAGCCTGTTCCCAGCTTAACGTTGTGCCAATTAAAGAAAAGAAGAAAAAAAAAAAGAGGCAAGTGCATAATGAATGACAAAGTGTTTGCCTCAGTCTGCAAATGACCCAAAACAACTCATACCCAAGGTATGAACTCATCATCTACTCAAGCAACAGCAGTGGAAATTACTGATGGACAGAATGTACAGTGAAATGAAAGGAAAAGGAAGAAAATAGACAGCAGGAGGACATGGACAAAAGTCTGCATTATTGAAAAGGCAAAAGTAACACCAAGTATCACAAGAACTGAGCAAGAAGCAGAACAGCAGCCAATTCTAAAAATCTTAGATTCCAGATTTCTATATAGTCAACTTCCCATTCAAGTCAGCAAGCAATCATTTCAGATTTCAGGACTGGCAGAAATAGTCTTTCAGGCAGAGACTGTATTTTAAAATAAATTGTCTACATAATTGTTGAAAATAAACAACACATATCCTAAAACTTGTATCTAGTATTGCACACTAACACTGGGTAGCAGTTTCTAAACAGGAGACTGCACTTAAAGAAATTATCTGTGGGCAGCCAACTGATTTACTAATTTCTAGGATGTGTGGTAAAGGGCCCTGTATCTTTATACTAAAGACACTGCAGATCCCAAAACTTTTTTTGTATTCTCTCCAAGCCACACTTGTTTGGAGATTGGCAACCAAGAAGAGGAAAGCTGATTCTGAAGCCAGAGAAAGGCTGTAGGGAAAAACAGGGAGGAAGATGAGGAGCGCCCAAGGACCTGTGGACAGTGGATGCACTCGCCAACCCTGTGCTGCAGTAACGAAGGGAGCAAGCTCCACAGCATGGGTTTTAATTGCAATTACCCTACTACTAACCCCATGAAATCAAGCTGCAAGCACTAACGAGTGAGATACCTCAGCAGGCCTCAGCTGTAATTGTTTCTGGGTGTCTTCCAGCCCCTTAATGAACCACACCACAAAACATCTTGGACATTGGAGGTTACCCTCAGCACAGAGATTTGCAACCAAAGATAAGAAAAAAGCTGCTGCTCCATGCACAGCACCGTGCTAATATCCACCCATTGCGTGCAGAAGGCTGCTCTCATCACTTGTACTCCAGAGTAAAATGTTTGCATGAAGTGGCCTTACAAAAAGCTACTTCCCTCTCTGAATGCCTGCTCTGCCCTCAAGCCTATTGATCAATTTATCCCCCCACTTGCAGCACACACAAATCAGCAAAAAGATCGATATATTTTATTTCCAGGATCAATACAAGCAATATGATATAGCTACCATGAAGATAACTGAGAGTTACTCCAGAAAACAAGAATTTACTTCCTCTGTAAAGACAACCCTTAATTAAGGGTTCCCAAACCAAAATAACTGTTCCTTAAAAACGAAGGCTAGATGATGAAAAAAAAGCATAACAGATTTTCCAAAGGAAAAAAAATTCTCAAAGTGACTCCATCTTCCTATCACTGGCAAATTCTGTTCCCTACTGAGCCCCCTGAAGAATTCCATCACTCTCTCCAGAAAGCTGCTCCCAAAGGGAAGGGGTGGGGGGGCCAGGGAGGAAGGCGGGGAGGGGGGGGCGTGCATTGGAATTTTTGCTCTTCAAAGGCAAGTTTTCTCTGGGGTTTTAATATGGAGCTATTCTAAGTTGAATTGCAGAACTCTAAGTCTCAATGGTGAGGAAGCATCATTTATTACTAGCTTTGTCTTTCAGTGGGTGTGTTCCTTCAAAGTAGCAGGATGTGAGTGTAGAAAGAGTAAAAGACACAGTGAAAACTAGAAATCTACAAAATTCATGTTGCTATATGAGACAATTAAACTGAAAATAAAGCTAGCTGATAGTATCTTCATCTACATTTCACGTCCTGCAGTGGAATATTATTTTCCATGTTTATAATGTCCTTTATAAAGCTATAGGACTAAACAGGTAAAAATAATGTATGTTTATCTTATTACCTTTTACAATATAATTTTGGCATAGCCTTGGCTCATGAGTGAGACAACTCCCATTTTCTATTTTCACTAAGGAAAATGACAAAGTCAGGACTCCAGTATAGGAACTCCTGTGTTGTTCTTGAGTCTGTGCCAGGTGTTAGGAGGCCTTCAAGAGGCATTACATGTCATTTTGTCCAAGCTATAGCAGAGATTGAATGCAAATTTACTCAACCCATTAATTTTAATGCAAACATTTAACATTTTAAAATATAAAGCACTTGAACCATAGATCTTACTTCCAAGGCATTTTCTAATAAAGGAACAGGCAAAGGAAAGACCAATAAAACAGTAAATTCCAGTTGCAACTTCACTGCAGTAAACCAACCTCCTTTTAGTGACAAATGAGGTGTTACCAGAAGGATTCCCAGAGGACCTGTACTATTTCTGTATGACCTGGGAAATGGGGCTGAGGGAGGAGAGGAATGGTGTTCACCTGCAATACCTAAATATGCTGCAGTCCCCCCCAGCTCTGGCTGCAGAAGGGCACAATGGAGGGGTGTAAAACAATACCAACTGCCTAAACAAGAAAATGGGAGGTGAAATTCAGGAAAGTGTGAAGAAATACCCCTTGGGGGAAAAAAAATGCTTTCTTATACAGTGATGTCTTCTAAATTGGATACTATCACTTTAGAAAAAAAAAAAAATCAGTAAATACAGGCTGTTCTCCCAAGAACTTCATGGCAGCACAGCAGAGGAAGCAACTAAAGTGTCATAAATCACTGAACAAGGAAAGGTAACAGAGAATTCATCATCCTTGCCAGCACACAAAATCAGGATATATTTGTACATTAAATACTGTGCTTCTACTTGCCTTACCTTGATCAACATAACCAGAAAAGTCTGCACAGAAGTGCAGCAGGAATAACTAGAATAATGAAACAGTACCCATTGGATAAACACAAAAAGACTACAATTCCTCAATTTATGAAAAATATGCATGGAAGCAAATGTCAGACTTTTTAAAAGACTATGACAAGTAAAACTACTGGGAAGTGAGTTTTCACAATACAGTCTAGGAGACACTGAAATCACCATCAGTGGGTTTTAAACAAAGGGAAGTTCCTTTTCCATCTAATCAAACTGCAGGACTCGCTGTTACAGGATGTTGCAGAGGCCAAAAGTACAAATGGCTTTTAAAACAAGATTACAAAAATTAATGGCAAATGTGTCCATCCATCTGCACGTATTACAGGCAGTGGTCTAGATACAACCTCTGTCTCAGAGCTCCTGGATTGCCAGAGTTAGGTGGTATATGAGAACATCATTTTATATACACTTTGAAGCTTTATATACAGAGTAATTACTGATTATTTACAACAACTGCATAATAGTATAAACATAGATGGCAAATACTTGTGTGAAACAGACACTTGATAAGGGAGAACTCTCACTCAGCAAACACAAGAAGGCAGCCTGCTGAACCTAAACCAAATTAGCCAGAATGCAGAAAGTGTAAGACTTGAGCAGAGTGGGTCTTCAGCATCTGAACAATATGAACAAATGGCTTTAAATTTTACTATAAATCTTACTTTATAGTAAGACTGGGTTGTCCTTAAAAACCACTTAGCTTTAACCTACAATTCATGGCCTAGCATCTAGTTCATACAGAAGGTCACTCCAGATGAACACAACTCCATCTGTCTTCAATTTGCCACTAGATATATGGTAGGGATGGCCAAGCTGACACCTCCCGAGAGGCACACGGCTCTTATCTCTCTAACGCAGTCCTCGAGGAGGACAGGCCATTGACGGGGTGCCTGCAACCGCTGTACCTGGCAGGGAGCAGCAACTGAGGCATGCCTCGCCCTCTGCACCCCTGCCGGGGCAGCCAGTCTCTCCCAGCACCTGCTCCTCCTCCTCCCTCCCCCCCTACTGCAACAGGAAAGGAACACACCACCACTGCAGAACAAGGTCCCCAGGGGAGCACAGGCAGGATGGAAGTGGGCAGGAGCAGCAAGTTTGTGCGGGGAATACAGACGAAAGAAAATTACTAGAAAGTAGATGGAAGAAGTAAGGATTGTAGCTTGAGAGCTGCAGATTTTTTATTTATTCAACAGACTGGCAAAATACATAAGCCTGACTCTTATGAGTTCAAATGTTCCCTCCCCACACTTTTCTTTTTAACACGGAGTGGGTGGAATTTTACATGAGTAAAATAAAACTGAAATGTGCCAAAAATAATATTTGGTCATATGTTCGTTACAAATAAAAAAAAAAGTAAAAATATGTGAAATATTAAAAGTAAGAGCACTTTTCGGTAGTTTGTGGCTTTGAAACAGCATATTTCATTTTTCTGTCTGTCTTGCACAAAAAGGATAACTATGCCTGCTGCACTATGCCCTCTCAGTACAGAAGTGGACTCAAGATCATATGTAACTTTAAAATAATTTTGGAGAGAAAGTATGAATCCCCTACAGGTAATTGACTTTCATTTCTTAAATGTTTGCTTAAATCAGTTTTGTGGAGTGTACACATGCTTTGTATTAGTAAGCTTTGCTAGGAAAGGCCTGTGCTATGAGCACATGCACATGTGAATGGAGAAGCAGGCAACTTGGGAGAAAACAGGAAAGAGGCAGCAGCACAGACTTAGTAAAAGCGTCCACCTGGATGATCAACAGGGATCCATGGCAGGAATATTTCAAACAGTTACATCACTGGCATATTTGACCACAATGATCCTTTAGGGAGCCAATTACATTAGCAGGAAGACAGACCCCTGGTAACTTCATTCAGAGATGCAACAAGCACAACTTATACTGATAGTGCCATTGCTGAAAAAATATTTTAAGAGATTGCAAAATTTGGCTTCTTTTGTATCTTTTCCATTTTAAACTGCAGTATTTTTTTTAATGGGAGCGCTGAGGTGGGCAGTCATCTCTGGAGATCACATGGTCCAGCCCACTGCTGAGACGTGGGTCACTCACAGCAGGCTGGGTGACCGGTGATCAGGTTTTGAGTATCTCCAAGGATGAAGACGCCACAACCTCCGTAGGAACCTGCTTCTTAGTTCATCACAATGGAAAAAGCATTTATTTCATTTCAATGGACTTTCTTGCATCCCAGCTCACCCACTGCCTTGCCACTGAGCACTGCTGCCAAAATTCTGGCTCCCTCTCCTTCACTCCTCCTGTCAAGCATCTGTACACTCTGGTATGGCCCCCCCACACCTCCTCCTCTGCCACATAAACAGCCCCAGCTCTCTCAGCATCTCCCTGTATGACCTGAAAGACCAAATCCACCACAATGAACAGTGCTACTGCCTGGCTGATGCACTATCATAGAGCAGCTAAAGCACCACAAATAAGGTTAAGCCAAACAGAGATATAATTCAGCCAGCATCTATTTCACTGGGCATCATCCAGTATGCCAGCTGAAAAGGAGTCAGTTTAAGATGCCCTTATCAACTGGCCACAGTCTCCTTTCTCACAGCAGTAAGGCTGTATGCCAGCTGCCTGAACAACAATGGAGCAACCACTGAAACTGGAAGGGCCCAATGCCTTCAGCAGAGAACAGACCACACACTGTTCTAATACAGCAGAAGCTGCTGAAGGATCTTGGCATCCAGGGCAAGGTTTAGCTACTTGAACAGATGCTTGAACAGGACGGAGAGCAGCAACAAGAGAGATATGTTATTAACTAGTGACAAACTACTTTGGAAACCTTACACACGTCGCATCCCTGGACTTTTTCACAGTACAAAGAACTTAAACATATGAGGATTGCTGCCTCAAAGTTGGGACAAGTTTTTAATCCAGAGCAATTTAAATTCCACATTATGACAACCGTCAGGCTAAACAACTATTTTAACTTTTTTATTCCATTTGACTGGTAACTTCAGGACTGTTATAGACTATATAAATGCAGCTGCCTGACTTACTCAAGTAGGAAGATAATAGATCCTGGCATACCAGAAGGGCAGCAAACCACAGAAAGACTATGCCCAGCAGAGAATCCTATAGCCTCTGCCACCTCACCGAGAATTTCAAGCTATCAATGGAAGAAATTGACATGAATTGGTAATACAAGCTCTTCCTGGAAATGGATTTACAATACCTTCATACAAAAAGACAAATTAAACAAAACAAACAAAACCCAGGAAAAATAAACCAAATCAAACAAATACATATAAGGCCCTAATGTCTTCAGCATTTAGTGCATTTTTTAACTTGACAGTCAATGCAACAATTCCTCCACCCTGCTAGGACCAAAAAAAAAAAAAACCCACCTCCCTCACTGCATTCACCTTTGTATCATTTACAACATCATGTTTGTTTTTGCTGAAACAAAGCAAGGCAGTCTCAGGCTCTGCTCTCACTACAACACATTGAGGTGACATAGCAGCATCTCCTCAAAGTTGTACATAATTTCTACATTGCAGAATGCCTTCATGATAAAACTATGTGCTCTAAGCTGGTCTGAGCCTAAATTAATGTGCAAAATTAATCCTTGGGTATTAAATAACCTTTCTCTTTAGGCCCCATTAGTTATCCTACAGGTACGGACTTCATCTCTTTGTCAGAGCACTACACACACAACATATTGATAACCACCCTACCTCCACACACGACCTCTGCACAGACGTGCAGGCGCGCACACTTCTACCCGATTCCTATTTATAACACCATGTGCTAACAAAAATACTCTTAAACAGTTTTAAGTTAAATACCAAAGAACAAGAAAGTCTTCAAGTGTAAGCAGCTGTTACGTGCATAAAAGCATTGCTCTATTTTTGACAGACGCTGCCCTGGAACAGTGAGTGGATTTTGACCTGAAGCTTATGACTGCCACTTACCAGCTAATTCTGGCACAAGCCTGCACTGGAAATATGCCTGACCACCCATCTTAACCAACAACCTTCAGAAACTAAAAGGAGTTCACAAGGATTTAATCAGCACCAAATTACTTTTCCAAAATTCCTCAAAGACTAGTGTTAGTGCTCCTTCTGAAGAGTCTAAGTATGTCACAAATGCAGAAGACAAAAAGGATATAATAAATAATGATTATTTCACCCAGTAGTAACTGCAAAGTCAAATAACTCTACTGTTCTATTCAATAAAAATACTGCTTTCAAAATACTGTTTTCTTAGTGAAGCGTAAAAAACATGCCAATGAATAAAGAACTTGAATTGATATAATCTGAGTATGCTGATTTCCAAAAAACACTTGTACAGTCCTTGCATTGTCTGCAGTCACTCCCCCACTGAAAAGTAAGAAAATGCAGCAGCACAAGAGCCAGGGAGCCCCACGAGTGTCCTGCTGTAGAATTCACTAACCAACCCACTCACACAAGTCCCAAAATTAATTTTAGAACTGAAAAAAGTGCTGTCTTTGTACAAGAGCTCTCTAAGGAGTCTAAAGAGAAACTATTTAATCTCTGGATAGGCAAGAAGAAATTTTTGCTTTATGTAGAGTATCTGTTTCCCTTTTATAAAAAGTTTCCTTTCTGCTGCAGGAGAAAGCCTTCCTTTAAATTGCAAGTACACTATGTACATACCTAGAGGTACAAACATACGTACTATCAGAACAGTACAGAACAACACAGAAGCAACCAGAAAGACAGCATCATGCAAAATTCCAATAGCAACCTAGCCTGTTCTAGCCACGAGCCATCAGATAATAATCAAGACAGGCTACCCAACTGAATTACAAAGCGAATGAACATGGCAAATACCACAGAAGAAAATAATATGCTGTCAATTTATTTTTTCAGGAAATAGCTAGCAGCCTATTCAGAAATTAAGCACCATTTAGAAAAAAAGGAAAACATCTCTCAACCAACCAATCAAGGTTACTGATACAACTAACCCAGGGATCTGAGAACTGCCGTTCAGACAGTCCTATGACTTGGCAGGACATCACTTGCAAAGAATTTCAGTCCAAGAGGCCACAAGGAAGGGAAGACAGCTCTTCCTCTCAAGCTGTACAGCTATGATGAGAAGCATCCCACTTAATTCTTAGGCAGCATTAAATGAATCCATTCTGTGCAGAAGAGACAGCATAGAACATCAAAGAAGCAACATAGTCAAAAAATCATTAGTATCACTGGCAGGAAAAAATTAATTATCCATAGTGTACCGAAATCACTGATGAGCACAAGCTATAATGCCACAGGTTCCTTATCTCCAGAACAGTAGCAACTAAAAAATGTGAACTCTAGTTACAGTCAAAAATGGCTTGGAAAAGCAAGAAAAACAAGCACTGGAGCTGGCTTAAGGGGATGGGGCTGAGCAGGGACCCTCCTCAACAGCAGCAAACAGAAGCAAGCTGCAGCACACTGTTCATGGCAGATGACATGAATCCAGCTCTCTTGAAACAGAGGTCAAGAACATCTTTGATGCTAATAAAACTCTAGAATAAGGGATAGGAACAGCCAATAATCTTAAGAGAAGATTGATTTTGAAGCTGGGAGTGTGTGAGAAATCAGTTTTCATTTGGAGAAAATACATGTTCCACTGTACATGTTATGTGGGATCACCTGGCGAGTAGATGAGCAAAGTTTCTGTCTAGAATTGTTGTAAGAAAGATTCTTGGAGGACAGAAGTATGTGTTTCTGATGGCAAGAACTGAGTCTCACACCGAGCACACAAGAGCAGAAAAAAGAAAAGAAAGAAAAAAACTACATAGCTAGTGAAGATTTCTTAAACTATGTTTGAATTTTCAAGGGCAAAATTTGGGAGAATCAGGCTCAAGTGCTAAACTAAGGCTGTAGTTTGGCAAACACTTTAAACTGGCATAAATTTGCATTGCTGCTGAAAGAAAGTCTCACCATCTGCCAGTCCTCTGTGCCAGCACAAACATCCGAACACTGAACCAGGAGCACTTATTTTGCCAGTTTATTTTTCAGATGGATCAGTTCCCCAAAACCAGTTCACAGGATGGCCATGTAAATACTTGTGCTGGCAAAGAAGAGTGAATACTCCTCCAGCACTGCCAGCCCAAAATGTTCATTGAACTACAGCCTAACACACAGGGGTGTGGAGAAGTCCTAGCAGTCACAGGTGGTGCACCCCACCCTTGGACACATTATATTCATACAACATTTCAAAGTTGCAGTCACCACACAGCTGCCCCTCAGAAACCAGCACATCTCTATTTTCTCTAGTAGGAGAACCTGTCAGAATCTCAGCAATTCTAAAGTTGGCTGTAAACAAGAGTATTTTCTGGATGCTGCTATGCTTCTCCATCAAAAGATCATTTGCAGGAGTATCCCCAGTCACTCTCCTGACCATCTGCTTCATCTGGGACCCAAAAGGCTTGTACATGAGGAATAGCAAATCAAAACTACAGTCCTCACATATCAGGGCTCTACTCTAACAGGGATTTAAGAATGGTGTGTGGGCTGTTGTGTATCCATGGATCACCACACAATCCTTCGAAGACAGCACACTCGTCTACAAGAAAACAACATCACCAACAGAAGCGCTGCTGTCAGGGAAACAACCAACAGGTAAGGACGAGCACTGGTCATATTCTGTACCAAGGTGAAGCAACACAAGCGAGTACTGGAGACAGAGAGACCTACCCACATCTTCCCACAACTCAGTGGCAAATTCAAAGCTGTACATGAGGTCATTCACTAGGAACCAATCAGATCAGTAAGTTTTCTACCAAGAAATAAATTCAAGGTGTGATAGTGAAACCATCTCCAGAATGATACAGGAGGATCAATGTCATCACACATGCAACAGGCAAACTGAAGAAAAGCCTCCCACTTAACAGACATTCCTAATCCCAGATCTCCAGTCACAGCTCTTGGGTCCTTCAACCAGAGCAGGATTTACCCCAGCTGCACACCTGCCCCTGTGAGCCCTCTCTTTTCTTCTACCAGAGTTTTGGTAACATCATCACTTTCCAGTACCTCCTTGGTTGCCAAGTTCTTATTCCCTCTTATTTTTCATTTGTCTTCTTATTGCCACACATGCTTAAAGTTGTATTTTGTAGAATAAGATTAGTGGAAAGAACACCCATAAATCTTAATTTTCCTTGGTAACATTAATCCAACATGTTTGTAGAAAAGCTGCAAGTGTCAAGAGTAGAGAGCCTCTTCTGTCCAGTTTATAAAAAAGCTAACCGCAGGGTATGAGAAACCCACTCACTCTTGGAGAATTACTTTCTAAAGAAGCATTACTAACTTTGAAAGAATCTAATTTAATAGGGCACAGTCAGACTAGTCTGAATCCAGAGTCCCCTAGGTCTTCAGAAAACTCCAGGATCTCCAGAGTAAGAGATAAGCAATTGCCAGAAAATGCAGAAAAGAAAGTTTGCACAATATGTAACAAGTAAAGCAATTTTTTAAGCTACAGGTGGCTGAGAAGCAGTGAGTTGCCACTAGCCTACTAGTAGAGAGAGCATTAAAATGCAGCAATATGAACAGGATTAGTCTCCTGACAGGTTTCTAGAAGTAGGAATGAAAGAAAAACTAAAGTGATGCAAGAGGGCCTGTCAAACTATCTATTTTAATGTCCTTCCAACAAAAGGCAGAGGGTAGGGCTTAGGAGAGGGCTGGCACTGGGTGTAATGGTGAGCAGAAAGCAGAATAGCTGACTGGATCACATGTCTGGTTATATGGTGATTACTAGGAACCCAGTCCACAACTGGGAAGTTGCAGTATTACTCCAGGACCAGTAAAGGATGTAAGCCTCAGATCAGCAGAGTCCACAACATGGGAAAGAGAAAGCTAACAAAAAAAATCATAAACCTGCTGCCACCCTTAACCCCTTCTTCACGCTCCATATGGGAAAGGAGGAAAAACCATCTCACCTGGGTGAGATTTAGGATGATTTCTTTTCCCAGTTTTGATGAGCAGGCTTTTACCTCCACTAGTCATGTAAGAACAGGACAGGCAAGAAACAGAAATACATGCATGTACAAATGTGGCAACTGATAAGATCAAGGGAAAAAAAAAAAAGAGAATTTATGAAAAGATGAAAGAAGTAAAAACTAGAAAATAACAGGAAGTAGGAGAAGGACAAGAGCTCAAATATGCAAGTATGTGCCACTGTCTGCTAGAGAAAAGAAGGAAGCAGAGTCTGGAAAGAAAGAGAACAAAAGCAAGGAATGCAGTAAGTCAGGACTTCCAAGATGAGTAAATAGTTATCCACTCTAAAAAAAAAATTAGTTAGCCATTCTCCTATACTTGCTGCTGTCTCCACACATCACAAAGGTACCTGGCTAGTTTATAACTAGTGCTGTATAGATATCTTTCAGGCTGGAGAGTTATTTGCTGACACTCAGGAATAGGTAGAACCACATCAGTTTAAGTATATCAGTTATAGGTGGCCCAGGTAACCTAGAGAAAGCGCCTATCAGAGACTTTAAAATATAAAATCTCAGGTCACAATCAACATTTTACCTTATTTCATGTTCTTTGCCTTAATGGACTGGCCCTGGTGAATGTAAATGTTTGAATTAGATCCTATTAACACAACATAGCTTTTTCACTGACAGGCAGGTTTACAAGACAAGAGATTCAGGGTATATATACCTCAGACCCATTTCTTCTTGTTTTTTCATACACTGCTTCTAGACAGTTGAAGGGCATTTCAACAGGCATTTGCCAAAGAAGTGACGGCAGGTTCAATGCCAACACCACCCATGGGTTACAAGTTATATGGTTACAATACAAGCTATTTGAAGTGATACTCTGGGCATCATCTCCTTCTGTTTATTCAACTCTGAGATAAATCTTTGAGAGTGAATGGCAGTTTTCATTCTGCTTTTGCTGGCATTTTAGAGAACTGAGCTTTCCTGCACACTAAAAGCACTGACTTTTGCAGGGAAATAAGCATGGGAAAGTGAGAGGAAAAAGTAATGCATTTCTGTGCCACCAAGGAATAAAGTATTGTGCTTTTACTGATCTGATCCCTGCACCTGTTCTGATCCCCCATACAGAGGGCTTTCAAAAACCAAGCAGGAACATAAAATACAGTAGCCCAGGAATTACAGGCCTGACTGAGGATTACAACTCCAAAAGCCTTGGCATCTATTCTTTACAGAAGCATACCACTGCACATAAAAACAGAAGAAGTATTCCTTTCTGCTGGATAAAACTGAAATCCAGCAAAACCATTGATATTTTTGGAGTGCAAGTTGAAGAGCCTTGAAGAGCTTTAAGACTGCCTGAAAGAGAAGTTGGCTTAGAAAAGTCCTGCAGGAATCTATGAGGACTCTACACCACGTTCCCATTTAAATGTTTTAGCACAGTACTGGTTCAACTGAAGAAATGCAAAGACAGCATTAAGAAAAAAAAAAAATCCCACCCTTTTTTCTTTATCACAGGAGTTTCCCGTGCCCTGAACAAATCCAGGGCTGTTTTTTGCCCTCCAGTTTCTCCCTTCCTCCCTCCCGCAGCTTCCTACCAGCTGAGATTCTGCAGCTGCAGCAACAACAGTCCATCTGTGACAGTGCAACCACCTCGGCAGGATGACTCCTACCATTTCACTCGCTTCCTTATGCTTTAACAGAGGTAGCAAAGTCTGAAGGGGCTTTACCCCTCTTCTTTTTTTTTATTAAACTGAAAAGATACTGATGAATATTCATTACTAGTTCTCTACCAAGGGCATGAATTTTATTTAAAGGACTGGAAGGGAATCACAAATTAGGCTAATACAATGGGAGATTTTTACTTAGTTCTCTGGTCTTGAAATAGAGCTAAAGAGTAAGATTTTTGTGGAAAAGTGACTTAATGAGAGTAAAATAAAAACTCTGCCCAAAGCCGCCCTGCTCCATAGCTGTGATTCCACTGCCTGCCACAACACCATTTGCCAGAGTGCCTCACTGTAACTCACGGGTTTATTGTGCCACCGGTGCACTCACTCACTGTTGCGGGTCTCCTGACCACATTTTTAAGTTTTGCACCTGGCAGGCCACATCCTGAGCCAAGGTTTACCAAAACCCAGCACATTCATGAGAGCCCACAAACACTATGCACTACTGGATCCAGGCTCTTCAGCCAGCACCGCTGCCGGGACACCTCGCAGCCAGCCCCCTGCTTCCCGCAGCCCGTCAGATCACTGTGACACCGTTTTTCGGGAGACCACGAAAGAACGCCCATTTCAATACTCATCACCTAGTGGATAGGCTTCCGGGTCAGGGGGTTTTTAACAAAACGCAGGCATATAAACAACATCACTTTTTTTACCTGGAAACAAACCCTTTCACACCTTCCCGGTGGAGAGCAATCCCCAGGCTGCCCGGGGGACAGCAACCCACCCGTCGAGGCTGCGGCCCAAGCCCGCTGGGGCTGGGGGTCCCGCCACCACCGGGCATGAGAACAAAATTGTTAGGGTTGGAAATGACCTCTGGAGATCATCCAGTCCAACCCTCCTACCCAGGCAGGGTCACCTCGAGCAGGTGACACAGGAAGGCGTCCAGGTGGGTTTTGAATGCTTCCAGATAAGATACTTCACGACTTCCGCGGGCAGCCTGTTCCAGTGCTCTGTCACCCTACACGTAAAGAAGTTCTTCTTCTTGTCAAGAAGTTCTTCTTGTTGTGCTTTAGTTTACGGCCACCGCTATTTGTCCTGTCACTGGGCAACACTGAAGAGTCTGGCACCGTGTTTTTAACATAAACCTCTGAGATAGTTACATACATTAATGAGATCCCTTCTATCCTCTTTTCACTAGACTAAAAAGGCTCAGCTGCCGCAGTCTCTCTTCATGATAGAGATGCTCAAAACCCTAATCATCTTTGTGACCCTCTAGAGAAAGACAGCAGCTTCATTCTCATCTTGAGGAGCTCAGAACTGGACAGGACTCGGAAGCATGAGTCGGCTCCGGGGAGCGGAGCGGCAGCGGGCACACACGCACAGCACAGCCCCACAGGCATCCGCACGGACAGACAGACAACCGGACGGACGTGCGCACACGCACGCAGCCCCCCGGACAGCCGCACACGTGCGCGCACACACGCCCGCAGCCGGGGAAGCGCCGGCTCCGCGGTCCCGCTCCCGCCCCTCGGCCACAACCCCCCGGCAGCGGGAGCAGGGGGAGGCCGGGCATCGGGGGTCCCAGCTCCCGCCCTCCCTCACTCACTTTCGTCCTGCCGTTGATTTTGTAGTTGCCCAGCTTTCCATTACAGTGTCGGATGAGATCGTCCATGCTGTTCATGAGGAGCCGAATGGTCTGGCAGCCCGGCTCCTTGCCCTCCACCCAGGTGATCTTGTCGCCGCGAATGTCCTTGGAAGAGTCGCTCTTCTGGCTGACGAGCTGCCCGTCGGTGAAGCGGCCGGTGTGGTGGAGGGCCCGCACCTCCTCGGCCACCAGCCCGCCCAGCTCCTTGCCGAGGAAGTCGTCCACCACGCAGATGCCGTGCTTGTTCATGCAGGGCACGATGTACTCCAGCGCCAGCCGCTGCGGCACCAGCGACTTGGTCTGCCCGTTGGGGCGCAGCGCGGCCCCACCGGGCCCCGCCTGCACGCCGCCCGGGTACAGGTTCGACTTGTCCCGGTACAGCAGCACTGCATCCCCGGAGGGCGACGGGGACTGGGCCGCGGCCGGTGCCTCCGCCTCACCGCCGGCAGCTGCGGCGGCGGCGGCGACGTGATTGTTGGTCAGCGGGGCGGCCTCGGCGGGGGCCTCCGGGGACGGCGGCGCTGCGCCCTTCCCGACCCCCGCCCGGCTGCCGCTGCCCGCCGCGGCCCCGCCGTGGGCGCGGGGCGTCGGGGGGTGCCCGCCGTGGGGCTCGGTAGCGCCCCCTGCCGCGCCAGCCGCCGCAGCGCCGCCGCCGCGGCAGATGAGCTTGTGCTTCTTCCAGTCCTGGCGCTGGTGCTCCTTGCTGCAGTAGAAGGAGCTGCGGCAGCGCCCGCACCGCAGCAGGTTCTCCATCTTCCCGCACAGCTCGCAGTACTGCCGGTCCCGCTCGCTACTGCTGCTACTACTGCTGCCGCTGCTGCTGCCGCTCTCGCCCTGGCCGCCCTGACCGGCGCCTCCACCGCTGTCATTCGCCATGGCGCTGGTGGTGCCGCCGCAGCCCCTCTCCGCTGGGTCGTGTTATGTAAGGAGGCGGGCGGGAGCGGCGCTAACGCGGGCCCCCGCCCGGCCGCGCGGGGAGGGAGCGCTTACTGCATCATGGCCGCCCGGCTCCGGCTCCGCCGCGGCCCCCGCCGCCCTCCGCCTCCGCCGGCCCGCGGCCTCCTCCGGCGCGCGGGGGCCCGCGCCGCCCTCCCTGCGCCGCTAACGCTGCCTAGCGCCGCCTCATCGCCGCCCCACCGGCGGCGGAACGGCCGAGGGGCAGCGGAGTGGCGCGGTGCGGCGCTGCCTTCCGCTCCCCGCCGGCCTCTCTGCCCGGTGCAGCGCGGGCCGGCGCGGCCGCCGCCTCTCCCCACCGCGCCTCCGCCGCTCTGCCGGGGCGAGGAGGAGGAGGCGCCACTCCAGCGGCCCGCTGTGCACGTACGCCACTTCCAGCCCGCCAGCGCCGCCGGCGCGTCAGGCGGGCGTGGCCGGGCGGGCGGGGCCGGCTCGGAGCCGGCCGCGTCCTCCGCGCCGCTGCGTGAGGGGCTGAGAGCACCGCTGCAGTCACGGGCTCACGGACAGGCCGCGGGGCCGCAGGGCTCTTGTGGGGATGGCGCCCTTCCCCCCGCTGTGGCGAGTGCGGCCTTCCCGGCGGGGACAGCGGGGAAACCGCTGGGCGGTGTCACTGCTCTGGGCTGCCGGGGCCGCCCCGTCGTCGCCGGGCAGGTCGCTAATCTGAGGGTGGCCTGCGACCCCAGTAGCGAGCTGCCCCTGTGGGGTGTGGGCCTGCCGCAGGTGAGGCGCGGGCACCGAGGAGCGGCGGGTGACGTGGAAGCTGGGCACGGCGGCTCCAGTGACAGGCAGGGTGGCGGCGGCGGCACCTGGCTAGAGTGGGTTTTGTCACTCCCATAGGCCCCAAAATATTCCTGCCGGGTAGCTGGTAGAGCGGGAGAGACGTGCTGTCTCCTTCATAAATTAACACGTGGCTTGTGTCCCGCCTAACGGAGTAGTAGTGAAGGCTGGAGCCAGGCTAATTAAGAAATGAAAAGGCAAAAAGCAGGAAGAACGAGCTAGGTGATGTAGCTGCCAAAACAAAGTGAGACCAGGAGTTGGAGCCTGTGCTGTGATGAACATGGCAAAGTCCCTGACAGGCAAAAGGAAACTCATTTGGCAGAGCAGCGCTGGTGGAGGGACAAAGGTCTCGGCTCAGTCACGTCAGTTGTCAGAAGCCACATGGGCATCTGGACTCCTCTGAGGTGACGTTTAAGCTTCCACTTGATCCAATTAATCGTGGCTTTGCTTGCTTGTGGTATGGTTTAGGAAAGTGGAGTTTCCTTCAGTACAGCCCAACACGGTGGTTGGTGCTTCAGAGCCAGGTGGTGAGGCAGAGCAATGATTACTCCTGGACTGGATGTTCTCCTGCCCATCTCCTCAGAGAAGCATTTGGTGAACTGACAGCAAATAGCTGCTCTGTGGGCTGGGCTGGTGAGACACGATGCATACTATTGGTCTGCACTGTAAGTTAAGAAAATCCTTTCTAAAGCCCAAGAAGGGTAAAATACATGACCCAATATTACAGATCTTGAGGTAGAAAGGTGAAATGAACGCAGAGGCTGCCACAGGACTTCATGTGACATTGGATAAGTGATTTTTTCTCTGCCACTGTAAAAGAGGAATACTAATGCTTTTGATTCTCACAGGCTTTTGTGAGGTTTAACACTGCAATACTCTTGTATTATAGTGACATGACTTTATGTATGCAATTAAAATGGTTTAGTGCTTATCTCTCCTATAGAACTGGATGTAGGATTGATTGGCATAGCAAGAAGTCTTGGAGGAATGTTTGGCATTAAGTGTACTATATGAAGAATGCAGGAGAAACAAAGTGTACCAAGGCTGCAAGTGCCTTGTGGTGCATACATGAAAAATGAGAAGGAAAACCGGGGTGAATTATTAGAAAGGCTAAAGGAGGACAAGGTCATGAAAGCACAGTGGATAAAATTTCAAGGTGAATATGACTAGTGAGCTCCAAGGGAGAATTAAAAAGAATCACACAACCAAAGGAAAAGATGGCAAATGAACTGGAAACGATGGCAACTAAAAACAAAATTCCAGATTAGTAAATTCTTTGTAGTAAGGGCTGAAAGAAGTGGATTAAAGGCAAGTTTTAAATCTAGTGCATGAAGTGGACAGATTTTTAACGTATGTTTAATGAGAGTTTTTCCTTCAACTGTAGGTATATGAGGTATGTCAAAAATACTTGGTTTAGGCATTCCTCTAGCATGCTTTAAGATGAGATTAATTCAGCTGATTTCCTTGGACTTGCAGCATTGTTAAACTGGGCTAAATGAGAAGAGAGTTAAGGCTGTTGTTTTCAAAAATTTGAGAAATGCAAACAGTGGTATTCTGCCAGATAGAAACTGAAGAGTTAAAGATCTTTTGCATTTGTTGTGTACTCCTTCAGCAAACACAAGAGAGATGAAAGTCACAGACTTGAAACTCAATCATCCAACCATGAAACAACTCGGAAAAAGACCAAGGCACAAATATGGTGCCTGGCTAAAATCTAATGATAGTTATTAATTTACAGGCTAATTTGGCTTCAGAAGTCTTATGTTCTTTCCCTCTCTTTTCCACATGTTTTTTGGGATACAGTTAAAGGTCTTAGTTTTCACATTTGCTAATGTGCAAAGCTACTTCAGGTTGTCTTGACATCATACTGTCTCACAGCATGGTCAACAGAAATACCAAGTTCAACAAAATCCATTTTTGGGAGTATGAAGTATTTGCCTTATTATTGCAGCACTACACCAGTGACACAAAACTTAATGAAGGTTGTTTTACAGTGACAAAGCTGTGTTGAGGAGCAGTGGTGGTAAGGAAACTCAGGAAGACAATGAGTATTTATATTACAATAGTGTCTGCAACATGCTAGAAATATTTTCCTAGCATAGAAGACTCTATTCATTGCCAGAGAGCTTGTGCCTTAGAAGTGTAAGGACAAAGCACAACAAAAAGCAACATATGGTATACTAAGTAACATGATCAATATGATGGTTGCCAGAACAGAGGAGGAAGGGACTTCCTAATTTCTTGTCTGTGTCAGTGAATGTTGGAAAAGAGCTTTACTGCTGACTAAGTAATGATGAGACATACTGCTTTGCAGAGGCAGTGAAAAGTCTTTAAAATTAAATACCAGTCATGATGAGGATGTTATGGGATAAACTTAGTGCAAGGTCATAGTTTTTTATCACCACTTAGATCTGATATGTTTATTAGAAAGGGGGAAAAGGTTGGTCAATGAATAACTTTTCTGGTTTTATTAAGTAGTAATAATAGCTGCATTTATACCATGCTTTAGATAGCTTGTGTACTGCAGCACTGAGATTATATAAGCAACCAAAAAAGAATCTTTGAAGCCTGGGGAGAAGGGGAATGCAGAGTAACAAGATTATAGAAGGTTACAAAGTCAGTTTAGAAATAGAGTTTAAATGAAAAGTAATCTCATGTTGAGATAGTTTTGCTGTGAATAGGAAAAAAAGTGCTTGGACTCCAGGCTAAGTTTTTAATTGGTGCCAGAAAGCCTTTTGGAAGCTACATGTGCTTCTGAGGTCGGTGGTAGCATCAGGCATCAGTGAGACTGATGCATGTCCACAACAGCATCATTATTAAAAGTCAGAACTTGGGGGCTTGTAGCATTTGCTGTCCTCCACCCAGACCACTCCACCATGTTCTTCAGCCTGACTGCTGGTATTCCACTTAAACCATTATTCACTGGTCTCAACAGTGCCATTTTTCAAGCTTGCTTTTCATACTAGCAAGTGAACTGTAACAGGTTTGCAGATTTTCCAAATTAAAGGAGAGAGCTGTTTGTCTGAGTTGGATTCTCTGTTAAACTCACTTCCTTTCTAATCAGGACAAAGTGTACAGAGTACATCCACAAGGCTATGCAAGTGCTCCTTTGTTGAATGCACGCTCTTTTCCTGAGGTACTCAAAGGGTTAGCATGTTTTATTCATCTCCCAGATACCTCCACTGGCCCCTGTTTCTGCAAAGCAAGGAAAGGATCACCCAGTAGACGTGATCTGAAAGGTGTGGGGTTATTGCCTGGTGGGACTAGTGCCAGCCATTACAGAGAAGCACATGACCAAACACAGGGTCCCCTCAAATCATTTGGGCAGCATAACTGAGGGGGTCTCAGAACTTTTCCAGATCCAGGCTTTGATATGCCAGGAACTTGGTGTTTTCCACAGTATGAAGTGGCATAGGGCACTTGGGACAACAGAGAATTTTGCTTAAAGCTCTGAAAATAATCTGCAGTTCCCTGTACCATCTTTCATTCTGCTTAGTGCTTGTTGATGCCATTGTAGAGTTTCCTTGAAACTTTTTGCTGAAATTAAAGTAACAGAACAAGTTGGTTGTTTATTACTGAATATTGTAATGATCTAATGTTTAAAAGTAAAAAAGCTTTCATTGTATGTGTTTATAAGTGTTGGACTAAATTATAAGGAGTATTCTCAATTACTTTATGTAAACTTGTGTTTAATACTGTCTTTAATATTATGCGATTCCTCCAGGCTGTTTAACTAAAATTGATTTTGTTGTCCCTGGATCTGTCTGAAATTATATACAGTTTAATATCTGGGAATATAGCCCATTTTTATTACACCAAAAATATGGTTAGGGTTGATCCAGAGAGATTTATACATATTAAATTTCTTGTCTACTGTAATAATTTTGTTCATATTTAAGGAAAATTAACTATGCTAGTGAAATACAAAACAATGGGATTTTTTTCTTTTTAACTGAAAATTTTGCTTCCAGATGTCTGTATTTGTAAAGCTATGGAAATGCAGCATATCTTAGAAAATGCTCAAGAACAACTCATTCCAGTTTTGTCCTCATTTTAAACTTTGTACCATGGAAAGTTCAAAAGCTTTTTTTTTCACATTGTTTGTGATATTTCTCCAGAGGGAGTATTTCTGGCTCTGGTTAGAAAAGAACTCCCTGTCTTACTAAAGATTGACAATTATGTACATTTTTTTGGCCTCTAACTTAAGCAAGCCAGCAGGCCCTCGGGGTGCTTGAAGTCCAGTTATAAACAGAAAATTACTTTTAAAGAACATTTTTTAAACCCATTTGAAATTCAGTCACTGATACAGTAATAAGCAGTTTTGGGGGCAAAAAAAAAAAAGAGAGATATTCCTGTTTTATCTGTATATAGGTCAAATTTATCTGAACTGCTCCAGAAATTATTCTTGATTTTTCTGCACACAGGTGTTCCAGAGTGAGAACAGAGGACTCCAGCATAAAGCCCAGTGCTTCATAGCACCACAATCACAAAAAGACCTGTTCATTCTGCATCTGATATGTGCTTCCTGCCTCTCTGTCATCATGATTCAGCATGGTGACATGCTGAAAGATCATTAAGGTGGAAACAATGCCGAGCAGTGTTAGGATGATGTGACCTGCCATGATTATTTTGTGTGTACCTGATTTATTGCACATCATATTTTCTCTTTCCTTGTCTTTCAGCTGCCAGACACGTAGTTCGTACTTTTGCCAGTGCCTGGTGTTGTACTTGGAAAAGAGAACAGGGATGCCCTGGGGTGTAGGCAGGGACAGTTTGCCCTCTGCCCCTTGGTTTGGGAAGCTTGAGAATACCTCAGCTCATGCCTTGCAATATACCGTGCTATTTAATGAGTTACAAAATCTCCACCTTTTTTTTTTCTTTTTTTCTGATTACCTATGAGCAGTTACCCAGAGCTCAAGAGAGGAACTCAAGAAGTGTTCCTTAAAACTATGAAGACAAATTTGTTAAAACCCTGGACATTTTATCTTTGGATATGCAGTTGATGCATATCTTTTCCCTTTCTCCAGATCACTAGCACAATTTCTGATACCGCTAAACTCTTTTTCTTATGGAGGCAGTTGTACAAGTAGGGGAGATTCCAAGAAAATGGTGAACTTAAGATATTTGCTGCTATGAGAGACGTGTCTCAGTAATTTAAGAGAGGAAGGAAAAGATAATAATGAGAGAGGTTTTGAGCTGATAAGACGGACTAGGTGGTATTCCTAAATAACACTTAGTGGTTTGATTTTTGTTCTTTTTTTTGATGAGGCAGTTTCATGAGAAGAATGAGGATAGGTTTCATTTTGTTTGTTTTTTGAGTGAACAGTGGTGTCCTCCCTCTTTTCTTGAACAATGGGGACACAATATTATAGCTCATGTTAAAACTATCAAAGTAGCACATCTTTGTGCATCTTTGCCAGGCCTGGCTTCAGATGCACAAAGACAAAAGCACTCTAAGCTTGAACTCCAAAGAGCCTCTGCAATCCAGGTGGACTCAGTACTGTGTTTTCTGTCACTAGCCATTCTTCCTTCTGCCAGGACAGTGCCTGTGTTCCCATGCCCCCCTCTGATGCATAACATGATTCAATGTCCTATTGCTCTCCTGCCATTGCACCCTTCAGTGTCTATCACATCCCAAGGGCTTTGTGATGTCTATTCTTGCATTTCCATTCCTCCCAAAGACACAGTGCCCTTACTCTATGCCTTTCTTATTTGCTTTCAGTGCTCCTCTTGTGCCCTTCTTCAACACTTTCTTCAGTTGTGATTCATTTAAGACACAGTGTGGTGTTGCTGCCACCAGAAGGGGTGGTTCTGCTTCCTCCAGAGCCTTTCTCCTTGGCTTCATTCTTGTCAAGCCCTTTGGTGAGTCAGTTCAAGAGAGTAGTTTTCTGTTGGATTAACAAGTTGGATCAGCTTACCAAGCGGTTTGATGTGGTGTAAGAGAGGGTGTGGGACCAGCAGGGCAAGGATCTGGGAGGGAAAAGCAGGACCACCCAAGTCAGAATAGTAAACTGACTCAGTCATATAATGTAATTTCACTCTTATTTACTTCGCATTGTGTAACTTGACCCATTTCTACTTTCTCTCTTCTCTGATTGAAGTGAAGCTTTTCATTTTGAAACTATTGAGGGAATCACCAGATCCAAAGTGCAGTGTATTTTGTACCAAGAAAGGATAATGGCTAGCATCACTTGATACTGCCATCTAAGGATGCAAGGAGAGATGTTTCAGGCTATTGGTGATGCAAACAACATGTCAGGGACTCCAATCTTGTAAGTTTTTGTTTGTTTCTTTGTTTTTCTTTTCAGGTTTTAGTAGTTGAAAGGTTCTGGCTGTTGATGATAATAGTTATTGATATTTTAGAACTGAACTCACATGTTCAGTTCTAAACATATGAGATATTGATGCTCATTATGGTGGTGTTCCCTGTCTTATTCTGCCTATGCTAACAAGCACAACCCTCTGTGCAAATACTCTTTGACTAATACCAGAGTATTAGGTATTAGTATAAGATATTTAATGTTTTAAAGCACATCCCAAGCAACTTATACCAAGGACAGTTACTTACTAAACCAGGAATGCTAGTAGTGGATATACAATAATTTAAATTCCCATATTACCAAAACTGTTGTCTTCTCCCTGCATGATCTAAACTGATACTATTAATTTCATCTCTTTCAATGGGCATTCAGATAGCGCAATGCTGTTCATGAATCCACTGAAACATAATGTTGGAATTGTACATTGGAGAGCTGTTAAAAAGCAGTAGTGAAAGATTAAGTCTCAGAAAATTAAGCTTACAAGGATTTTGTGCAAGTGCACAGATGGATTTGTATTATTAACATCCTTGTTTTGTGTTCAGAGTGATAGTGTGTGCTACAAGCTGTAATTAGCGCTGGGTTGTGAATGAGTCTTGCTATCATTCTGCATCAGCTTGCCACTGTTTGAGTCACCTGAACCTGTTCCTTGCTCATCCAGTCATCTAGTTAGTGACTTAGAGAAAAGGTGGCATTTTATTGGTACTAAAAGAAATGGCCTTTCATTTTTATGCAGAAGCAAAAAACAGGTCAAGAAGCAACTTGTTCCTTCTTCATCCACTTACAGTGCAAGGGAAGATGATAAGATTTGTCTTGTCAGGAGGTGGATTTCACTTTTTATTCCTTTCCTGTTGCATTAGGCTTATATATTCTCCCTGGAACTATTATCTTTTTTGTTGTTGTTTCAGGTGTATATTGGTGTTTGTTCATTTGTTTATATCAGGGAGTATGTGTGTACCCTCAGATTGTCGGTAATGCTGGGACCATGTTCCATGTTTTCATTAAAAAGCAGATTCCTAAAGAAGATTTCTCCTTTAGATTAGAGATTCCTCACTGTGTGATTGACTTCTGACTGGAGGGGAAAGGCAGACAATAGATGTAGATTCTATCCTCATCTGTTTACCAAATTGTTCAAATGGCTGTTGAAATTTGTGTAGGAGGCAACACTCCTCCCTTTGTGCAAATACATCCTCCAATAAAAGCCATGTGCTGTGGGCAGAAGTAGTCAAAGGCTTGCTGCCTTTTTCTTTCTTTTTTTTTTTTTTTAATAAACAGCAGCTTATCAGTTTCAGAGGCTGAACATGGCCATCTCATATAAGCACACAGACTGTGTTTGTGGATATACCGCCTGTGAAGCCAGCCTGACTCCTGCCTTATTTTAGTTGCAGCTATAGCCATTTATTTAGCTATTTTAAAGCATATTCTGTATTTGACTTGTGACATAAGTAAACAAAATGCTGAATCATATCTTTGTGGAGCAACATGCAACAGTGCATTTGTTAATGGAACCTTATTTTTTATTAAAAAATATCAGCCTCAATCTTTTAAGGAAAAATCACAGCACAAAGCTAAAAACAGTTTTTCTTCTCTGTTATCTTAAGATAGCTCTGAATCACAGACCTAGGACAAAAATCAATTGAGAATATGAGTTCATGGTAGAGAATCTGCCCCAAGATTGTCAGGAAGAAAAGTTTTCAGAGGTTCATAAATGTCAATGTATAACATCAAACACATGCCTGGTGCACTACATACTGTACTGCAAAGGTTTAGTGATTGTTAGATGCTGGGCAAAGTTCTAAAGCAAGATGGAAACTCATTTCCCTTTGAATGCCTTCAGAGCAGCTAGATGTGAGCTCTTCCAGAAAACTCTCTGGAAACTTTCATCTAGCCTCAGTGCTCTATAAATAGAGGAGGTCTTCATCCCTGAGGAGGTTTTGCAATGTCATGTGGGGGAGTGCTGAGCTCCAATGGAGGCAGAGGAAACAGTTGTGGAGCATTGTGGTGGAACCAGAAAGGGGAACAGGATCTCCTTCATTGTGAGATGAGGTGTGAGGACAGGTTGAGAGGAGAATAATTAAGATATAAGGCTATTCCCAAAAATGAGTGTGGAAGAAGAAATTCCCTTAAATGCTATACAGAAACAACTGCCAGCAGTGTGGAAAATGAAGCCACAGTGACCATCAGCTACAAATGACAAAAAAAGATACCTGCCTCAATCAGCCAAGAAACACTCCTGAAGGAGGGGATCTTTCCCTCCCCACCACAAATGGAGAAATGGTTTCACTGGGACCAGTGAAGACAGCAATACATGCTGTAAGAAATTCTGTAGTTTACTACGTAGAAATTATTCAATTTTTTGATGGACTGTCATGAATGTGATAATATATGACAGAGTAATCACAAACATAACTCTGGACTAAGTCCCAAGGACAAAACACTTGGAATTCTGTTTCTGAAAAATATGTAAATATAGAAGGAAACCAGGTGACTGTTACAGAAACCAGAAGTGCCTGACCTAACACTCTCCCTTTTCATTAATGTAGGTCCTTTGATTGTGATGGCAGATTAAAAAACACTGTCTTCCAAAACTCAGCTACACTGTATTTTCCAAGATTTAGCTACAGTTTAAATATGGGGGAGAAATTGGGTTTGGGTAAAGTTTGATGTATTATTTTCAAAAGAAATAACTTTAAAAAATGGGATTGAGAAAGGAAAATTTCGCTCTGACTTCTGATAGCTCAGCCTCATGGCAATATCAAAGTCTTGTATACTATACATTTGAAAGAGGCATACTCCATTACTTGTTTGGTTACTTTTGGGGGGAAAAATCTGAAAATATAAAAAAAGAGGCTTGATTTTGGCTAAGGTCAGTAATTTGGAGTGAACAAGGCTAATTTTGGAGGCAATATTCTGCCTCCAGAAGAATGAAAAAATGAAAGCAAACTATTTTCCTGCTTACAGATTGCATATTGAACACTGGTCTATAGATAAGTTATTTTTTGATCTTGAAGACCTTTGAGATGCAATCTTTAAATGTTTTTCTTCCTACCAGCAGAGTTTCAGAGTTAAGAGAAACCTTTATTTTGTTGATATAAAAACAATATGGAAATAATAATAATATAGGAAAACTGAGCCACTGCCCGACAAGGCTATCATTCCTCTGCCTTCCTGAAAGTATCATCCAGCTACAATTTGTTTAAAAAAACTTACAATTCCTTCATCTCTCTAATGGTGAGGGAGGAGTGTTTTCTGTACCAGAACAGTGCTTACTTCTTTCAGTGTGCTGAGGTTTTATGGTGGAATTTTAAGACCAGCCCTTAGATGGGCTAGAATGTATGATACAAAGTGCTAATTGTAAGGTAAATTACAAGGAGAAAAACCTCACAAAACCAAAACTGATGACAAATCACTTGGTCGTGCTTGGCTTCCAAGTAACCGGGACAAAATGTACAAATGGGAGGGGATTATCTAAGTGTCATGCATTAGCTCCCAAAAACTTCCCTTTGCTTTTTTATAGCAGTGAGCAAAGTCATTCTCACATATCCTAGCCTGCTGCAACTGAATAGTCTACTGCAATCTCAAAGGCCACAATGGAAAGAGTTTCTTAATGTAAACAAGCCTGTTCACACACACCAGTGGGAAGTAGTCACTCTAATGTTTATGTAATCCCTCTGAGCAGCTTCTCAGACACGTTGAAGTCATGGACCCATAGCTGAGATGTGTTGTGTGGTTTTAAGAATATTTTGTTAACATTTTGCTAACTACTGAAATACATTGTTCATAAATTGGTCTGGCTGCTTGCTGTTGTTGCTGTGAGAGCATCTGAGAAAGAAGGGAGAGGCTAGAACTTGTTTTCAAGTGGTTTATTGACTGTTAAACTCATAGCTAGAATAAAAGCAGCAGCAAATAACCTGATCTTTGTGTTACAACAGTGCACAGTCTCACCTTCTCCCTTTTTGCATCGTATTTCCTATCTAGGTCACTGTGCAGCGTAAGGCTGTTGATTCACCAGATAATGTTTCCACACATTGCCCCAGACATGGTGATGACGGGCAGGTTTTCAGACTGTTTATGCAAATCACTAGTGTCTTGAGCCTACTCCTGACACAAATTTTACTTTCCTCCTTGCTGGTTTGGTGCCTGGTATGGCTTGCCCAACCTTATGGATGGCACTGACTATACTGACATCTAAACAGCTTTGTAGATAAGGCCATCTTGCTGTCAGCCTGTTAAACACAGATTCTGTCACTGCCCTGCAACTGCTGTGTAATTAAATGGTTCTGCTAGGCATACTTTGGCTTAATAAGTTTTATGAGTCATGGTGGCAAAGAGAGAGGAGAATCCCCAAAAACAAGAATGGGCATAAGCACCCTCTTGATAATTATCTTGTTTAGAGAGTAATGTTCTTGTTGTACCCAGAAGTCAACACCAGGTCTCCTTGGATCCCTTGTCAGAGAATCTCACACTGATGCCTGCTAAGGTACCCGGAGAAAGTGATTTTGCAGTCTGAATTACATAAAACAGTACTACAGGTACTTGCAAGAAAGTGGTTTGTTTGTGGCATCTTGATTTGAGAGTACTTGAGAAGGAAGGAAGGAAGAGGTGAGAACTTGCAAATTCTGTGCTCTCATAAGCTCAACCCCAAACCCATCTACACCACAGGACACATACTACACCTAGGAGAAGAGCATTGCTAGTCCCCAGTAGTCACGATCTGAGTGTTTAAAGCATCACCAAAACTATGTCTCACTAGCTGCAAGCAACTAGGGGCATAAAAACTGCTGGTGTGAGAAGGCAGCTCAGCGGCATCATGTGCTTGTGTGCTGAGGCAGAGGGGATGCAACCTGCATGGCTAGGACCTTCCATACCCTGTTGTTCCGGGAGGGAGGGACTGTGCCCCTGGCAGTGTGTGCAGTGTGGTGTGGCCCTGCTTGACCCAGTTGGACCTCAATGGAGCATATAGGGATGAAAAAGTGTTGGGCACATCTGGAGTTCCTCTGACCAGATTCACCCTCTTGGTGTAGCTTGCACTGAACACAAACCAAAGTAATCTCCTGGGTGCATGGGGTGGATCAGCACAGAGGTGCCCAAGTCAATGTGTTAACTCCAGGTCTGTTGGCTGAGGTGATTACCACTCAGCCAGTTCTCAGGCACACACACCCCTTCAGCTTTCCTTGACCTATTTACTAGCATTGAACTAGATACAGGCAGACCTTGTGTTTCAGCTGCCTGAGCTAGCACGACTCACTTTAATTCCAGAAGACCAGGCAAAGCATACAAACAGTTTTGCTGACAAAACTGGGAGGGTAGTGGTGGTTAGGAGGAGAATGGTAACAGCCAGGGTGGGATTGGGCTGAGGTACTGACACTTCAACAACAGCTGGAAGAAGACTTGAGTCTCCAGCCTGCCTGGGTCCATATGGCTGCAGACAGACTATAACTGCACAAGCAGGGCTTTGAGTAAAGTTGTTCCCTCCCTTCCTTTTCCCATGCTGCCCCAGGGGTTGCTGCAGCTGCCTCAGCAACCTGCCTGCCCCTCCTGTGGCTCTCCTTGTCTCACCTGAGCCTGGTGTTCTCATGCAGGCACTGCTCGTGCTGAGCCAGCTTGTGTCAAATGCTTGCAGCAGCACACAGCACAAATGACAGGGCTCTGTGCTGTTCCCCAGATGGGACAAGGATCTCTGCTGCAGCCCCTCTGCTTAGCTTGTCCTTTCACCTTAAGCTCTTCATCTATCTGGGTCCTGTTGCAAATGCTGAACTAACCCTTAATAACCCTGAGAAGGGATGGAGGCTTAAATCTGATGAAAGATTAGAGTATTTTAGCAGGATATATGCTTAACTAAGGGTCCTGGGTCTGTAACTAAAGTCTAAAATGCCCCCAGGCAGCTGGCTACACCCCTGGTGGTGCCAGGACTTGCTAAGCAGCTGCCTGTGTGAGCTGCTGGTCCCTGTTCAGTCAGATCTGCTGCTGCCTGTTCAAGATCAGGACACCAACTTTCTTTGGTGGTCATCGAAGGTGGCACATGAAATACTTTGCAAAACCCTGAAAACCTGACACAGATGTCTGACCTGCAGAGTGGAATTCACACAGCCTGTTTCTCCAGACACAATTTCTTGCTTCTTACCTTTTCAGTCCTCCAGGCACTTTTTGAGGTAGCCACCAAAGCACATGCTTGAGGTGCTGGCAGAAGAGAGGCCTGTGCTAGCAGGAAACACGGTCTGTATATGAAAAGCATGAGAGGTCTGGCATACAGCAGTTCCAGTTTGTAAATCCTAAAAACAAAACAAAAAAAAAAAAACCCAGTAAATTAAGCTGTCTGCTTGTTTTGGCTCTGGTGATTGGAGATTGAAACTAGGTAGTGTGAATTGGTATAATTTAATTTTCATGACTGTCTTTTATAAGCTCTAAAGCTCTGCATCTCATATGACTTACAATCTTTATGGGCTTCATTTTTGATCTCTTTTTAGATGTTGGTATATCCATGCTATTTTTAATCTTGCAGACTATTTTTTAGTAATAGCTACAAGATACATTCTTTTTTTTAGCCAGCCTGGTAGCCCAAACTCCGCCAGACTCTCCTTCTTTATACCCTGTTTGCTGCAACATCCTTTCTCTGATTGTGAGACATACACTCATTGACCCTGCAGCTGTATACACATTGACAGGGCTGCTACAAAAGTTGTTTTCTTTGCTTGCTGTTTTGTCACACCTTTCCACTGATCTCCTTACCTCAGTAAGAGAAGAATTCAACCCAACTTATACAAGTCCATTTATATTGTGGCTGATGGTATTTCTCTGTATGTATGGATGGGCTTCTTTGCTGTGCACAATGGGTGGAACGACTTTGCTCTGTGTGCCATACATGGGGAAATATTGTAAAGCTGCTCTCTACAAGCACAGATTGAGTTTCACTGATTTTAAACCATAAAACACACCTGCTTATCTTTGCTTTAAGAACCTTCCAAGCCTATCTCCATTCTTTCCAGCACAAAATACAAGGTGAAATCCCACCTTCAAGGTGATGCTGTATTTCCCCCTGATTAGATTTTTACCCCTGCAACTTTTCTCTCTTTACCATGCTCCCTTTCACTTCCAGGAGATACCTCAGGAAACATCTGCTTCCCAGAAATTCCTTAGACCATCTGCAGTCAAACTGGCAATGGCAAATCTGTAGGTGTCCCACTGCAGGGCTACTGCACTTCTAAGTGGGGGTGACATAAAGTGCTATCACATCCTGCTCAAGTTCTTTGCATGCTGCAAACAAGATTAACTTGGATCTTAGAAATGAAAAGAGACATATACAGGCTATAAGTTCATGCAGATGTTTATAGAGATTGCTTAGGAAATAAATATCCCAACTGCGATAAAAATAATGAAAGAAAATAATCTAGATTATTTTGGTGAATTCTGTTCTCTTACTGCCACATAGAATTTATCTTGCAGGCTATTGTAGGTCATTAATCTATTTTGTTTTAAGATAGTTGTTTCTTTCTTCCCCAACCATATCCTAATATATGCATTATACAAAATAAAATAGTTTGTACATTTTAGCTTGTCTATGCTAGAAAAGGGTACTGTTACAACAATGCAGAAGTAACCATTTACACCTGTTGTGCTGACAGCATAAAGACATAATAGAAGAGCAACTCCCAAGAAAAAACTGGAAGAAATTAAGTGGTATAAGTCACCTCTCTATCATCCAAAGAAGGGATTTTGCCAGCATAAATGAGTTTGGTTACAAAACCTCACAGTTCTTACTGCAATTATTATACTAGGAAAACTTGTAGATCCAGACTGCCTACAAAAACATGACTGCAGCAGCCACCAATATCCCAAGGACTTGTAACACTGAAGTCAGTCCAGTTGTAACTCTTGATTTCACTGAAAGTTATTCCAAGAATGATTTTGTCCCACTGGACTGGATTCCCTTTCATAACAGGAGCATAAAATGCTCTTCTAGTACAATCACATATTCCAGGAAATATGTAAAAAGGAAATTTTTTTCTACAGTGGGAGGAGGGACCATGCCGTGAAGATGAATCATTTCTGTATTGGAATTCTTCCACTCCAGTAAATATCCAACCTCCCACCAGAATGCTGCCCTCCTTATTTTGCTGGCTTGTGAGATTTTTACAGCTCCAGGTGGCCTCTTTTTCCCTCCTAGATAGCGCAACTCGGCCTCACAGCCAACACGACAGCTAACCAGATTTTTTTTTAGCTTGATAAATATATCTGTGTGAAGGCATTGTGTGGCGTGTGTGAATCCAAGTGCTGCCAAGGTGCGAGCTGGGCAGCACGCAGCCCAGGGCTGAGGTAACTCTGTGCCAGGCAGGAGGAGCTCTGCCCCTCCCAGCACATAAGCAGGGGGAGCTTTCAGCATGTAGGGCACAGCCATGTAAATCCCTCTCGGTTACATGATTTCCCAGCCCCACATTTTAGCTTCCACCCAGTGCTCAGGTGCCTTGTGCTGGGTGTGCCGGGTTACCTGCAAATGTTTGGGTGCCTGGCCCCATACTCAGCCTGTGCTCTTCTCCTTTATCTGGCTCTTCTATCTGCTCTGATATGTTATGGCTTTTCTAAGCCTGGCAGAGAAATAAAAGCACAATCGTGCCTCCATCAGGAGAAATGAAGCTGTTTCTGGGTTTTGAGGCAGCAAGACATGAGGAATGCTAACTTAAGTTGGCTGTCACTTTGGTGGCAAAGTAAGCAGCTGGAATGGTGGTGGCTTTCCTAGGTACTTTAGAGCAGAGCTTGGGAAGCTGGAATGGGAGGATACAAAGTACTGCCCTGCTCCCATCTCTGCTATTTCCACCTCCTGTGATGGTGTTAGGACGGCATATCCAACTCTCCAATATCTTCTGTCAGCTCCCTGTAACAGCTTGACCATTTCTATGTTCTCTGGAGTGGTAAGAGTCCTGGCCTTTTATCGTTGGAGTGGCAGAAGTCAGCTTTGCCAGTTCAGTGAGGGAGCTGAGAAATGTCTTTGGCCAGTCAAACCCAACTATGTGCCCTGAAGTGCAACATTCCCTGGGTCTGCTCTACCAAGCACCACACAAGGGGTTGACATGTTTTATTACCTTCACTTATGATCAATACAGACCTGTTTCATTTTATATTGCAGCAGTCTAGGAAAGTGAAGATAGTCAGTGAAAACTCATTTAAAATTAATTTAATTCAGGCCTTTTCACTGGTCAGTCAGCAGTTTTGCATGCAGCCAAGTGATACTCAGACACCATAGGTGATACATGACCTGCCTGTGCAGTTTCATGTGCTTCTAGCTTTGACTGTCATTGCTGTTTCTCCTTATGTTTGGGATGCTTTTTAGACATGGTGCTTCAATGCCAGGGTGTGTGTAGCTCTGTAGGATCAATAGTGAGGAAAGCCTGTTTCACAGGCTGGCTTCTAGCAGGTGTTTATATGTGGTCGGCTCAGACCTGACTTTGCACTGGATGTGACTCAGAGCGTGTCCCTCATTGCACTGGCAG
Organism: Taeniopygia guttata; assembly: GCF_048771995.1. Lineage (NCBI taxonomy): Eukaryota > Metazoa > Chordata > Aves > Passeriformes > Estrildidae > Taeniopygia > Taeniopygia guttata. Next base: position 72,274,760 of record NC_133027.1, on the reverse strand, counting down.
GGTGTAGGCATGTGCATCTGGGCAAAGCAGGTGCAAACCACTGTGTCCTGGGTTTCCTGGCCATTCATATGTGCAAATGGCCCTCCTCAGGCACCAGGGGATGTGTCACTTGGGGTGTTTTACCTCCCTGAAGAATCATGCCTTGGGCTTCCTTTTACTCCCATGCTTGGGTAAGGGGAGTTTGCTTTAACATGGTCAACTTGAAAACTTCAAGTGGTTTAAGTGTTGCTTCACATGCAGCTCAGCTGTCACAGCTCAGCAGTAGCTGCCTTGAGGGGAAGGGGAGAGTGGGAATTGAAGCACAGACACCCTACAGCTACAGCTGTGCGGCTCTGCCTTTGGCTGTTTTTGTAAAACACTGCAAAGTTTATGCATTTCAGTATCTGCCCTGTGCACATATTCCTGATTTGTTAAAAGCCTGGTGGTTATTCCCCTTCACCTGTTGCATGCAACTGCAGTTTATCCTAATTTGGTGTTTGGAAAAATCTTGTCAGTCAAATTACACTAGCAGAAGGAGAAAGTAAGCAAGGAGGAAACAAGGATAACTGCATATATTCCATGTGGATAGATTACTGTTCTTTAACCATAGAACAACTGTGGATGTTTTTTTTATTTAAAAAAAAAAAAAAAAGTCCCAACCACCAACCAAGCCCCAGCCTCTGGTTAATTACCAGCTTCAGCTACACCAGACATACCCAGCTATATGCATGTAGCTGAGTGATGCCCTCCCAGAGCAGGGCACATTCCAGGGACTTGGCTCTTTGGGATTAACCATCTCTTTCATCACCTTGGCTTAGACTACTGTTGCTGTTGATCCTGCAGTGCAAATCTTTCTGAGAAAGACTCTCAGGCTATTGATTACAAAACACCGCCATTTTGACAACCACCGCACAGGATCCAGCTCTTGGTGTTTTGCGCTGTTGTTTCCAGAGATAGGAACTCTATTATTGATCCCAGTCAAATATGAAAATATGCATGCTTTGCCCTATACAGTGTTGAATATCTAGTGAAGCAAAATGAAAATTATTTATGTCACTTGGGGGAAGGGGCTCTGCCAGTATGTGGGTGAATGTATTTTGTCTAACATCCTATTTAACATTAGTGGCTGAGAGCAGTAAGCAGGAGAATTACAACACTTCTCCTTGTGAAACATCATGCTAGAAGCAGAAGGGTGTGGATTTGTCCACACCTCATTTTAGGTGTCTAAATGAAGCACCAGTGTCAGGAGCAAAGTTGTCCTGGGCACTGCCTCAGAGAGAGACGTGGTTAAGATTTTAGGAGGGATAAATTGCTTTCTGCAGGCACCTCCCTCTCTCTTGACCACAGAAGACCACAGAGAATTGCACTGCTCGCCTCCTCACTGGCTGTAGTGAGGGAGCAGCGTGGCAGAAACACTGCCTGAAGGAAAGATACTGGTACTTGTTTGGGGCTTCTCTTAAGGGAGGGAAGAGGGAAATGCAAAATTATTGGCTCAGGATTCCTCTGGCACGGGGACAGCCACTGCCAGCTGTAGTCAGCATGTACAGCAGATCCTGTTATCTCCTGCCCAGAGGTGTGCTCCAGAGGAAGGTTGTACTAGGACAGTCCTCATGAGGTGAGAACCTCCTGTGATGCCAACCCCAAAGCTCTGCTGATTTACAGTAGGATGAAAATAGCCCTCAGAGGTTTAACACTAGTGGAAGGTCCGTCAGACTGGGACATCAGGGCCAACATACAAAGGAGTGGATGAAATAGCTAGTTTTCTGTCTATGTGCAGGAGCTCTCCACTAAAGATAGACTGCTGAACTCTTTATTGTGACATTTTTCTGTCCCATCTGCATGGGAACAGGTTTACCTCTGAATGCTATCACCATTAGAATAGGTACTGGGCAGTTTTGAGAAGCCTTGGGCCCAGGCCAGAATTGTACTGTAGTAAGAGAAATTTAAAACAACCCTGTCCCATATTCCCTGCCTTCCACAAGCTTGCTTACAGTGTGTTCCCTCTTAATGCTGTATGTGAAAACTGGCAGGATCCTCTTCTCAAAACCCAGGGGACTCCTGGATTCCAGCAGAGCTGACATTCACATGAACTGCAACTATGGGCAAGTTCTGTGCACCTTCTTGATGCCAGCATGTGCAAAGGAAAAGTCAGCATTAACCTTCTCAGCAGACCCTGCTTTCCTGGGGTGCAGGGGACATCCTGCAGGTACCCACTCCTTTTTTCTGGCTGCAGAAAGCCCCTGCCAGCAAGGAGGGAGAGCAGAGGTGGGATGGCTTCAAGCAGTATTTGAAAAAGTTCCAGTTCTTACAAGGCCAGTACAATGCTGAGTAAAAAAGGTGGGTGGTTTAGTAAACCTGGCATGGCCAGCAATGACAAAGTGACAAAGGGCATTTTCCTCGTGGTCAGCCTCGAGGTTGGGAAAGAGGGGCAGGTGCAGCTGCATGTCAGAGCAGGTGGTGAAAGTGTGCATTGCTATGATGACACAGAAAGCCAGACCCCAAGATCAATCGCTTTGGGGGGGTCTAAGGTGCTCCAGATGAGCAATTACAATGGTACAATTGACAGAGCTTCCAGTCCTATTACCTGACCTTCACTCTCCTCTGTCCCTTCTTCCAAAAAGGAGGTTTTGCAGTCCAAAAATGGGAAAGAGCACTTCTGTGTTGTTCATTTGCACCTGACTGTCCGCCACAGTTAACATGTTGCTTTTAAAATAATTGAAAGATAAGATAACGTTAAACCTTTCAAAATACACATTTATTTCCCCCTATGGGGAAAGGCCCTATGGATCTGTAGCAGTAACATAGATAACCAACAACAGCTGTGTGCCTCCCCTTCCTTCTCCTCCCTCCAGGAGCCTGTGTGTTCCTCTCTTTCCACTGCCGTAGTGTGTGTGTTTTGGACAGAGCAGGTGCCAGCTCAGGCAGGTCCCCACAGACACTTGTGCTGCCACAGCAAAGAGCAGGGCACGCTGCAGTGCTGGGGCAGGGGCAGAAACACTGCACAGGGGCTTGGTAATCTGCCTGCCTCAGAGCCTGCTCCTTTCCTGTCACTGTGGTGGAGGAAGCACCTGCGCGGGAGAAATGAGCTGTTTAACTGCCGCCGAAGATCAAAATGAAGAACACCTCTGGAAAACTGGCAGCTGGAGAAAGAGGATTTTGTATTTTGAAAAACACTGTGAGAAAAGGGAGTGACTGTCCCTGAGGGCTGGGAGACAGAGGTTCAAAGATTTGCCTTTCAAGTCTGTGCAACCAGTGAGATGCCTGCTTGTGTAAGAGCAGAGTTGAGGGAGTTCCTGGGACACCACCAGCAGCTGCTGTGAGGACAGGAGCAGGAAGAGTGATTGATTTCTTGGAGCACTGGCCTGGGGCACTGCAGGCAGCCATGTAGTAGAGGTTCTTTGGAAACTGAAGAGATCTCATACTGAAACCAGCAACATTTGCTGCTGTCTTCCTCTGTGGGTAGCCTTTTTGGTCATGCCTCTGGTAACTAGGAACTTTCCTGTCATTTCAAGACTTGGTCTATTGATGACCAGCTTGCAGTCAAATATTTTTGAGTGTGATTGTCCTTCAAGTTGGACAGTTTTACTTTTTCCCTCCTGTTCCCCCACACTGTTTATAGTGAGAAATCATAAGCTCTCTCATCCTTTGCTTTGCTGAAGTTCTTCCAATGTCTTATAGAACAGGCTGTTTATTCCCTGTAATGTTCCTGGATATGTCTTCACAGCACCTGTTCCAGTTTGAGAGCTTTCTGAAAAGAAATCTAACTGGAATAATATACAATATTCCAGATGAAGTTTCTCTAGTGTCTTTTCCACAATACTATTAGAATAATGTCTACTGCTTTTCTGTCTGGTTTTTACTACACCATTTGACTCTATTTGTATAATTTAATCTCTGAGAGATTTCTGCCTGTGATATCCATAACTTTTGGAGTACCAGCAACACCCTCCAGCTGTCTCCTGTTGACAGATTTCATCACAGATCAGTCATGTTTCACAACACCCCTGGCTTGTTGGGTTTTAGTTTTTGGTTTTGTATTTTTGGGGTGTTTTTTTGTGTGTGTGTTTTTTTTTAAATATCTAAACTGTCAGTAAAAATATTGAAAGTCCTAAGACTGGTACTTGTGGAACCCCCAAGTACTGAGTATTCTCATCCCAGCATAGCACTGTCCAACACAACTTGTATTCTTCCCTTAAGGCAGTTCCTCACTGCTTTACAGTTTGCTGACTAATCTCCATCTTCTCCAGTTTGCCTTTTAATCACCAAAGTTGTGGCACTGAATCAAATGCTTTGCTGAAGTCCAATAGTTGAGACAATGTTACCTCTGCATAAAGAGGGATTGAGTTAATCACATCTAAGAAAGGTAATTGCTTTGTTTGGCATGATGTAGTTTTAAAAGACTCATCTTGCATCTTATCCTGTTTCCCAGCTACTCATTACATACAATTTGTAGTTATTCATTCTCTAAATTTGTTCTAAAGCTCTTGATATGCAGCTGGTGGATAATCTAGTGAGGACATGCTTTATACACTTTCCTATAAATCTGCAGGATTTTTGTGTGGCAGATTTAATACGCTGTATCTACTTGTGCTTTCATCAGCTTTTAATGTGGTCTGGTTTTAACTCTTATTAGGTGAGCGCTTGCTCATGAAGGTGTAGGCAGATTCACTGACCTTGTTTGGGACTGTCCATACAGGCTTTATGTGTTTTCATGCATTTTATGCTTTAGTTCTCAGGTTGTGCACCGTGTGAATGCTTTGTGCCTTCAGGCTCTTGGGAGAATGAGTTGTAAAATTTGTAAAGAATTGCTCGGCTGACTGTAGAATATAAAATTAGTATTTGAAAAGGGAGAGCAAAACAGCCAGGGTAAATGCAGGTTCTCCTTGGAGTCACTCAAGTTTTTTGACAGCTGCAGTGTTGCAGGAGCAACTCAATGTCATGGGAACACAGGAATTTGTTTTCATCAGAGAGCTGCTTTCCCTGCCAAGCTGGCAGCAGCTATAGATGAAGCCTTAACAGGGAAACACTTTCATACTGCCTGTGCTAGGAGGGGAGTTCTCCATGAATAAGTGACAGAATAGTAACCTTCATCTTCTGATCTTCTTCCGTCTTCTCACTGCCCTTCTTGTGTTTTGAGGTTTTTTCTTTGGGTGGTGTTTTGTTTTGTTGTTGTTTTTTTTTTTTTTTTTGTTTTTTTTTTTTCTGCTTACCAAAATACTGGATGGCAGTGAACACAGGGATGCCTACAGATTTGCACATTGCAAGGGCAGAATTCAAAAGGTGAAAAAAACAAGTATTGTGTAATGCTCATTTTTTTCAACAAAGCTAAGATTTCCTCCAAACCTCAAGCTGTTTCCTACTACCATTCTGAGGATCATCCCCATAGCCTGCTCTAAGGTGTGGGATATTCTGGAAGAAGTTAGTTTTTAGCTTTGATCCTGAATCAATTCTCTGTCATTTATGGGCCAGATGTCTCTATGAGTTAGGCGATCCACTGTGTTTTGTCCACCACAGGGAGGGGAAAGAGATTCCTTGAGGTTAAGTGTGTAACTTAACAACCCTAGAGGGACACAGCCCAAGATAAGAGTTAGAGGGGACTCTGATGGCCAGCCCAGTGATAGTGTTTGTTTTTGCAAGTGTTAGAGGGTGTGTTCCTTGGACATGTGAAGAAACAGCAAAGAAAATACCTGTTTGCGAGGGTGAAAGGGAGGTCAGTGAGATGAACATTACAATTATTTGCTAGTATGGGCCTCCTCAATGTTCTCTCTATACAGTAGGGTATAGGCACTAATAAGCTGGAAAAAGATAGCCACAACCTGTGGATTTAGAAATACACTGAAACACTCTCTGCTTTTTAAATTCTATTTCAAAATTCTTGCAAACAGACTAAAATTTCTCTGCCATTGATATTTCTGGGATGGTCAAAGCACAGTAATTCATGTTTTGAAGTGTACTGTCTACTTGTACTTGAGATATTGCTGTCATATATCTGGTTTAATCCACTTCTCACGCTGCCAGGTACACACAGCAGATGTCTGTCATCACCAATCAGTTTTGTCCCAGACCAGTCCCCGGAAGATGTTCAAGCTGCTGACTTGCAATGTTGCTGTTTAGTCGTTATTAGGTTTCCTCCTGTTCCTCAGGGTCACCGTCTCTTCTTTCCTCTTCATGTTGAAACAGGGCTTGTTGAAGGACCTGGTTATCAGGCACTCTCAAAACATGGCCAAGGTCAGTCTGTTTTCTCCACTGTACTATTTGTACAGCTGTGGGTAATCACGCAGGCTCTGAAATCTCAGCATTCCTTTGGCTCTCTGGCTGCTTTATGATCATTGTCTCCCTGCAGGAATCCGCGTTGAAGCACTTTGATTTCTGGGGAATAGACATGTTCTTCCAAGACTTCAGCTTGTACAGGTGTATGTGTAATGTATATTTAATAATAGTGGCTCAAAAAGGCTTACAGGGAAGCCTAGCATTGATGCTGATGGCTTCCATATGGGATGCATTCTTGTCATGGGAATAAAGGAAGTATTTCAGCCATTTTTATATCATATTCTTGGACCAGTGAGTAGAGATATGCATGTCATCTATATGTATCCTCAAAAGACCTGTGCTCCAAGCATACCCTAATTTGTTAATTACCCTTACATAGCCTGTGATAAACTTAGAAACCACTAATAGTGGTGTTTAAAAGTCATTAGGATTGATGTTTCAGTTATTACAGTTTTCTAAACAAGTATTGATTCTCTGTGATTTGTTGGAATAGGTGAATTTTCCTGGGGGACAGAAAATAAAAACTTCATGCTGACTTTTTAAAGGTGATTTTTTAAAATATAAATGCATATAAAACCTTTATTAATTTGCACTCTGGGGCCTTCACACTGTGACTGAACTATAAAATGTTCAGTCTGTAATGCGTACAGTTTTAATATGATTTCAGTTTTCCAGGTCAGAGCTGATCATACAGCACAGCACTCAGGAATAGCTAGGCCTGAATTTTGGAGACACCTGCAGAAGTAACAGCCTGTGACCAAGTTACAACTTTTGTGTGTGTATGAACGTTTCTGTGAGGAGATTTTTCAGCCCTTGGTGTCTTCAAGGTCATCCCCCATGACACAAAATGACATTGTTAGACTACTACCTGTTCTCCAGCTCGTTTCGAAAGGACAAAGGTCTGTAACATAAGTGTACTTCCTCTACTCATCTTGAATTCTTTGTTTTGATGCAGCTGGGTCAAAACCCTCCCCTGAGACCAAGCATAAAAATTCTGGTTTCTGTGCCTGGACCAACACAGATTTACCTTTCTGCAGAGTATAAGACTCACAAGCCCTCTGTGGCATAGGGGCAGCAGACAAAGCCTATTAGTATGATGCCAAAGCATTGTTCCAGAGCACCTGGGTATAAAAAGGCAGAATTAACTCTGTGTTAGCATTTAAACAACCTGGTGAAACCTGTCAGTACTGCTCAGTGTGACCCACTTGAGCAGAAGAAACTTGGATGAAAGCAGCCACTAGCTGTGGGAAGGTAAAAAGCTACGTAGGAAAGTAGATGGAAGACCACCAACACATTCTGAAGCAAAGGCTTCTTCAATACAAGTTTGCAACTGGCACCCCCTGTTCTTGACCCCTCATAATATGGCTAGGTTAACTAGTGCCAGTTCAAAGGGCAAATGGCTATTCTCTGACCAAACTGGTCGTGTATCAGTCTCCTTTCCCTTCCTCATCAGGTCTGGAAGGTCCCATGTACCAGGCAGAATTATTTTTCCCATTCCCTATCAGCCTCACGGTTCCTGGACCCTGGGCTCCCTTCTTTACTAGCCTTGAAGGTCCCAGGCACCCAGGTTGTGATGACACCATCACAAAACAAGGAGGTGTGACAGAACACAAAGCACTGTCTATAAAATCAAGCAGTTATGAGACCACAGTAGGATTTGGACCACAGTTGCCACTGGACAGCAAAACCCAGGGGTCAGGGATACTTCCACCATCATCTGCTTCCCCCAAGTTCTGAGTGATTAATATATTTCCACATGCTTTTATTCCATATTATGATTATTATATTGATACTACAAGCCAAGTATTAAGATTTGACCCATTCTGCAGAGCATCCAGGTGATTAAGAACTGTAAGCCAACCTGTGATACAAATTTTGTGCTAAGCTACCTAGAAAATTATGATATGCTGATTCTAATTATAAAAATCATGTTCAATTCTGGTCACAGAATTGTATGCTATGCCAATCATAAAATTCTGTTTAAAGAAATAAAGGTTTAATTATAATTATGACTTTGTGTCATCATCCTTCCATGCCATAGTGGTGGGTGACAAAACAGCTTTCATGTAAAATCTATTCTGGCCCAACTGGGAATAAAGCACTTGGAAAAAGCTGCATACAAATACCTTGTGCAGATATTTTTTCATCAAGGGAAAATATTTATTCTGGTGTAAGTATATCAAATAGCTCATTCTCCAGTCTAATAAAAGGTAACAGATGGCTCTTCAGCTCTGCATTGAGGAAGGAGTCTACTAAGTGGAGTGGCCAGTCACAGAAAAAACAGTCTGATGAAGTCACAGAAGGTCCTTGAGACCAGCAGTACCAACAGAGCCTATGCTCAGGGGGCACTTAATCTCCATTTCGCCCTATAATCACCATAGACTCTCCTCATGCACCAGCTGCTAATGTTAGCATTACAGAAGCCAGAGGGTTTTGCACTGGAACATGTAGGAGGTGTCTCGTTTGTTTCTTTATCCTGCAGAACAAGGGGAGCTTCTTGTTGGGGTTTGGAGTCTGTCGCTGGGAGTGGCTAATGTGAGGTGTGCAGTTTATGCAGGGAAGGTTCCCCTAACCTGTCATTTCTTGTGTGGGTGTGTTTTGCCCTGGAGCAACCTTAACTGCTTTTTTAACAGAACTTTTTGGTGGGAATTGTTAGGAAAGCATTTCTCTAACTACCTAAGCCTTGCTGTGTTTTTTTGCCCTACCTATACCGCAGCATAAAATATTCTGTACATTGGGAATTCTCCAGACTTGATAGTCATCTCAGTGGCACCCAATTTAAAGATAATTATTCCTGATTTACATAGGCATGAATAAGGCCTTTCCATATATAATATAATATATTGCCTCTCTCAGATGTAGACATAAAGGCCATTCTCAGATTCCTTCTCATAGAGAGTTAAGTGCAGATGAATCAGATTAACTCCTTTGCCAAGAGCCATTACTTCCAAACTGCAGCATTGGAGAGGACCAAGAGGGTGAAGGAGAATATGTATTTGGCACTGCAGTGCAGGGGCAGCAGGGGGTCCTGAGGGCTGTAGGAACTGAAAAGCATCTGAGATTCTTTAAGGTTCACATGGTTCAGATGAGAGACCTAGGCATGCATACCAAAAACAAACAAACCAAAAAAAAAAAAAACAAACCCAAGCAAATTCTGCTGTTATATAATTGGAGTTACCTTTTCTGATGAGAGCCATACCTTCAGGTTCTCTCACTTTTCTGACTCCCAAAGCTAAAGGAAACATTTTAAGTTTTCTTTGTTTGCAGCTCTTACTCCACCAGCATCTTTTCCAAAACTAGAACACATTATAGCTTTAGCTCTTACATTTTCTCTGCTCTGCCTCCATGCTATGGAAGAAAAGCCCAGCATGTAATGATCAAGCCAATCTGGAGCAGCTAGAAATACAAAGGATCATATAATTTCAGTTAGACTTTGTAAGGGGCTCAGACACAGAGCAGGGCATGGGAGAGATGAAGGAGAAGGGTTAATTTCTGCATTTCACTTCTACTGCATTAAGCGTGTTGGTGTTGATGCAAAATAAAGATATTCTCACCTTGAATTCCTCCAAAGCAATTATTTTATGTGGTTGCCTCAGTAGAATGAAATAGTTATGAAATAGCCAGCACACCCACCCAGACATAAGCCAGGCACTAACTGTTCATGTTTAGAAACAAACTTTCCCCATGGGTACATTATTCACAGCCGGTCACTTGCCAGTTTTCCCTTGGAAGATATAAACTAAACATTAGGAGTAAAGGCGATGCATAGTTTAGTTTCTTTTAGTTTTTCTCCAGATGGATGTTGCAACAAATCTGTGGGTTCTCTCTATCCTTTTTTTCACTCACTCGTTTACAAGTCAGCTAAATCAATGGTACATTCCTAAAGTCTTCCTGCTGATCCACTCAAGGCTGCACCATGGTGTATTAGCATTTGGATCCTGAAATCTCAAATTCTACCAGCAGTAAAATATTCACAGCTTTCAAACTTTATTCCAGGAAATGAGGAAATCATCCTCCTGATCATCCTGCCACTGCTGTGGGCATCTCAGTTGCCTGAGAAACATAACAGGTTGTTGTTATAACAGCTAGAGACCAGCTGACCTCCCGCTTCCTTTCCTCAACCAGCTGCGAAACTCCTCGGTCATGGAACAGTCTCAAATTGACCACCTGACCCCAGTTTATGCAATTCCCCTGTGGCCGTTTCATAAGCTTTTTGTCACTTCACTTCACTCAATTGTTTGTGGAAAGCATTCGCAGTTACCCTGGTTAATGGGAGCGTTTCGGTGTGACAGCTTGCCCCGTGGCTAAGCCCTCCATCTCCAAGGCAACCTCACAATCTTGCTCTAAGCGTACTACGCTATGTCATGGAATAAAATGAGACCCAAAAGGATATGCCAAGACAATTCCAGCTCTAACTATCCATAGTGCAATTCTGCTTTAGCAGAAGTTTTAGGAAACATTCCCAGGCTGGTTATTTAAACGTGGGAGGGCACCACAAAGATAGCATTTGTCTCTAAAATTATACAAGGCATACAGGGGCATGGAGAGCTACACCATGAACTCTGCCAGGGATTTCAGGGATCTTAAACAGTTTCCACAGAGCTGCATCAAAATTATTGAGGGCAGAAAGAAATGGTAATTTCATGTGTCTGACAACTCACCTGGGTCCTACCTCTGCACAGCTCCATTACTTGAAGCTCTAGGTGTTGAAGCAGCCTCATTAGTGTGGTTCTTGAGCTGAACCCACCACACTCCTCTGTCTGCCCTTCACAGAGTTCATCTGAGTCAGTGTTAAACTTGGACTTTTACAGAAAAGGAAGGACTCCTTTCCTGCTCCCTTGAGTGCCATGTTGAGGTGGTCTGCTGATAGTACTGCAGAGTACCAGAAGCCTCACTGAAGGACATTGTGTAGGAGTGTTGCTGAAGCAGATCATTGCTCAAAGTGGCAGACTTCAGGGATAAAATGAATGGAGAAGTTTCAGCCCTCTACAGTGGTTGTTTTCCCCACTCAGAAAGGCACAGATCCTGTCTGGTCTAGGCACTTGTGCAGTGTCCTCACAGCCCTGAGTCTTGGAAAACACTTCTTTCCTATGTGAAAGCTGAGTTACCAACCTTGTCTTAGGCTCAAGAGCACAGTTGTGTGCAACCCATATACATCTTAGTATGACCTTAAGTCTCTGAGAGAACCTTGTTGGTTTGTTGTTAGCTTGTTTGGGGGTTTTGCCCTAACCTAAATCCTCACAACTCCTTTCTCCTACCAATTCCTCCTTCAAAATGTTGCTATTCCACCTTCACATTTGTGGAGTTGCAGATGCCATTCTCTTCAGGCATAAAGAACACAAAACTGTAAGGGAAAGGGAAAAGGTTTAAATACCAGCTAGAAGAAAATGAAAAATTCTGCAACTAACCTGTTACCAAAGTGGTTTAATGCTGCTACATTTAAGTGGATTGTTTCAGAAGAAAAACTCCAACCAGTTCTTTTTCACAACAGCATCCTGTTGAAGTCAAACAAGTTGAATATCTCCGTGCACGTGCAAAGTATCACTAAGTCCAACAAAAATCAGCTGAAGACCTGACCTTCACTCTCTATAATTGGCTGAAAATTCTCCAATGCTGGGAAGCATTCAGAAGCAGGCACTATTTCCACTCTCCTGCGACATTGAAATAACCAAAACAACTCTGCTTTTTGTCCAAAGAGCTGCCAAGAACAGGGAAATAGCAGTTTGAAAAAAAAAAAAAAAAGTATGTGTTTCCAAAAGCAGTTTTGTACATCTTCTAAAACAAAAGGCTGTGCCTGAATGTGTGCAGCGATAACACCGATACAAATAATTTCATGTCCTGATTTTGCCCCATAGAAAGCAGAAATCTCCTGTGCAGCTGGTAGGGCAGCAATCAAGCTGTTGCACAACTCAATATGCAGATCAGGCCTGAGGAAGTTCTGCCGGGATTCTCTTTGTCCTCTGTTTTTCAAGTGTGATTGAAATCTGTTTTCTCAGATTAGGAAATTGGAGAAAGGTTTTATGTTACACTTCTGAATAATTTTGAACACTGCATGACAGTCACATGTTCTCAACAGTTGAAAATACCAGGTTTGAGCAACTCCTGCTTGGCTGCCTGGAGACTTTGAAGCTCACTGTCAAAGTTTTACTTCTCTGCTATCTGAGTGAGGTGAGTTACTATCCTCCTGAATCTGTTGACAGATTCACCTGATATTCAAGTTTGTCAAAAGCTGTTTATTTGTTAAATGCAAAAGACCTGATACTGGGCTAGTGGCCCTGCACTTCCAGAACTCCCACGGGCTGGGCTCTGCTAACTTTTGACTCTGAAGCATTTGCATTTCACAGCTGGGCTTATCTGATTTCTAGTAAGGTGCAAGTTCCACCCAAAATTTTTTCCTTACTCAGGATGTTTATAATCACTCCTGAAGGCTCTTTCCCTCTGTCAAATCAGATCGACCAGTTGACCAACAGATTAAAAAATTATTAAGGGTGGGGAGGAAGGACAGGCACACACACACACCCACACACAAAGGCTGCGAGCACTCCGCCTTTGTGCTCATATGAGCTTTGTTTCCTTGGGAATCCAGCTACTAAAACAGGCAACAGCTGTGACAAGAAATAAGATCTATCAGCAGAGGAGCAAGACTGATGATTTGCAAACCTTTTGATTTGGGGATTTGCAAGACCCATCCCTATTTTAAACACATTGGAGGAATCCATCAGGATGCATGTGTAGGGAAGTATAAACCTAGTGGGCAAGCAGACTTTTTGTACCTCATCATCATAAGAAATAAAGCATCATCAAGAGCCCTCTGTGCTGGGAAGTATTTATAGTGTGCATCCATCTCCTTCGTGCTCATTCCTGCAGTGAGAACACTCCTGTCCTGAGAACACTCACACCAAGTCTCCAGTAGAGGAAACATAATTTTTACCAGGATGCAAATATCCTGAGTTTGGGAATTTGCCTCCTCTGTACCAGCGCTACATTCACCGCTTCTCAGATTTCTTTTCCTGGTATTAGGTGGCTTCACTATCAGATCTTTTTGGTGTCCAGTTAGTGTCTCCAGTTTCCAGACCCTGTCTCACTGTCAGCTTGCCATCCTCCCCGGCCTCCTTGCCCTGCCACACCACGTGGATGGGCACTAAGGGGAGTAAGGCGGCACCTGGTGCTGTGCTGGGGGTGGCTCCCAGTCACCTTGCCTGGAAGGAGAGCACCTGGATCCTGACTTGCTGGGCAGGAAAGGGGCATTAAGGAGACAGGAGTGGACAGGCAGTAAGCAGAGGACACACTCTGAAGCTGTGCCAGGGAAGGTTTAGGTTGGACGTGAGGAGGAATTTCTTCACAGAGCGAATGTTACAATTGGACACTGGGATGGGCTTCCTGGGAAAGTGGGGGAGTCACCATCCCTGGAAGTGCTTAAGTGTTTTGACTCTCCCTGGACGTGGCACTCAGTGCCACGGTCTGGTAGACATGAGTTCAGCCCATAGGTTGGACTCGATGATCTCAGAGGTCTTTTTTAACCCAACCGATTCTGTGATTCTCTGAAAGCACCGTAGTCCTGGTATGCCCGGGGAAGAAAGCGGCAGTAAGGAGTCTGTCGGGGGGTGACGGGAAGGCGACATGACAGCCTAGACAGTGCGGGTCTGGGCTGAGGAATGTCGCTAGATTTCTGCGGGTCCAGCCGAGGACCACGGGGTGCGGAGCCGAGGTTGCTCAGGAGGCGGGACACGCCGGACACCAGCTACACGCCACCCAGAGCTCCGCGGCTCCACCCCAACCGCGCCACCGCCCCGCCCGGCACTACATGTCCCGTCATGCCGCGGGCGCTTAGGCCCCACGACGTGGTCGCACACTAGCTGCCCCCGGAGTCGCCTTCTCGAAGGCACGGCCAGGGCTCGGCGCTGCCCCGATTTCGCGGGCAGCAACGTCCGAACCACGTTCCGCGCCGCCACCGCTCCGCACCTCCGCACCGCGCCTCCCGCGCCGCGGGCGGCGGGCCGGGCTGCTGCCGCCTGTGTGGCGTTTCGCCGTCAGGCACCCGCGGGGCGCCCCTGCACGGCGCCGGCGGGGCGGGGGCGGCGGGCGGCGCGGCGGGGTCCTGGCGGCGCGCGGGGCGGCTGCGGGTTGCCGGGGGGACGCGGCGCGGCGGCGGCTCCGGGATGAGCGGCAAGGAAGGTGATGTCCCCTGCCCTTCCCTACTCTACCCTACCCTATTCTCAGGAGACCGCGGCGGGAGGAGCTGGCGGAAGCGGGGGGAGGCCCCGCGGCTGGAAGGGGACGGGGTGCGGAGCCTGCGGTGCCCTTCGGCGACACTGGCCCTGGGAGAGGCCGCCCCTTCACGGGTGTCACTGACCTTTCCTTCGGGGCGCGCCGCTGCCCTCCCGCTGCGGCTGTGCGGCTGCCAGAGAACGCGGCTGTAGGGGTCGGTATCCCTGGGGTGGAAAAGCAGATGCCAAAAGCAGAGGGAAGCTGAGCGTGTGAGGCCTGTAAAGCCCTTGTGCTAACTGTTCAGTATAGTGTTTGGGTGTATATGTACGTATAAAATATTATATATCTATGTGAAATACATATTTTTCACAGCTTGCTCTGCCGTCTCTGTGTTGGTTTAGCCCTGGCAGTCACAGAACGGGTCAGGCTGGAAGGGACCACGGTGGGGTCATTTGGTCCAAGCTCCCTGCTCAGGCAGGGTCACCCTAGATCATGTGGCACAGGGTTGTGTCCAGATGGTTCTTGAACATCTCCGGTGAGGGAGACTCCACAGCCTCTCAGGACAACCTGTTCCAGTGCTTAGTCACCTGCACAGTGAAGTTCTCCTGTGTAGTCAGGAAGAATGGAACTTCCTGTGCATTGATTTCTGCCTGTTTTCTCGTGTCCTATTGCTTCGTACTACCGAGAATCACACAGACCTCCCTTCAGCTCTCTTTCAGGGGGTGCATTTAATGTTTTCAACTGCTATAGGAAAAGCAAAACCTTGAACTCATGTCCACCATAAAAGAAAGAAAAAATTATTTTTGGTTTCCTCTTTAAGAAAGTAGCTACACCCACTTCTTGTTTTGGTTTGGGATAATAAACAATTAAGCGGAAGCATTTTAAAATCCAGTGTTCCCTTGGTTCTTGTTTTAAGGAAATTGAAAAAACTAAATGAATTCAAAAGGTATGCCTGTATTCAAGTTCACCAAATGTTTGGCTTTGTTAGGAACAGTGTCCAGCTGTCACCAAAAAGAGGGAGAGAGAGGAATAGTTGCACATGGGTGACATGATGAGTTAGTCCAAGGTGAAGGAAGGATAAAAGGAAGAAACAATACAAGGTGTAAATTTGGAGTAAAACGTAATCCAAAAGAGATGAGTTCTGGGTGTGGGTCTGAAAAGGAGGGTTAAGGAAGAGGCACACAGAGCAGTAGAAGTGAGCAGCTACATTCAGATAAAAAACTGGTTAATGGGCAGAGTGTAAGGGCATAAGAAGCTACACTGCAGGAGCTAAACCTATATACTTGAGTAGGGGTAGTCTGCTTAAACTGTGCCTTACTTCTTCTTCACGTTAAGACCTGTGACATAAATCACAGATTTCCATGCAACCATCTGCTTACAGCAAGAAAACAAAAGGGTGTGAAGACCCAAAGACCTTACAAAAAAAAAAAAAAAAAAAAAGGCATAGGTTCCTGCCATGCTTATCCATTGAAATGGGTTTTTTTTTTTTCTAATTTTCACTAGCAGTGTGGTAGAAGAAGTAAATGATAATGTGAAGCTGGCATCAGTTGATAATAAGATTTCATCCAATTACCTTATTCTGTCCTGTAGAATTTGATCGCAGTCAGAAATGCTCTGAAGACAGCATTCTGGTGCTCCTTTTGCTCTGGCAAAACTATTTCTTAATTTTATTTTTTTATGTCTACTATTTAATAGGATCAGGTGGGTTCAGAAAACGAAAGCATGATAATTTTCCACATGGTCAAAGAAGAGAAGAAAAAGAGAATGTTAATCCACCTTCAGCTTTGATGACATCTTTTAAATGTAAGTAAGCATTTGGAAAACCAGATTTTAAAAATGTGGTGTAGAAATTGCTAGGAAGTTATCAGTGAAATAAACCAGCTCTCTCCAAGGGAGGAGCTTGAAACTAAACTCATACTCCATACCTCTAGAGCTTAGCAGGAGCAACAGGAGGAGATGGTGACCTTTGCAAAACTGAGGAGGCTCTGACCTTGGCTGTGATGCACAAATGACTAAGCTAAGGAAATGTAATTGTTTTAATGCATTGTTTTAAGAGTTGGTAGTTGTTTGTACCTGCACTTAAAAAAAAAAAAAAAGACTTCAACTAACTAATAGAGACCTTTATGTAGTCACTTTATTCACTTTTAATGCCTTTTAAATATTAACATATATTCAAAGGTCTTTAAAAAGGCAGATGTAAACTTCCCTTCAGCCAAATTGTTTTTATAGGATTTTTCAGCAAACCAGATTTAAACTCCAGTAAATTTAAATTTCGCATTAGACAACTCCTAACAAAGCAAAGCT
The DNA here is from genome assembly GCF_048771995.1 of Taeniopygia guttata. Lineage (NCBI taxonomy): Eukaryota > Metazoa > Chordata > Aves > Passeriformes > Estrildidae > Taeniopygia > Taeniopygia guttata. Next base: position 72,257,999 of record NC_133027.1, on the reverse strand, counting down.
GACCTTCAGAAATGAGAAGCCTTGACTGAAGAAGGAAGGAGATTTGAGATGGGGAACAGATTAACTCTTGTTGTAAAATTTTCCCAGTGCCACATATTTTTTATGAAGCTAAGAAGGGTAAAATATAAGCTGGCTGGCTGCTTTAGATGGTTAATATGTCCTTCAATGTCATATAACTTCCTGGCTTTTTAAAAAATGGCTGTTTATATTTTTCTGTGTAAATCAACTTGGCAGATGATTAACCATGACCCCTGAACTTTGCCTAGAGAAGCTGTGGCTGCCCCATCTCTGGAATTGTTCAAGGCCGGGTTGGAGGGGGCTTTGAGCAACCTGATCTAGTGGAAAGTGTCCTTTTGGACTAGCTGATCTTTAAGGCTTCTTTCAACCGAACCACTCTATCATTTATATTGAGTGTGGTTGCTCTTGAATTGAGTAGAGCAACTGTACTTTCAACTTTTAATTTTTCACTGTCATGAATATCAGTTTGTCATAAAGTTGCTACTACTTCCACTTCAAAACAGTTGTTTCCCTCCCTTCTCATGAGATCCATTCATCCATGTTTGGTTAATTTCAGAAAGAATTTAAGGGGCATGGTTTCTTCAAAATTTTTCAAAGATCCGCTCTTTGTATTTATTGCAGAAGAGTTTAGTGCAATACAAAGTGCACTAAGTGCACTGCCCCAGAGAAAGATGCTGGTTGTCTTTGTCTCCATGTCAGGCACAAGCATTAGGAAAAGGTATGCTCCAGATGGTTTATAATTGAGCAAGTTGTGTAAGGTGAATCAGTTGTGCATTATTTCTGTGTATGTTGTCTGAATCTAAACTTAATCGTAGAATCCCAGTCTATGCTAAGTTGGAACCGACTCCTGGCCCTGCGCAGGACATCCCAAGAATCACACCATGTGCATGAGAGTATTGTGCAGTCATTTCTTGAACTCAGAAATGATTGTTGCTCTGACCACTTCTGTTCTAGTGCCCAGTCACCTCTGGGTGAAGAATCTTTCCTGATACCTAACCTGAATCTCCCCTGACACCGCTTCAGGCTGCTTCCTCGTGTTCTGTCACCAGAGTGAAGAGATTGGTACCTGCCCTTCTGCTTTCTTTTCCTCATCACCCTCTGTCTCCTCTTCTCCAGGCTGAACAGACTAAGTGACCTCAGCTGCTGCTTGTACAGCTTCCCCTCTAGACGCTTCACCATCCTCATTTGCCCTCCTTTGGACGCTCTCTAAGATCTTAGGATCTTTTTTATATTGTTCTGCCCAAAAAGCATGCACACAATATTTGAGGTGAGGCCACCCCAGTGCAGAGCAGAGCAGGACAATCCCCTCCCTTGCCTGGCTGGTGATGCTGTGCCTGATGCCCCCCAGGCCAGTGTTAGCTCTCCTGGCTACCAGGGCACTGCTGGCTCGTGCTCAACTTGCCACTGACCAGGACCTCCAGGTCCATTCCTGCGGCAAGCCTTGTCAGCCCCTCATTCCTGGTCTGTGCACTCAACCAGGTTTGCCTAGTTAATGTGTGGCCTTAAATGGGTGTACATATTTTACTCTTTATAATCCTTGAAAGAAAGATGTGCTTGAATTGATCTATTTGCACCAATGTTTCCCAAAAAAGTAATGAGAAATTGTCTTCTAAAATAATCATAAGAATCACAGAATGGTCTAATTAGTCAAAACCCAAGGAGCTACACCTTTTTTTTTTAAGTATGTTGTAAATATGACAGGTCAGTGATAAAGAGAGTGGATGCTACCTTGATTTGTAAGATTAAGGTTTAGTAAGTGTCATTTTTAATGATCTGATTTAGCATCACCAGAATTTTCAATAGAGTCTGAGTCTTTACTTTCAGTGCTAAAGTAGACATTACAGTGGAATGTGTGTAGGAAATGACTGTGTGGTTTTGGTGTGTTAGCTTGGAGAACCCCCAAGTTCTAATCCTTTGCAATTTTAGGCAATAGCACAATACAATAGGTTTTTTTGCATCTTGTTAGCCTAAATATTATTGTATTTGTCTGATTTACTTTAGAATATAAAACACTTCAACTTTAAACACGGTATAAAACCTAATATAAAAGTCTAAAAGCCACAACTAGCCCAAAAATGTAGGGGGTGTTGCTAATATTGCAGATATTCAGAATAGTGAATTTCCCAGTAGATGACAGTTATAAGTGGTCCTTGGAAATGTCATCTGTGTCATCCTATGAAGGGAAGTCACCCTTCCTCAAGTTCCTGTCACTATGATCTGAGGGAAAATTTACTGATAATAATTCAGGGGTGGAATTGGCTCTCAATATTTGCAAGAGACACATCAAACAGATATGTATAAGAATTAAAAGATCAGTAGGAACATTTAGAGTTTCAGAATAAGATTGGGAAGAACAGAACAAAATTAGAAGATCCAAGTTTTTACCAAGGCAATGAGAAATACAATAGTATTTTTCTAGTGTCATACAAACCTCACTCTCTGGTGAACTGCTATGGTTTTTTAGAAGCTGTTCACTTGTCAGACCCTTCAAAAATGTAACCTCTTGGTTTATTTTTGCATCTTCTATCACAGACTTTAATACCTCAGACGTATATATAGGAAATTTGTTAGATGTCTTGTAAGCATCTATTAGTGATTTATTTACTAAAATAATGGTGTATAAAATGTTAATGGTATTCGTGAAATGTTCATAGTATTTGACTGTCAAAACCAGATACGCTTCCTCTCTTCTCTGTATTTGTTGTAGTTAGAGAGAACTAACATCAGCAAGTCAGAAATCTTATTTTAAGTAATTGATCTCACTTCTCTTTAGTATTTCTAGTCCTTAGGGTTATTAAAATACTCAACTTTTGGCCAAGTCTACTGGGATGTGAAATGTAACCTTTCTTATGACTAAATGGTGAATTTTGAACAGTAGATGTGCCTTAGCCAAATGCTTTTTATTTGATTGGTTTAGACACTGGTGAATCTTCCTAACAAATGATTGTAGGGTTTTAGTTTTTGATTTATCTTGGTGAATTGGGATGAAATTTTCACTCTGTTTCCAGAACAGCACTATTGTGGAATAGATTTTATTAGCAAAACAAAATATTATACCTTAAAAATTGTTTAGGCTGCTTTAAGGCATCATCAGGATTGATATCTACTTAAACCTGACTTATTAAACACAGGTAGCATTAATGATGAATTTTGCAGCTCTGGCAGGTGACAGGCAGAGGTGGTGTCTGCAGCCATGCCCCATGCAGGGACAGCACATCTTGGGGAAAGGTGCCCAGGGGCAAGGCTAGTGGGGTCTGTAAGGAGTTAGTGCAGCACAGGTGCTTTGCTCTTCCTCTGCTTTGAGTTTTGCTGTTAAAATTGACTCTGCAGCATTTCAGCTGGAGCTTGACACCAGGCACGATAAATACGAACGGCTCGTGAAGCTCAGTCGGGATATAACGATCGAAAGCAAAAGAACGATATTTCTGCTCCACAGGTTCATCAGGTGAGTCACATTGAGTGTGAAAATGTTCACAGAAACCTATAGTCTGCCTTGCAGTGTTGTCTGTGAGTAACAGCTGCAATGTTCTGTTGAGAGGATTTTAATTAACTTCCTCTAGGGTGGATGTGAGCTAATGAATGCACACTCCAGTTAGAGAATTAAAAGGTGCTGGTTCAGGTTTCTGAGTTGGTGTATTGGTTTATTAAACCAGCATAAAGCAGTAGAGTGAGCAGCAGATGAGAGCCTTCCAGCTTTCAGCAAGCTGTGAGAGAGGGTATGCACCCTTTCTTCAGGTTACTTGCTTGGGCAGTTCTGTCACCATTTTGGTTGTTGCACTCCCACCCGAGGTCATCAATGCAAATAGGAGGTGACCTGGGGTCTGTTTATGTAAATACTACAGCTAGGTATGTTTCTGTGTGAAGTTTTGAGCTTCATATGTGTTGTATTCTCATGAGGCTTCAAGCAATCTTTGGAAACCAGAGACAAACTAGAAGAGCAACAGGAAAATTTGAAGCTTTGCATAGCCTTCTGTATAAAGTGTTTGCTGTACGTGACAAACACTGGCCCTGCTTATTAAAACAGCTCTCCCTGTTACTTTTCTTTGTAATTTCATTTATCTTAATTTGCATTTTGTTACCTATCAATATATTTATGTTGAAGTAGTAACTATTTATAGTTGCAGTTATAAATGGAGATTATGAAGTTGCCTGCTCTTTAACTTGGTTTTCTTCTGCAAAGAAGGTGCTGTGATAGTTGCAGTAACCTCTACAGCCTTGACTGTAAATAACTACTCCCACTGCAGGGGCTAGGTAGCTAGGAACTTGTGGAGGAAAGAACACCAACAAAGAACTCCTCATTACTTTGAATTTAGATTCCTGTTTTATAAGGCATTCATGGTTTTGTGAGAAGGGAAGTTTTCCATGCTGTATTTTGTATTTCCTTCTTCATTGCTTTTCGCAATTATTGTGGCTTTAATTTCAGTAAATTTTACTGTTTGCTTTAAAATGTTTTCTTGAGACCAATTAATCAGTAGTTCTTAAAGAGACTGTAAACTAATATACCATGTGGATTATTTGGGCTCAAGGGAGGAGTAAGTTTAAAGGAAATTAAATAAACTAAGCATTAAATGCCTACTATATGTTGTGGCTGTGAATCAGATATTTCAGCTGTTCCTGAACAGCATAGTCCATAACTACTTCCTTAAAAAAAAATCACATGTAGAAGTACATAATGTATTATATTTTGCAATACTGTCAAGTATTGCAAAATATTAATTTTTTTAAAGAAGTTAAAGGACTTCTGTAAATACTGCTAGTTTTCTGGAATATTTTTTGAAGCCTTTGTATGCGTTTCTCCTTTTTCTTACTTAAACAATAATCATGACTGTAGTTTGGAATAAGCATTGTGGTACCAGAACCCTGACTAGGTGATTATTTTCTTGGTAAGAATCTACAGAATTTCACAATCTGCAATAGGTATCTGTGAAAGTTAAATTGTTTCTTATTCTAGTATCAGTTTTGCTTTTTCTTGAAGCCAGCAACAATGTATTGATTAGTAAAAGAAATAGTGTGATTTTTTTTAACTGTTTGTTTGTGCTGGAAACTGTTCTTTCTGTTTTATGATTGCAGTGCTCCCAATGGGGAAGAAATTCTAAGGGAATCTGAAGTCAAGCTAGATGCTGTCCGACAGAAGATCAAGCAGGTTGCACAAGAACTGACTGGAGAAGACATGTATCAGTTCCACAGAGCTATATCTCCAGGTAAATAATTTAAAACGAGGAATAGTGTGCAGTTTTAAACTAAGCTTATTTTTTCTTTATGTAGCAATACTTCCTCTTCATACTGCAGGTCTGAATTTGTTACATTTCCATGGTCATAAATCAGGACTCAGGTTGATCTTTATTACTAGCAAAGTTAGCTCTGGTATTAGAGAAGCCATTGGCTTACAGTTTCATTGCAGTTTAAAGAAAGATGTGAATGGGAGTCTACAACTGGAACAATTTGGACCCTGCCCTGAACTGAAGTTGGGAGTATTTCTTACAAATGTACTGGCTGTTCTTCTCTGACTGAGAGGAATATATATAGCACACTCATTTGCCCCTCTTGAAGGGTTACAGTTTCTAAGAGGAGAGTGGGCACAACTGTATTGTGAAATTACCCATTTTGAGTGTAAAGTGATTTTGGGTCCTGATTACAAGCATTAAACCAGTTTGTGTTTCAGTCGCATCTTTTTCTGCTCCTCTCTGTAAACGGCAGTCTTTGCCAGCATTCTTGAGATATTAAATCCCAGCTCGTTCATGACTCTTGCTGTCAAACCATATTTCTTTGCTGACTCCTTGCTGACAATCTGAACATTGCCTAAAATTGATATGCCTTGGTTATGGAACACATGAATAAAATATGTAACTGCTTCTTTGGCATTTTAGTCATGGTATTGGGTCAGTGTCTTGTGTTTATCAATCTCATTTTAAACAATTTGGAATTGTGTATATCTTTCCTTGTTTAGGCAAAACTTCTTCATCTGATGAGAGCTGAGGATTTGCCCTGAATTACTTAATTGTTTAAAAATCCATAAGATTGATTTGATAAACCAGCAGCTATACATGTCTGTAATTTACAAGACAAACAATGCTCAAGGTAACTTGTGCTCATGTCTTACACAAACGTTGGTGTAAGAGTGACACAGGTCTTGAGTCTCAGTTTAGCAATTTGGAACTGGAAAGAGTGTGCCCTGGTAATCTTCAATGGCTCTGATTAGTTCCACAGTCCTCTTACCTGTGATGCATTGGGTTGCTCAAATTAGATATAAATAGTTTTTCTTAGAGCCACTTAATCTGTATGTGTCTTGCTGCTATTTATAGCCAAGTACTGTAGTGACACAAGAGATAATTCAAAGTGAAAGAGATAATTCAAAATTCTGACACTACAGATGAACTTAAACTGTGAACAATAGTATTCAAAGTGTATTATGAGTATCTTAACACATTAAAAATATCTTTTGATTTTCATTTTAACTACTGCTTATAAAAGCTGAGAATTCTTGCATTCAGTTTTATGAACAAAAGTTTTCAAAAGCTTCATTGTGACCTGTAAAGTTTGTTTGAATAACCCCTGAAGTTTGTAGTCCCATGTGAGTCATATGACTCTGTGTATAGAGCAGCAATGTTTGAGGTCTGCTGCCTCATGGGTCTTTGTGAGACTGCGTGGTGCAAGCCACCAGCCATGCCATGTGAGTCAGATTCTCACAGGGTAACCACTAACGCTGCACCAGCTGCCTCACCTGAACTGTCTCTGTTTTGTTTCAAATGTGTCTTTGTGGCAGTAAATTCAAAGAGGCTTACCTGCCTCTAGTTCTACTGAGAAGCAGTTGACCTGGAATTAGATTGACTCATCTCACACATAAGAGAGTATACTTACATAGCAGACATATGGAAAGTTACTGCACAATAACTTCTGTGTGTACCCATGTTCCTATAAAACAAGTGAGCAAACCTGATGCTAATTTTCTATATCCAGATTCTCTCCTCTTAGTAAAAAAAAAAATTAGTGTTTTTGTTTCTTTAAAAATACATTTTTTCAGAAATCAGAAGTTAAATTTCTTTCTAACGTGAAAGGTACCTGAACTTAAGCTAGCTGCAGCAATCTGAAAATAAAGAAGTTAATGAAAGAAAAGTACTGCTCAGCTTTGCTTTTTGTATTTGGTAGATAGACACTGTCAGCTACACTCATTTTCCTTCATGATTTATTTCTGACGTGCATAAAGGTACTCATTAATAACAGAATAGACCTGAATAAACTGTTTAGAAAACAACTTCAAATATTATGTCAGGAATAATTCAGAATTTTTAATCGTTTTTTTCTGGTGTTGGAAATCTCAGCCTCTTAAAATGACTAAGATTTATTTGTCCATTTTAGAGCAGGATGAGTTACTCTAGGGGAGGTTAGTAGTAGAAGTAGTTAGCAGAGGAAGTTAGAGACCTGATGCATGTGTATGATGACTCAATACCTCCACAGTTGCAAACCTTTTAGAACAAAATAGGCAAATTCAGATAGAAAGAACCTACAGTAATCATCCAGTGGCATTGCCTGACCACTTCAGGGCTGACCAAAAGTCAAAAAAGTTGCTAAGAGCATTGTCCACATGCTTCCTCTAAACACTGACAGCCTTGGGGCATCAACCACCTCTCTAGGAAGCCTGTTCCTGTGTTTGACCACCTTTTCAAAAGAAATACTCCTGCCTGATGCAGCTTAGAGCCATTCCCACATATCCTGTCACTGGATGGCACAGGAGATCAGCACCACCTTCTCCACTTCCCCTCCTCAGGAGCCTGTCAGGAGCAATGAAGTTGTTCCTCAGCCTTGTCCTTTTCAAACTGCACAAGCCCAAAATCCTTAACTGCTCCTTATAGGACTTTCCTTCCAATGATTTCACCAGCATTGTTGCTCTCCTCTGGATGCCTTCATGGACCTTCACATCCTTTTTAAATAGTGAGACCCAGAACGGTGCACAGTTGCATGTATGGTAGCACATCCTTAATGCTTACACGGGACTGGGGTGAGATTGTCATAGAATTAAAGAATTTTCTTACTACACTCTTAAGAAGACTTAAGAGAATGAATCTTACTGACCCTTGAGGTAAAAAGAAAGGAAGGCAAGAAGGTATTAGTGTGCTACATAAGGGAGAGAAGGAGCAGACTCTGCTGTCTGTCTTTCCAGAAGTCAGGTGTGGAATCTCTCAAATACCTGAACTTTGCAGTTTTTTTGGACACAACTAAAGGATAGAAATACACAGCCCCCTGGAAATGGCTGTACTTTTACTTTTTGCCTCTCTTCAGTTGAGATAAATGGCAAATCTGTGCACTTCCATCAGTTGTATAATACTTGGCCCTAAGATCTTCCTGTTGTTTCTGTAATTAGGTATTTGTGCCTCATTAAGAAGACTGCTTATAAAATCCAACTGAAATAAGTTGCCTTCATTCTATTTCGGTACATCATCCACATGATCTACTTACGTTCTAGCTCTTCTACATATGCTCTTCTGCAAGGAAAGTTTGTGCCAGCTGTTGCCCATAGTGCATGTTTAGTAAGGGAGTGTTAGAATATACCTGTGTGTCACTAGGAGGACAGGGAATGCTTTTAGGCATTGTGTAAATGAGTTTGTGTGCATAACAAAGATAAAATGCTAACTTTCAGCCAGACCTTTACTCTTACCTTCGTTAAATCCTCTGCTCTCCAGTTAGTCATTCTGATGGCAAAAAAGGGAATATGCAGGCTTCAAGACATGTAGATCTTGATTGTGCTGAAGCTGGGATCAAGGAAGTGTCAGAGATGTGAAGATGCTTGATGTCAGGATTATGAAGCTGAGATAAAAAACCTAGGAACAGGAAGAATGAAGGGACAGTAAGATGAAGAGCAGCTGGAAGAGGGAATGCTTTATTCCACCTGCCCACCACTGTTTATGAAGAACTATAACTGGGATGTGAAAAGTGATAAGAGTTAAGAATGTTGCTTCTAGTTTTGGTTTTAAAACTAGTGTTCTTTAATTGTTGCTTTGCTTTTTTTTTTTCAGTGGAAAGAGCTTGCATATCTTTTTTTAAATAAATGTAGCTAAGAAAAGTGCTAGATCTTTGTCTTTATATATTTCCTAGGGCTGTAAGTCTTGACCTTCCTTTAACCTAGTTTTCAACTCTGATTTTGTAGTCTGGAGAACTAGTTAAAAAGCTTTTTATGAACAAAACCATTGCCATTAAACTGCTTTTTTCTTCCAAAAAGAATAAAGAAATGCTTATGTCCCATATCTCAAAAGCAACGTGTCTAATTAACCTCAAACTTCCTAAAAATATTCTCCTTTGTCTTGAAACCAAACATGAAACATCCTCCTGTTCCCCGCCCTACCTCTCACAGAAGGAGTAAAAGGGTTCAAAATTGGGCTTATAATGGAAACCACTGTAGCAGCTTTAACTCAGAAATCATGACTGTCTGCATAATAAAGCTGCCTAATACGTATTTTATCCAGTATAATAACTGTTAGCCTATAAATAGAAGAATGCTATGAGTATTATGCTTGGGAATATTGTTTGCCACTTGTAATTGTTAAATGCTTTTTTTGGGGTTACTCCAAGCAGTTGTTCTTTTGACTTGAAGATAAAACAATTCTGGCAGAGCACTAAAGGAGTTTCGTGCTTTCCCTCATTAAGAATAGTGCTAATGGCACGCAGGACGTTTCCCCAAAGGACACTTGCATGAGCTCAAACACTGAGTATAGCACTAATTGAACAACAACAAAAACTGATGACTGTTTTCTACACGTTTCTTAACAGTACAGATTGTCCCAGGGGATGATTAAACAAGCAAACAAAGAGATACTGAAATAATGAAGTCTTTTTTTAATGCAGAGCTCTTCATTTGTTATGTTAGAATGTTCTGCTTTGTTGATATTTTTAAAGCTTTACTATTTGTAATATAGAATTCCTGCTCCTTTGGCCCACTTTGCAGTGTATACCTTATATATCCTGTGAGGAAATATGTACTCTTGCTTTAAAATTGAGAGACACTATGTAAGAAAAGGACTGTTTTTTAGGTTTTTAAAATTTGTATATACATATGTGTTTGAGTATTTATATATATATATATATATATATATATATATATATTTAGGTCTCAACTACTGAGGAAAATATCAACTGTATACAGAAAAGATCTGAATTTCATGACAAGAAAGAAGTGCTCTGCAACATGTGTAGGGTCCTACACTTTGGCTACACCAACCCCATGCAGTGCTGCAGGCTGGGGGAAGAGCAACTGGAAAACTGCCTGCTGGAAAAGGACCTGGGTTTCTGGTCTACAGCAGCTGAACGTGATCCTCCAGTACATGCCCAGGTGACCAAGAAAGCCAGTGGTATCCTGGCCTCTGTCACCAACAGCGTGGCCAGCAGGACCACGTGTGGTCCAACCAGTGATTGTCTCCCTGTGTTCAGCACTGGCTGCACCTCAAGTTCTGTGTCCAGTTTTGGATGTATCACTTGAAAGACACGGAGGTGCTGGAATGTGTCCAAAGAAGGACAATGGAACAAGTGAAGGGTTTGGAGCACAAATCTGCTGAGGAGTGGCTGAAGGAGGTGGAGATTTAGCCTGGAGAAGAGGAGGCTCAGGAAGGACCTCATTGCACGTTACAACTGCCTGAAAGGGGAGCGTAACCAGGTGGGGGGTGGTCTCTTCTCCAATGTAACAAGCAATGGGACATGAGGAAATGGCCTCAAGTCACTCTAGGAGAGGTTTATATAGTATATTAAGAAAAATTTAATCATAGGAAGGGTTGTCAGGCATTGGAACAGGCTGCCCAGGAGAGTGATGGAGTCACCATCCCTAGAGGTATTTAAAAGACATATAGATGTGGAACTTAGAGTCATGGTTTAATGGTGCACTTGGCAGTGTTGGGTTAGTGGTTGGAGTCAGTTATTCCTAAAAGTCTTTTCCAACCTGAAAAATTCTATGATTTTATGTTAGGATGTATGTAATCAGAGTATGTCCTGAATCTTCTCTGCATAAATCAAAACTTGTGTACTGCTGAGGGAAAATTAAGGACTGCTCAATAAGGTGGCACTGTATGGGATTGAATGGAGTACCTTTTCAACGTGACTTTGTTAAATAAAATCTCTATCTATTTGAGGACTTTACTTAGTTTTTTGCCTCTTAAGATGACATATTGACTGGGGAGCCCATCATTCTTCTGGAGCTTAAGTGGAGTGACATGGGGTGATGATGGTAGATGCAAGTGGAGCGCTGTTGGCTGACCTTTGCTGTGTGCCTGTGCTTGCAGCAGTGGCGAGTGGAGTGCTGTGCGCAGGGAAGCTCATTAGCTGTTTATCATGTCTGCACTTGCTCTCAATAGGATTAGATGACGGGGCTGTAAAATGTCAGCACCTTGTCAAAACTATTGCTCTGTGACTGCTTCTGCCGATGATGATGGCAGAAATTCTGTGTAAAAGTTCAGCACTGACGCAGTCTAACACATCATTTATCTTGTGCAGGCATTATTTGTGTTCTGAGAGATTGATATAATGGAGCTTATTTCTGTCTCCTGCCTTGTGCCATTTAGAGTCACTTTAGGCATGTAAGATATTGCAACAAACTGCATTGCTCTATTAGACAAGGCCAGTTAAGTCTGTGTAGATGAAAAGGAAATACTTCAGTTGCACTAGAATGCCACTTTCTAACTGCCACCAGACAGGATGCTGTAAGAAATGCTATGGAGATGAGTGGGGTCTGTCCAAACAGGCCAGCTTTAGATTACTGATGATTTAAATAGTAACATTTTTTTTGGGTATTGTATGAAGGATTTTAATTAGAATGCAAATGAAAAGAACCATCTGCGTAATGATTTTTGTGTTTACTTGTAACATACTCAGATTGTTCTACCTTTGTAAACACACATGTATTTCTGAAATAATATCAAGGTACATAATATCAAGGATATAGTATCAATGTACTGTTCCACATCAGGACCAGTGTAAGCAGAACACCTGTGTTTTTTCTTGAGAAAGCTTAAAAACTGTAATTAAAATAGATGGCATATTTAATTTTAGGTTGGTGATAGAAAGGAAAAGCTTTGTACTGTGGGAGGAAAGTATCACAAACTGTAAATGTCTCACCCAGGATAAGACTTAAATACACCTAAAACTTGAAAGGAAAGCTGACCATGAAGGAAGCAATCAGGTTTATGCAAGATGGTGGGAAAACGCAGTAACACAGGAACAGGATGTGACTGAAGAATTAATCTCTTGCTGTTGTAGGTGAGGGGTAAAATGCCAGAAATGGAAACAAAGTTTCCTGATTATACTGGAAAATTAACAGAATTTGCAGTGAATAAGCCTATGGTTGTCAGATACAATTTTGTTAATTTCGTTATTTCTGTTTTGTTATTTTCTGCATTTCTCTGACTCATATCCCCGATTGGTCAAACTGGTTTGGGTTTTTTTTTTCATTCTGCAAGTTGTCTGTTTGAAATTTGATACCTTCAGTTTGTTGCATTTTGCTGCCGTTTTATTTTTTTTGGTTCATGCCTTTTTCCTAGGTTCTTCTAAGGAAAAGGCAAAACCAGTGACTGCAAACCCTCTCACTTTGTATTTTCTGCTGCAGATTTTGTATGTCCATACACAAAAATTAAAACAAACCTGCAAACATGAATGCAAATTCTGACATGAAGAAACTAGACATGCATTATGTGAGAATTGATTATTAGCTCATCCCTGAATGAGATTTACATTCAGCAGGAGCCATTCAGAGCAGCAGAAGTTCTTAAGAGAAGCTATATAGTCTTTTGAAGATGCATGCTGTGGGTCAGCATGATCACAAAGATTGTCCTTTCCTGCTTCTAACGTAAGACCTAACTGTCCTAAAGTCCTGCTGTACTATTGTGGCAAATACTGCTGTTACTCACATGACAACCTGAAACTAGTGACATTGTCTTTCTTTTAATTCAGTTTCATAGCTGGCAAGTGGAGGAGACCTTGTTGTCTGGCTCAGGAATATTTTTCAACCCTGCAGCTATTGACATTAGTGATTCACGGATCAGACCTCTCCAGCCTTTGCAGGAACCACGTGCAGCTGGACCATAAGAGAAGTTAAAAAAAAAAATAAATCTATGAAGCTTTTTTGTTTGTTTATTTAAAATCACACAGGAGAATGTGTCCTAGAGGAACTCCATTCCAAGAAGGGACAGGGATAGCACATCATGGTTCGACTTTTGTTTTGCAATCATGTGGGGAGAAATAGAGGTTTGCAAGTGGTGAAGTAACTTTGTGCCATATCACAGATCTGTGATTATGAGGAGAAATGGCCACTATTGGTTCTTCTGATTTGATTGTGAGTTGAGTCTGTTGCATGGAAACAACATCACCTTAAGAAGAACTTTCACTATGTTTTGAACTGCAGAAGCTGTGTTGTGTGAGCTGCTCTTTTTTCTTTGATTATTGAACATCCTGGCTGAGTCAGAGCTTCCTTTCTTTGATATCTTGAACACTTGCCCTCAAGGCTGCCAGTAGGGTAAAATTTGCTGTCTGACTGAATGACTTTTAAAACTCTGTATTAATTATGAAGGCAATTGTGGGTAGTCAAAGAGGTTAGGAAGACTTATTTGTTACAGGAGTAGTTTTTTTAATGTAAAACATTGAGTGCTCTTCATAATTACTACATTTGGGGCTAGTGAGTTGGAATAAAACCCCGATCTTCAGAACAAAAACCTTGATTACAAAAGTAAGCATGGTACATCCCTCAGGTCTCCAAGTAGAAGCAAAATAAAAGTTTGTGAATTTCTCACACACAATTATTCACCTGCAAAAAGGCTTATAATTTGTCATATGTCCATGTGTTTTTAATAACAATATAAAAAAGCTTGATTCCCTGCTCTCTGCAATGAGAGATTAAAATATGGTTTGCAGTTCTTTGAAGGGTTTTTGTGCCTGTTTGGAGAAATAATTTAACTCTCACAGGCACCTGCCTGATAGGGAACTTATATTTGTTTCTGGGCTTTTTGGGAAAACTGACTAATGTTGGTATTGCCTTTCCCCCTGAAATGGTATTACCTTTTCCCCTGAAATGTCTATTCAAGTGCAAACAATATTAACACTTCAGTATCTGCAATGCATCACTTCAACACATGCAGCTAGAAGAGAACAGAACTTTTTGGTGGTCATGGATGTGTCAAGTAGCAATTGACTAATGAACAAAGCATTCAGGGCTTTACAGAAGAAATTTACATTATTTTAATTATTGCTATAATAGTACTTAGCATTTGAATTATTACTGAGTGACTAAAACATGTGTTTTTCCAAATATGTAAGCTCCTATAGACTTTTGTTCTAGTACTTTTATTTTTATTTATTAGTTAGTACTGTTTTATAAAATCCATCCATGACTGGAATTACTCTTTTAAGCCATTTTCACAACAGGATGTCCAGAGCATTCCTGTCTATGAGGAGAGCTGGCTTTATCCTCTTTCGGTGTATGTTATGAAATTAGCCTTTGACTTCATGCTCACAATCAACAAAATGGTTTGGTTGTTTCATAGCCTCAGTTTAAGTTTAATTACTTAAGTTTTTACCCCTTATGCCCAGAAAAAGACCTCTGAGTCTTAGGAATCATTGTCAAGTATGCAGAGAACTTTAAAGGAATAGATTAAGTTGTGAATGATCAGTTTCATCTTAATAGGACAGACACTAGATCTAGTTTTTGTATTAATACTTCTAAACTTATTGCATGTGCTTGTTTCACTTGATGTTGTACCTGGTTAATTATTTGCTTATATCACTCATTCTCCCCTTTATTCATCCATATGCTTCTAGAAACAAGTTCTTTAAGTTTACCATCCCCCCATATTCTGTAAAATTATTTCTATGATTTCCACAAGAATATTACTTTTTTTTTTTTCCTGGGTTATGGTGGGGATTTCTGTGTTCTGGTGGTGGATTTTTTTGTTTGTTTGTTTGTTTGTTTGTTTGTTTGTTTTTTGGTTTTCTTTGGGTTTTGGGGGGACGAGAAAGAAGGGATTTTTTTTTTTTTCTGTTTGTTTGGGGTTTTTTAATGACAATGTTACTTGCCAGCCTAAACATGAGGATAACACAGAGCCTTGTCAGTGCTGTTTTGGTTTTGTAATGAATCAGCAAGTGGGTAATTTCACATGACTTGCCCTGTAAATAATGTGCCCCACCCTTCATGCAGTGATCTTGGAAGAAGCTTGCTGGGTGTATCTTCCTACCATCTTTCTAGTGGCTGTTCTTGGCCTGTGATTCCTGCTGTATGGCTTGGGGGAGGAGCTGGGTGAGAGAGCACAGGCTTGTGTCCATCTGCTTGTGTCCTCACCATCAGCCCAGGCTCCTCTCTAAACAAAAAGATAGAGAGAAACAGGACAAAGGATGAAAGAAAACGAGTTTGGGAAGAAACAAGAGAGAAGCAGCTTATTTGGGAAGACGGCAGGTGGCACTGGCATTGCTAACCTTAACAACTGAGAAGTATAAAATCTTTTTGAACCTGTTTTGTAACTGTTGAACATAGATTTGTAGAAGGAAATGAAGTAAACAGAATTTCAGGAGGAAACTTTCACCTCTTATTTGATTTGTCATTCTGGATTGAAGCTTCCATGCATGCATGGATGTGTGGTGGAATTAGATTCTGTTTACCCTAATATGATTCCTGCAATTAAATAATTTCAATTATTTATTAATTCTTTAAATAGAACTAGCTTTTCCTCTGTCTTATGCATTTGTTTGCCTCTTGGATTGAGTGCTCCAATTATTTTTTTAAATTATTTTTTCATTAAGAAACCTAATTTCTTGCTAAGTTTCTTAGGAAAGCTGCCTTTTTTTTTTTTTTTTTCCTCAGGTCTTGCATATGTGGTTAAGGAAAAAGATTTGAATATCATCTGGAAAAAAGGGCTCAAATTTTCAGGCAGAAAAATCTTTATTTCTATATACATGCTAAGAACATATCTCAATGGAGCTCTCTAGTTCTTATGCAGAAAATAAATGTTTTAAAACATAGAAGGGAGCTGCTATACTGGGTCACTGTCACTTGTCTAGTATAAGCTATTTCTACAGAATAAATGTAATAAAACACTAAAATACTTAAGCAGTTAATTTTTTACTTTACATCTGTAATTTTAAGAGGTGCTAGTAAACATAATACAGTGTTTTTAATTGGTATTTTTGCCCATGTACTACAAAAAACCCAAACCCATAAAAGGCAGTCTTACAAACTATTCCATTACTGGCAGCTCAATCCATAAATAAGCTAATTTTGGAATAAATCCAAAACAAGAGCGTAAGGGGAAAGGTATTGTTGGATGGTGTAGTGAAATGGGATGGGGTTTTTCACCTTGGGAATTATTTACTGAAAATAGCGGATGTCCTACCATTAAGCTAAAACATAACACGTTTAAACATCCTTCTACCTGCACATGGAAATACCTTATTTCAAGGTCTTGGCTCATTGAAATATCATATTGTAGCTACTTCTGGAAGAAGGACTTAAAAAAAAAAAAAGAAGAAAAAGTAAAATATTAATGTTTTTTACAAAGTAGTCATGAACAGGATTTGTTACCAGTCTATATGTGATGGTAACTTTAATTGAGTTTTGTAAGGCTTACTAAATAGTGGGAGACAGATTCCCTAATTGTGAGAACGTGACAGTAAATGGCAATACAAATGTGTGCAACATTCGTATGGTGGTGTTAAACAAAAAGAAGTAGCACAAAGCTGGAACATGCCAGCTAGTGTGCGATGGCAGGAGGAAGCAACCATCTATGTGTGAATATACATATAAATATGCCCACATTAAAAAGTACATAAAGATAAAAGAACAGAGGAGCCAAACACTTAAAATGGAAAAGGACAAAATGTTTATGAAGTAGTAAAGTGGAGTGATTTGAAAGTGGGATATCTGACTGATTGAGAAAACTGTTTACCAAAAGGTTTGAGGGCTGATTTAATCTCTCTGAGAGCTGTGGAAAATGCCAAGTTGATTCTTCATTGTGATAGTCTTCTCCATAGATAACAGAGGGAGATTCTCACAGATGTCATGTTGAGTGCTACTGTATCTGGTAGCTTACAGCTTAGCCACAGAAAAAGCCAAAATTCCGTAATAGATTACCGGTCCTGTTACATGAGAAGGTAAGTCAGGGAAAGAGTGAATTATGAAATCTACTTCTTTGCAGTCTCTGAAGTTATTTATCTTAAAAGATCCTGAGCAGCTTTTATCTACTGTTCTTCTATTGCTTGTGCCCAGAATGCTTTACCTGAATTCTGTTGATTAAATTATGGTGTTTAATTGGCCTTGCCAGCTCCTTGTTTGTGTTCTGGTTTGTGAACAGCAGTGTTGAGTGTGAGTTTGGTTGCTGCATATTAATTCTGCTTTTCTCAGGGCTGCTGTAGAGTATTATAAAGGAATTGCCATTCTGAGTTGCTTCTGCTGAAATACATATTTAAAAGGAGAAGAAAAATGCAGGTCACTTACCATGCTAATTTGATAGTAACATGGAAAGCCTCCTACCCCTTGAGGTTATGTCTAGTTTTTTTGGGTATTTCCATATCACTTGTTATTCAAATCTATATTCTCTTCTTTTTGATTTAGACTATTTCTTTGATCCAAGTGAAGTCTAAATTTGCTTCTTCCTGCATATTTCTATAAGCTGAGGTCCTGGCACTCTACAGGTCAGTTGAGGGTATTAAGATTATTCTAATGGAAACAGGCCTCTTCTTCTGGTATCCTTGGTTACATCCTCATTTACTCACTGACAAAACTATTGTCCAGTCCTGACCCTCTTGCCGCATGATACCTGTTGGCGTCTCTTGAAGTGAAGTCATCCTCTTAAAATAGCTCAGAATAGCTCTGCTAGAACTGTCTCTGTCATGTGTCTATTCCTTTAATGTCCTCTTTGGGCATTCTTTGTTCATGGGTCAGATATACACAGGCATTGACTTTGTCTCTGCAACTTTTTTTTAGCTTAGTACTGCCAGCTGTTTGTTCCAGCTTTGTTTCTGCCTTTTTTTCCACCAACAGTGCCAACTTCAGCTTTCAGCTTATAAACTTTTCTCACATGCTTCCCCCAAATCTTATTTCTGCACATGAAGATATACTAACAACCTGTGAAATCTCTGTCTGAACATTCAGACTTCCTTTTTAGATCTCACCTTTGTTGTAATGCATAATAAAACCACCATCTGCCAAGTAGGTAGTGAGAGAGAAACATGGCAGGTAGCTGTAGTTGGCATACAAATCTAGTACAAGCAACATTTGTTATCCCATCCTTTATTCCCTTTCCAACACACCAACTCCTTTTGTCCTCCTCCATGCCTTAATTTTAGAGTGTAACTTCTGTTGGACAGAGCAGTTACTAATATAGTCATAGAATCACAGAACAGTTAGGATTGGAAGATGACCTAGTCCAACCCTTCTGCCAAAGCAGGATCACCTGTTGATCTTCATACTGGATATCACACTCCTATTTGGTTTGTTTATTTGCTTATTTATTTATTTGGTCTGGAGTGATTTGTAACAACAGGTGCTTTGTCTTGAATGTGAATTTTACCAGACCTGCATATTTTAAGGAGCCTGATTCTCACAAAATGGAGAAATGGGAAGTTTAGTTTTAAACAAGTATCTACTACAAGTCTTCCTGGGCAGGGTTGCTCTTGATCTGTTTATCCCTGAGCCTGTCCTGATACTGGGGATCCCCTGACCCAGGTGCAGCACCTTGCACTTGGTCTTGTTAAACTGCATCGATTCCCATGGACCCAACTTCTCGAGCTTGTCCTAGTCACTCTGGATGGCATCCCATCCTTCAGGTGTGTCAACTGCACCACTCAGTTTAGTGTCATCGGCAAATTTGCTGAGGGTGCATTTGATCCCTCAACTCTTATGACATTGATGCAGACATTAAACTATACTGGTCCAAGTATGAGCCCTTGGAAACATTGTGGGGAGCTGATCTTCAGTATGTTTCTGAGAATATCATGATGCTTTATATAGAAATTACAAAAGGTTCTGCATGAAAAATGCAGATGGAGTGAAAACTCGGAACATGTTTGTCTGTGTGCTTGGTCTGACTTTCATGCTTCAGAAACTTGCTATGTTAGATTATGTTTCAATGTTATTTCTGGATAATGTTAATTTTCACTTTTTGCTGGTAACCTTCAAATATAAATAATTGTGAGCATAGATTATTGCTGGAAAATTTGACGCATGAGCTTGTTTCTGCTGTTTTTGCAGGGCTTCAAGAATATGTTGAGGCAGTTTCGTTTCAGTATTTTATCAAAACACGATCTCTGATCAGTGTTGAAGAGATCAACAAACAACTAATATTTACAGCAGAAGACAGAGAAGAAACAACAAACATGGTAAAAGTTTTTCTTTTCTCAATTGACAAACATCTTTCTGGGATGGAAATGCAACAAGAAGGATTAGTCACATTTTTGGCATCTGATTAAATAAGGCCAGTTAGTGGAATGGGATTAGATAGACATGTGGGCTTTGACTTACTTGTTCAAAACATGCCTTTTATTCTGATAAGTAGTAAACTAAATCCGTGGGATACAAGTTTATAAATTTCATATCCTTTTTATTCGGAGCAAACTGAACCCTTTCTGATACAACAAAAGATCCAGGACAATGAAATACTAGCTAACAAGTGTAGCAGAGTGATTTTTGGTGCCTGGGGCTGTCTCTAAGACATTCTGGTGTATAGTGGTCTTGCAGAAGTTGGAGGACACAAACAAATCTGAGGCAGGATGAACTCCATGACTGAAATCTTATTGCTGGTATTGAACTAGTCACTAGAGGCACTGTATTTGCCTTGTGCATATGTTTTAGCTGCATCATTTGTAACTCTACTGGAGCTAATTCCTTTCAGAGGACAAGCTGGTGTCCCATCATACCTTAGCCCTAATACCACATCTGCTGTTTCTTGACTTGCCTGTCCTCCTACCCTGCCCTAAATGGCTCACAGGGACAAACTAATGTCACCAAGCACAATAAACTGCGTGCAGTTTGATTGTTGACAGAGGGCAACAGTGATTTGGTAGCAATCTACAGAAACACACAAGCAGTTGAGGTGCAGTGTACAGTAATGCTGCTTTACATGAATTCCTGAGTTTGCTTCTACTGAAGAGATTCTGCTGTAAAGTATTTCTCATTCATTCTTTATTCTCTTGGTATTGGCATAGAAGCCTGATTTTTAGCTTAAATACATTTGTTTTTACCAGAGGTAACAACTGTGAAGTTGTTAACCCCAGCATGCACATCTCTGACCAGATCTGTCAATTTGGGTAGATTGCATATTAGGGGAGCAAGTGAACAGAAAGAAATCTGCATTGTCTCCCATGTTATCAATATTCTGGCAATAAAAAGTATAGGAAACTTGGAGCAAACTTGTAACTTTGTAATGGGTTTGCTTCATGAAGATTTTTGTTTGTTATTTTAATAAGCTCAGTTGATATAAAACAGATCTGAGACTACTATGGCTACTTGTAGAGAATAAATTTTGAAATTCAAGATACTATTATGAAATTATATTACTTGTTTTCATAATGCAGACTATTTTTGACTGATTTGCTAACTTTGGACTATTTAGGAAAAAAATCTATCAAGATGAGATCTGTCAGATGAAAGAAAACCCCAAACAACTGCAAATAAATGTTGCTACAAAGATGTGATAATTCTGTTTGCAAATGAGATGGTAGAGTTAGGGTATGTTTATCATACTTGCTAAATTGAAAATGACATCTCAAGTAGAAATTACCTTCTTTTATGGAAGGAGATTAGTACTTCTGAAATTAGACCATGTGGAAGTGTCGTGCAGTTTAATTTTCCAGAATGTTTTAAATTTCCAGTTATGTTAGATGAGTTAACGTGTATAGTTGAACCATTACAGATGGCTTTCTCACACTTTTCTCTACTGGACTTTTCTTCCATTCTGTCCCCAGACCTCCAATTCCCATGATAAACAGCTCCATACGTGGAGCCTGAAGGTAACCCCTGTGGATTACCTGCTGGGAGTGGCTGATCTGACGGGAGAGCTGATGCGGCTGTGCATCGGCAGCGTTGGGAACGGGGACATAGACACACCCTTCGAATTGAGCCAGTTCTTGCGTCAGATTTACGATGGGTTTACTTTCATTGGCAACACGGGACCTTACGAAGTCTCCAAGAAGCTCTATACCTTGAAACAGAGTCTGGCAAAAGTAGAGAATGCCTGCTACACATTAAAGGTACGGGGATCCGAAATCCCAAAGCACATGTTGGCTGATGTGTTCTCCACCAAAACGGAATTGATTGACCAAGAAGAGGGGCTTCCTTAAAATCAGGAAGCTCTTGCTACTCAGAAGAGAAGAGGACATAGAGAAACCTCTCTAGTTATGGTTTGTGGGGTTTTGACCCTTCTCAAAGCTTTTTAGGTAGAGACATTTTTGTTTTATCTATGAGAAGGCTGTTTGAAGTGGTAATTTGTAACCAAAAATACTTTTTATGATGTGCAAGAGAAGAAATGTTTGACTTTGGCCTCTTGCTGTGGAATTTCCTGTATTGCTCCATTGTATCTTCTTTCAGATTGACCAAAATTTCTACTGCACTCTACTCCAGTGACTGTCATTTTTGTGACCTCAAACTATTGTTGGTACAAGTTTTCATCAAGCACAGCAGTGGGAAAAAAATGGCCAGGTGCTCTTATTTAGCATTATCCATAGCTTTCTGCTGAGGCATTTTCTGAGTATTTGGGTTCTGTACTCTTATTACACTTACAGCAATGCACCTGTGCGTAAGTACATCCCTTGACTTGAGACTGGGTTGGTCTCAACAGTGCCATGTAATTCAAGTTTTCTCTGATTAGTACTTTAAACTATGAAACTACATCAACTTTTTGCCAATTGATAATGAAGCTAATTGCACCTGGTAAATACTACTGTCACCTGTTATTTTGGGTCTCTGTTAAAACTGAGCTCCATTTGAGCTCCATTTGGTATTTCACAGTTTTGAGATGAGCTAGGAAATCCACAGAAAATAATAGTGGAAGTATAGTTTTACATTTTTTGTAATACAGTTTAATGCAGAATCTGACATATTTCTGTTTGTAGACACTCTTTTGTCTACAAACAATGGTTTGTCATACGAAGTATGTAATTTGGTGTTAGGACAAGCAGTTTTTGGCCAGAATGAATGTGTTGCATAGCTGGAAGTCTGTTCTCCATTGTTTGTACTGCCCTGAGGACCTCCAGTGGGATTGAACTGGTATAAGTGGAAAAGGGCTAGCCAAGCTTTAAATATATGTTAGCAGGAACTATATCATGTGCATGTTCCTGTGGAAAGGAAATTGCAAACAGAAGTAAGGCAGGCATTCTGGTTTTCGCATTTATCTTTGAGGGGGGGTATGTCACTGTTGGCAAAAAATCAGGGCTTTATGCTGGTGTCTGAAGTTATGAAAGTCTGATAATGTACATAATGCTAAAGGAAAACAGATAAAACAACATGATCTCTAGACTCCAGGAAATAGGCCTCCCAACTGCAATTGAAAATACTGCATGTTTTTTATTTCTACTTCCATATGCGGTGATACTGCCAATACTTTTCCCATGAGCATGTCCTGAGTAGCTGGAATCATCTGACATATGGATAGGAATGGGTAAATACATGTCTGTCACATTTTTCCATTGTTTCCACATAAAGTAGTATGGGGTGGATTGAACAAGGGGTGGTATTTTTCCTACTGTTTAATACTATTTTTTACAATAAATTCTGAAAAGTAGTCACTGTCTCTATGTTGGTCCTTTTGCGTGTCAGTCCAAGTGGTAAATTACGGTGCAAGTTTCCCACCGTGAAGGACTTCGCTTGGAAGTTTTGCTCCATTCCTATATTCATACTTCCTTGGGCACTTGCTAAAGGTGAATTTTTTTTTTCTCCCTTAACTTTATTCTTTGGTGTCTAAAAACTAGTTAGGATAGAAACTTCATGTGAATCTTTTGAATGAAAAAAAAAATGCAAAGGATTCAGATGACAAAGCAAGTATATCCCTTGAACAAATCTGCAACAGTACCCATGTTTCTACATCTCACCTTTGTTTTCTGGGTTTTTTTTTCCCTGATGAGAGGAGCGGGAAGAAAGGAGGCTAGTTGCTAAAAAGGAATAGTTTTGGGGTGTCACCCTTCCCCTGAGATGTATACATCTAGCATTTCAGTTGGTGCAGCTACAGTGCAGTTGTGCCTCTTGGCACACTAAATTTACTGCAAGTCATTGCTTGTTTAGTGTAAGTGTGTGAAGTGAAAGCAGATACTGTTAGACATAGTGAGTGATATTAAAAGAAGTCTGTCTCTTGTCTGTCCTAGCAGCTATCAGGGGGAATTAAAAAATGTTCATGGCACAGTTTGAAATGGGTTGAAATGAATTTCAGCACATTGGACTGCTTGGCTCAGTGACATTCTGCCTGTAGCCATGGAATGAGTGCACAGTGGCCACCACTTTAGTCAGCTCCTGCTTTTATACAGTCATTCATTACTTTAAAACTTCAGATGTCTAAAAAGAGTACTTTTTCCCCCCTAGCAATGTTTAGAAGCAGATGTTCTTTCAACAAGTACATACTGGTTCTAATGATTTTGAGATTTAAATTTTCGGTAAGGCAAGAGAAATTTATTTAATGGCAGATGTGATTTCTAAACTTCAGGCTGCCTGCCCATAATCAAAAGCTGTAAATAATTTCTAATAAGGAGCAAAGTGTATGTGTGGTGTATTAAAACACCAGTACAGATGGGAAGTAGCTAATGGCCTGAAAACCTCCTGCTCAAGGAAATATTTTCCCCAAAAAACAATTGCACTGTAGCTATTTGAAAAGTGACAGACATTTATTAGCAAAACAAGCTGCTAAACAAGCAATGGCAATTTTCCCATTTCTTATCCCATTGCTCTATGGAGCTATTGATAGGCTTGGTCTGCAGCCAGAACAGGACTACGTCATAGCAGATGTTTCACAAGGGCAGCTCTGCATGCTAAAAATCATCTCCCTTTCTGGACTCTCCTTTCTCAGAAATGATTTTTCTTTACAGGTTCACTTTTTCCCCTGACTGTTAATTTTCAGTGAGGAAAAATGCACGCACATTTAGCTTTCCAGAACCGCCAGAGAAGTTATGCAAGAGAAACTTCCTGTTGACAAGACACATATGTCTGTCTACTTAAACTCCTTCTTACTTGGATGTCCAATGAGTTTATTGAAGATTGAAAGAAAAAGAAAGAAAACAAACTGCACCTTTTATAATATTTAACATATTAGGTGCTTTATAGAATCCAGACCAGATTCTGGCACTGCCCTCAAAGAGTTTGCAGTTTAAGAGTAGGCAAAAGGTTAGCCAAGACAAACAAAAGGAAGATGGTAGAAAGGAGGGGGCGGGGGGGGGGAGATAAAGTGACAGGATTGTTACCAGAAGACTGTGAGTAGTAGGTTGGTTTACCACTTCCCATTTGGAAAAGAAACTTGTCCAAACTTACATAATTCTGCAGTGTGACAGTAAAGGGTTAGTTGGGAAGGGTGAAGGCAGTGGAGAGGCAAAATGGAAGGAAGTGAGGTAGAGACAAAGGGGGGAAGAGTGGCAAGGAGTAGGACAGCATGGAGGAAGAGCAGGCTGAGCCACAGGGCAGCGGGTGCACATGCAAGGAGGGTGGGACTGGGGAGGATGTGGGACAGGAAGACAGCCCTGCAAAAAGTTGGAAAAAACACTTTTAAACCAAGTGACTCAGCTATAAGAGAGACTTGGAGTTGACCAAAGGAACTGAATTAAAAATTACCACAATGTCCCCAATGCATTGATAGCCTTGGGCCATAAATAAGGGAAACTTGATTTCCTGAGCAGCTGAAAACCTGCAGGTCCTTGACTGAGCAGGGTTTGCAGGCTTCCAGTCATGTCACAAATCAACAAACTCTCAGTTCCCATATGACCCAACTTCCCATTCATGTTACCTTCACTCCCACACTGGTAGCCACGAACCTTGATGTTTGAATTGTCATCATCTGCAGCTGTTAGAGACACGGTTAGATACAGTTTTTAACATAAAGGAATGCTTACGGTGACCACAGTTTCCCCTTGTGTGCTGTTTACGTGTCCATTCCTCTCTGTTTCTTCCCTTTCTTTACTTATCCTTTCTCAGGCTGTACTGTTCTTTTGAGCCATGGCCTATGTCCATCCCATGGGTCCGTCCTTTCCATGTTTAGCTGGAATCCTGGGGTAAAGTGTGTCCGTGCAGGAAGAGGAATCGATCGGTTTCTTAGGTATGGTTGTCTGCTTGCACCTCCAAATTTGGGAGTAGTGCTCTGACTCTGAGGGGAGAGGTCTGGTATTCCTGCATTCAGATAAGGCCTGGTGCGTATGTCCTATGGCAGCCATGGTGCCATGTGTCAGGATGGGTGGGTGGGCAGGCAGATCTCGTGTTGCTTTTGCAGGTGAGCAAAACTCGGTTATTCTGAGGTTTGCAATCATCACGAGCCAAGGAAAATTGCCTACAAACATGAAAGAAGTTTCTTCTCCAGTTCTGAGGAAGGTTGTCTTTGAGAAGTATGATTTCCCACAAATTCTACCTCTTTTTACCTCACCCATCACCCCTTTGAAAGGCCTATTTGCAGAATGTAGCAGAAGAGACTTGCTGATGACTTCTGGAGCCAGTCGGTGCCTCCCTGAACGCTGGCCAAAAGTGATGCGATGGTTCCTTTCTCAGCTCCTCCCACAGGCCAGGCAGGCTGGCTCTAGTGTCCCTTCAGCCACCCGGGGGGGCTGAACTCCGAGCCTCCACTGTTGGATTTTGAAGACTGGTGACATGTGGGTTCATCCTCTCTTGTTTTCTTGTCATGCAGATGTTCATTCCTCCTAAAGAAAGACTCTGTTGTGTGTGCTCTACTCCTGCACTGCCACAAAAGGTCAGACTTCTTGAGCCCATTATAAACTGTTTCTTGGCTACAAAAGCAGTGCAGATTTTGGGGTACATCTACCTTTGGGCACTTCTCCCATAGCTCTGAGCTTTCCTGCAGGTTTGCAAGTCCTTTTTAATCCAGAAGGGTCCTACTAGTTCCATTAAATTCTTACTTAAGGTCATCTCCTCTGATGACCCCAGCAAGAGAAGCTGAACATACTGATCTGGAAATTGCCCAGGTTTTTGTTAAAATGAGCCTTTTCATGCTCAGGGACAGACCCCAGGGTGGCAAAAGATGTGCTTGAATAGTCAGTTCTGGTAGTTTGAATGTCATTGGGAACATTTAAGTCCTAGGAGTCTCCTTTTAGGAGGGAGTGGGGGCAAGGGCAGTCGGTAGGTGTGTTTTACTTTGCACCTTATGCCTGAAAGTAAAGGTGACAGGCAGCAGATGCTGGGGCTGTGGGGGAAGACGAGTAAGACGAAGCTGTAAATCAGTAAATCAGCCAGGAGCCTGCAATAAGACATGACTATTTACCTTCCAGCCCTGCTCCCACCAATGCGAGCCTGAGCTCCTTCTACTCCTGAGAGCCAGCCAAGGTCAGAAGCTGCAGCACCAAAATGCCACCATCACTCGCATGTGCATGTCTGTGACCTGCCACAGGCCTGCATTTACATGTGCCCAGTGAGCAGGGGATGGTGTTAGAAACATGAATGTAGAACCTCCTGCTCACCTTCATAAAGTCCTGATGCCTGTTTTTTTATATTTATTATGTTATTTATGGTTTCTGTATCTTTGGTGGAGGGCAAGAAGAGGAGGGCAGGGCACGGGCAGGATGTGTTCTAACACCTGTTTCCTTTGCCCCCTTCCCAAGCCTTTTTTCCAGCTTCTTCAGCATAGCTTCTGCCTTGATGGCTCCTGGTTGATGGGCTGTTGGAGAAATGTTGCTTTGCAGGAGCAAAAAAGCCCAATCTTAAGAGGATCTATGCTCATTTCAACTTATCAGGAAAAGCAGGGCAGCTATAAACCTTCAATTTATTTGAGATCCATCCTATAACTCCCTGGGCCTGCCTTCTTACTAGAAGGATGAGAATTTGTCAGTTACTGGAGAATACATAATTTTTCTGCCACCTAGTGTCCAGCCTTTGGAGTGCTCAAGCTTTTGGCTGTGAGTTACAAGTTAGTTATTGTTTTCTCTTTGAGTGCTTTTAAACACAATTAGTGGTGTGGTCATTTTTAGACTGAGGTAAGTCTCTGGTAGTAGTATCTTTTACTCTCTGCATACTCTACTATTTGGAAATCTGGGGAATACCAGAAAATAGCATATTTTTATTTTATATCTCATCATATGTGCATATGGTGTTTTGAAGACAGATAAATAAAAAAGTCATGAGAAACTTTGACCAGGTGTGTTCTTGCAGATTTGTGAATTATTTGAACTATTGTTTTTATTTGGACTAGTACATTGAAGGAGTCTAAAAGGGTTTAGAGTTTGGTCCTAAATTCCTTAATTTATGTTCTAACCATGCTACCTGTGCAAGAAAATGCAAGCCTTTTTAAACTGTTGAACTCCTGGTACAAAATCAAATGCTCCTGCATGTGTGAGTGTGCCTGTGTGCTTTCCTGCCCTGACTGTTGTTGTCACAGAAACCTCTCAGGTAGAAACACGGAAGGCTCCAAACCCACCGCGTGTCTGCAGGATAAAAGAAGTGGCTGTGCTGCGCTCTCTGAACAGAAGGGGGCTGGCCTTGGTGCTTAGGCCCTGGGACATTGCCCAGTTAGTGCCAAAGGTGATTTGGTCCCTCTTGTTGTCCTGGACCTTCGTCTCTCCCTTGCGCTGTGCTGCTCAGGGGAGATGTGGCATGCACCACAGCAGAGGGATGATGAATCATCAGGCTTTTAAAGGAGATAATACAGCCATAGTCATCACTTGGATTGGCCCAGTGGAAAGGCATTAATGACAATCACTTACAAAATTGCATCAATAGACTTAGAAATGGTGGCACTGTCACCCTGGAGATTCTTCTTCTAAAGGTCATTCAAGGGTAATTTTAGATCCTTCTCCTACAGGCTACCTTTCACAGGATACCCACTCTGGGACTGAAAGCCAGAGAACAGCATAGATCTGTTCTTACACCCACAGTTCCTGCCTGTCCTGTACCCAGCTCCAGGAGGGAGGGCCGGCACACTGGAAAAGATCAGGTGAGGCTGGTGTGTCTGGACATGTGGCTGTAGACATCTGTTCCTACCCAGGCATTCTGCAGTACAAAATGAGCCCTGTTTTATGTTATAATGTCACGGTCATATCTGAGCATCTTTGGCTTTTTGTAGCTTAGCTGGGGGCCAGATACCTCATTATTGTAAACTGCTTTTTGGATTACAGCCATGGGAGGAAGGAGATGCTGGTTTGTTTTAGAGCAGTTCCTTTGCCTCTGGAAGATCACAGGTTTCAGAGGGATTTCCGTCTTTTTCTGCCACAGCTTAACAAAGATTTCATTTGTGAACCTCTGAATGCTCAGGACCTAACATGGACATGTATAAAGGTCAGAGACAGTTCGAGTCCTCTCAGTCTTTATGATAAACTCCAGTGGGATTCCAGCTGGTGTCTTCAGTAAAGAGTTTGAAATCCCCAGCTTCAGCAGGGAAGGTAGTGGCATCCCTAAGCTGCTGAAACTCAGCAGCTACATCCTGCAGCTTCGCCTGAGGTCAAAGCTCAAAGCTCTCCCTGAGGTCATCAGGAGCTCTCAGAGTTAGCTTGATGCTCCCCCTGGGCAGCAGGAAAACTCAAGATACAGGCAGCTATGAAGGTGTCTCTGAAACTCGGCAACCCTTCCCTTGCCTGCCTGTGGCCCTGCTTTTCTGATTCTGGTTGCTTTTGCTTTTGGAAGTCATATTTTACTGTAGGGTGTTACCATGGATGTTTGCTGATGCAGCTCCTGAAAATGGGATAACATACATGAGTACATATTTGGATTTTTGCTTTATTTCCTGTGTACTTCCTTCCCACTGCCCTGTGCACACATATGGCGCATACACATAAAGATGTGGAATAGAAGGTGAGCTGTGAAGTGAAGAAGTTTGCTCACAGTGAGATATTCACTTTAGTAGACAACAGGTGACTAAAAAATGGGCAGAAGAGCAATATGGACCTGCAGAGTGACAGGATGGGGAAACAGACTGAGTGTAGGTAGAAGCAATACACAGGGGAAAAAATTGCCCATGTACCCCCTTCAAAATACTGGGATTTTTTCCCAGGAAAATATCAATTCAATGATTGTCAATAAGCAAAAAAAAACCAAACCAAACCAAACCAAACCAAAAAACCAACAAAAACCACCAACAACAAAATACAGTCTTATGTTAGGAATTTTGAGGACTAGGAATAAAAGCAAGGACATGCTGTGTAAATGTAGCTGTATGAATCCCTGGGCCACCTGCTTTTGAGTGTGACTCTGATCCTTTATCTCAAAAAGGATATAGCAGAACTGGAAAAGGTCCAGAGAAAGGCAGAAAGGATGACTAAAGATAGGGAATAGTTTCTCTGTGAAAGGAAACTGCAAGTCCAGTGGGCTGGATAGGGAGGGTTTAATAGAGGCCTACAGAGTTACGTGTGCCATAAAGATGGATATGGACCAACCACTCACTGTCTCTGCGAAAAGAAGAAAGTGACACCATCAACTGGAGCTGGCCATAGCCTGACTCAGAACAAGCACCAGGAGCTGTGCCTTGCACAGTGGATGGAGACCTGGGGAACCCTTCACAGGTGGATGCTGTGTGGGCCAAAAACTGGAGCAGTCACAAAGTCAGGTTGGGCAAGCCCTTGGAGAGCAAGAGCCACTGCAGGCTACTGACTCAACAAACCAAACTGAGCTGAGGAACCCCCTGAGAGCCCTTTGGGCCCAGGCTCCTTGCAGGTGGGGGCTGTGTTTGGCTGTAGGGTGGCCCTGCTGAGAGCTTTGCCCCCTTCCCTCAGCCTGAGCAAGCTCCGGACAGCCCCTGCAGGGGCTGAGCACTGCACCCAAGACCTGCACACTCCAGGGGAACAGCCTGTACCCTGGCCAGCTGCTGCTGCTGGTGTTTTCCTCCTTGTCTGCCAGCAGAAGGGTGCAAGAAATCTCTGGAGAGGAGACCTGGTCTCCTGCCCAGGCAGCTGCAAACACTGGGAAGGAGGATGTTAAAAAGGGCTGTCTGTACTTACACTCTCATGTTTTTCAGCACTGGAGAATAGAGTTAAACAAGGTTTCCTGGGCCATTGAAGCTGAATGATTTCTAGAAGACAAGCCATATCTTAAACCTTTCCCCTAAAGCTCCCACAGGGGACTGGTTGTGTTTGTCATGTAGGGTTCAGGGCTGGGAAGAGGACAGGGTGAGGGTGGCCACAGCTCCCGAACACAGCAGGGCATGGCCCAGAGAAGCAGTGGGGATCCAGACTGTGCATGTAACAGGAGAGACCTTGGGCACCTCAACTCAAAGCTGCTGCTGGATGCGCTTCAGACACAGCTCTATGGTGCAAAAAGAACCGTGGCAGCATCTCCCTGGCTTGACCTGAGCTCCTGCCTTGCCACAAAACTTACACTGCCTGAGCTAATGCAGGTTTTGATGTCGATGTCCTTAAATTGTTTGTCTCTGTTTGCAACAGGCTTGTATTGATTTAGGTTAATTTGGTTACCCAAAAAAACGGTTGTGCTGATTGCTCTAAATGGATTAAATAGTGATTTTAGTTAAACTGATGGCAGGCTTGTGTGTAGACAGGGCCTGGAGCTTTGTAAGCTAATGACTTGGCAGTAATGCAATGGTTTTTTTTAGACAGCTGAGACCAAGCTGTTGTTTTAAATACAAGACCATAAGTGTTACTATTCTAGTAAACGGTCCCTAAATATGATATTTTTCCACTAATTTGTGTTCCTTCTGAATCCTGACTGATATCTTTGCTAACTCTCACTTTCCTGATAATAATTTGGCAAGTACCTTTATTCCAAGTGGACTTTGCATTAAATGCAAGTGCAAAACATGGAAAAGTTCCAATTTTTGGCAAAAGTTTCTAAATTCTGTTTACTTTACCAGCCTGCTTTTGCTTTTTTTTTTTTGTCAATGGCAAAAAGTTTGTCCTCTTTTTTAATAAACACTCAGGTAGAAAAAAAAATGCAAAGGAGCCTAGCTCCTGCCAAAAGCAGGGCCCTTAGGGACCTTTCTCCACAAGAGAGTCCTTAGTGGAGAGCAGGTCCAGAAGCAGCCACTGTTCAGTTTCTCCACTTGGAAAAATACAAGGGTGAGATCATTGTAAAATCAAAGAGGGGTTTGGGTTGGAAGGGACCTTAGCTCTTGGGCATTACTTATTTTGTGCCCATATAATTTCAATGGGAAGAAATCACTGTATCTGCATAAAGTCTTTCCTACCAGCCTCTGAACCCCGCCAGCTGAGCTTCTGCCAAGTGAATCTGCCTTCACAGGTCTTCTCCACCAAACTGCAAATCCCGTTTTGATTCATCTGCTTCCTCTCTGATTTTTTGTCTTCAGGTTGGGACTGAAATTAGAAAAGAACACGGCTCCAGGCAAATGAGTCACTAAGCCTTGGTGAGCTCTGATCTGCAAGGAAGTACTGTATAGAGGTCTGAGATACTGAATAAGCCTTAGCTCAGAAAACAACAGTCCAACAGGTAGGCTGTGATCCTTTCCTGTCTCAGGCAGGTATGTGGAAGCAGAAAGCTGATGGCAAGACTTAGAGGAGACTTTGTGTCTCAAAGGACAGAGAGAGCAGCAGAAAGGAAAAGCTCAGTGTTACCAACTGGACAGCAGCTGGAGACCACAAATCTGAATTATCCTGAGAAATAAGTACATGGAAACCCAGCGTGCACTAAGATATTTTTGGCAGATGTTTCTATACCACTAGTGCCCATTGGATCCTGGACTATTTTCTGCATTCCTGGATTCTGAAAATTGGATCCCAGTAACTTTGAGCACAGTAGAGGTGAAGCTGTGGGAGAGGCACGTGACACAAATCAGGCAAATCAGGGGCGAGAGCACTTATGGAGGAGCTGAGTTACCCAGAAAGGGTAACAGATTGTTTTTCCAAGACAAGCCAAAGAGATCGAGGGGATCAGCACTGTAAAAGTGAGTGGGTTGTGTGTGTCTCAGCTGCAGCATCTGGCTGGGCAGTGGTGGTCAGGAAGGGGCAGGGAAGGGCCAAAGCACAGCCACAAGGCAGGCCCAAGCCATAACTTGCGGTGTGCTTGTGCATGTGGTAATGAGATGTAGAAGCCATCTTCATCCTCAGTGACCACCTCACCAGAGCAACCTGCCAGTGGATGAATGTCCTTTGTATGTGGCTCTAAGCCCCACTGAGCAAGGCTCAGGGGATGGTCACTGAGACATCTTATTCAAGGTTGGAGGCTTGAGAGTTGAGATATTTTTCAAATAAAAATTGCAGATCATCTTCCTGCCTTGAACACCTGAAACGCAGGTGAACAAATCTTAATCAAACTGACCAAAACATTTGCACAGAGTTGATGGGACAGCTAGACTGAGAACAAGGCCATTTATCCCTTCCTCCCATTTGCCATCTGGTGGTGTCTGAGAGCTCCAGAAGACAGCTCCAAAGCTGTTCCAGGCTCACAGTAAAAAAAGCTGCCCATGAGGGATGGATGCCCAGCCCTGGAATGCAGCCCTCCCTGGGCTATGAGTCGTAAAATAAACTCTCAGATCACAACGGCTGGCTTTGCTACAAAAGACTACAAAGCTCACAATGAGTAAAAGAATATCCTACAAAATCCTTCTTCAGACTTCCCTGAGCCTCTTCCATGAAACAATTAGTGGATGCTCTTGTTTTGAACTCTGTGACTCACTCCTGTAATTCAGTTGTGGCCTGTGATCGCTCAGTCACTTAATTCGTGGTGGGGAAACAGGCAGTTGTGAGAATTTCCTCTGTGCCCCCCTGGGCCTCTCGCTGCAGCTCTGGGCACATTGGAGCCTGGATGCTCGCTTCCCAGATGTGCAGGCCCCCTCAGGAATGCTTCCTCACAGCACCAACTGGTGAACAGGAAGGTTTCTCAAGGAGAAAACACATCTCACTGTGTTTTACGGTATTTAATCCAGCTTCAAGGGTGGTCCTGTTATCAATGGTCTAAATAGTGAAGTTGTGGCTTGGCTCTACCAGAGTTTTATTTGTAGTTTGGTGTCTTCACAGCAGGTACACATGTGTGCACAATTGTAAAAAACTCCATTAAAGGTAATGGACTCTATCAAAGCAATTACACTGGCTAATGTCTCCCACATTCTTTTCTATTAACCATACTTAACTTTGCCATACAGCAGTACATTTACTATTATGAACCAGTAAGTGATTTTTAATCACTGGATTTGTATTACATGCAGATTTGTGTAACTTTCCAAGTACATTGTAAGCATGAAAGACATTTAACAATTAAACCGAAAGTGTTTCCAGAGATTTCCAGTACACACTGAATATATTTGAAGGCTTCTCTCTGCTTATGTTACCTTGGTCGTGCTGAGATAATTTGGGCAGCAGAGCAAGGAAAAAGCACTGAATAATTTGCCAACTATTTCACATCTAAAAGAGAATTGAAAACAGAAAGCTGAAAAATTCTTCCTGCTGGTACCACACGGCAGAAACCCTGCCCCGTGTCTGCTGAACATGCTGTATGTTTGTCAGGAGGAAAAGACAATTGCATTCTCTGGTTGCATTCTCTGGCTACTGACTACCAAGTGCTAAATTTCTGCTGTTACCAGGAATGG
Source organism: Taeniopygia guttata (assembly GCF_048771995.1). NCBI lineage: Eukaryota > Metazoa > Chordata > Aves > Passeriformes > Estrildidae > Taeniopygia > Taeniopygia guttata. The sequence continues at coordinate 72,224,358 of NC_133027.1, read as the reverse complement.
CAGAAGGGGCCATCACAGAGTGACCCTGGCAGAGCAAACTGCAGTGTCCTTCATGCAGGACTCCCTCCAGGCCCTGGAGGTAGCTGAGCCAGTCACTCTGGTGACCTCAGGCAATTGCTGTTCCTCTGCCAAGGCACAGGGATGAGCTTCTCCATGGGATACTCAGGCTTGTCACTCATGTGCTTTTGACTTTCCTCTGCGTGACCTCTCAGACACTTTTAGCCCCGTAGTCTCTTTGTTATTTCCCTTTGGCAGCTGCTTTCCATCTTACAGCTCATGTTCATTGCTTTCTATTTCTTCCCCTTTTTCTCTTTTGCCTTCCCTATTCCTCTTAATTTTCCTTTTTGCTTTCTGCCAAACCAAATGCACCACTCTCTCCTTTTCTGGTTATCTTTCCCAAGGGCTGAATCACAGCAGTTCTGTTTGAGTGGCCATTTCTATAGCCCAGAGTTATCTCCTAGAATGTGGGGTGCTAAGCTGAGGAAGGTGACCTTCCTTGGTTCCCTCTGCAGTCAGCTGGAAGACATGGGAGCCTCCAGAAGGTGACTCAGGTTTTGAGACTGTCATAAGACCTTGTGAAGACTGATGTCATCCCATGAGCTGCCAGTAAGACTGACAAACATCCTAACTTACAAGCTTTGAATTGGGGACCCAATTTTATTTAGTACAAATCCAGCTTTTGCAGAGTTTAGCACATGTCAGATGGATGAGAAGCATAAATCAGGGGATCTTCCCTCCAACCAACATTGTCCTCCCAGGTGCCAGATTCCTGCCCACAGCCTGGCAGTTAGGAGAAGTGGCATCTGCAGCACAGCAGCTGACAGAGCTTTGAAACAACTTTCCCACACCCCAGAGTCCCATCTCTGCTTTAGACAAAGCATTTGGTCCAACTTCAAAAAGCCAAGCAAGAACTTTTGCTCCAGTTCCTTTTTTGCTTTAAAATAAGTATCGTGCAAGAAATAAGGAAATAAAAGTGGAAGGGGAAACAAAACTTTCATTCTCACACAGACATTTAAAAGCAGGCATCTGCACAGTTTCCATGACTTTCATTTCACCAGGAGAATGTTTCCCAGGAGCTAACTTCAACATTTTGAATGGAGCCACATTTAGCCTTTTCCACAGCAAATCACACAGGAGCCATGAACTGCAAATGCAGCCTTATCTCCATCCAGACATTTGTTCCCAAAGAGAATTTTCCAGTTTTCTGTGATCAGACCAAGAAAATATGAGTGACATTATAACAACCCTCCCAGAGCATGCTCTGTTGTATTCTGAGTTTGCTGACAAGCTGTTACATGGTCAGGGTCGGTTTTCTCTGTAGAAGTCTGGTCCTATGATCTGTCAGTGAGATTTTGTCACTGGATTCACTAGGATTTCCCTTCCAGTGCAATTGCAACTTGCTGACCCTAGAATGAAAAAAATAGTTGAAGTGGTTTTCTCTCTCCCGTTCCCTGTGCGTCTCTGCCCCGCCTTCCCTTATAAACACTTGTGGGCACAGGAGGAATGACTGCTCCTTCATTAATGTCCCTTGTCCCAGGGCAGGCTCAGCAGGACACTTTTTCCCTAACTTTATCCTTCTCTGCAGATCACTGGGGCAGGGAAAACTGGGTCCACACCCACCTGTTCTTAGGCCCAGATAGCTGTTTGGAGCATGCTTTGTTTATTTTTACTACTGACATAATAAAATGAGGTGATGGACAATTCCTTGGCCTTGTGTCTGACCAAGGCGGCTGCTACAGCTCACTCCCTGCCCCCTGAGTGTACAGCTGACCTGGTGCCTTTGATAATCAAATTTTCATTAGTCTGCTAAGCAAAATGCTGGCATTGAGCCACAGGCAAGTTATAAAGCTGGCCGAATGATTGGAATAATAATTCACTCATATTGAATGTGGTCCATTTAAAGGTGGTGCTTATTTCCTGAATGGAAATTAATATCTTCTAAGGATTTGGTTTAGATTACTTCACTGCATGGTTTACTTCAGCCTTATAATTTTGCCACTGATACGTAAAGTGGGTTCATAAATAGAGTAGCAGAGGCTTGGCTGTGCTCAGAGATAGTGCTGTGCACTAATGTAAATTATAAATGTAGAGCTAGAAAATGTAACAAGCCCAGCTGGCAAACTTCCCTGTATTATCTCACAATAATTGTTTCCAGCCAGTAGTGATTTTTTCTATAGCAGAAGACAGGTTATTTATATTATTTAGGCTAAATATGCCTAAAACTGTAATAACATCCTCTGGCAAAAGTATTATCTGATGGTGTCTGAAATGGAATCAGCTTTCCTCTTTTCATGCATTAATAATTGAAACATTTGTGTCACCTCATGGCATTTCCTGAACTGGAGAAAAAAATGGGAATGACTTTTTAATTTGTATAGTTTACTTCTTAAAAAGTAGACAACCAGAATTTCCTAGAATTGTTACATGTGGTTTGTATCACCAACCAGAGAAATATTTCTTTTTACAATTCTGATCAGGCAGAGACAACAGTACCACCAGCAGGACTGGCTCCTGGCTTAGCAGTCAGGAAAATACCTGTGAACAGGCAAGGCAGGTGAAGGTCACGGAAGAGAGTAGGATTTTTCCCGTTTCCACAGAAATGCCTGGATGCCTGCTGCATTGCGCATCTGCACATTCTCAGGTAAACCCTACAGAAGTGTGGATGTGGGTTTCAATCCCCAGATGGCAATCCTGCTTTAGTACCCCTTGAATTTCTGGCATGCAAGGGAACATGTTTTACATATTAGAACTTTCAATGCCGTGAATTTCTGTTTAATACATTATTTAAGTGATTCTTCACTTACAAGGCATGTTGGTATAAAAATGGGAGAAAATGGCCTTCCCCTCAATGGGACCCACTCAATCCACACTTGAGAATGGATGTATACAATGGCCATTCTAAGATGACATGTTAAAGAAATAAGGTTTATTTAAATGAATGCTACAGCCAAATAATGACAACTTCAAATCCAAATACACATGTGCTGTGAAAAAACTCCCACTATAATTATGACAGCTCAATAGAAAGTAATTCCATATCCAGATGTAAAAAAAATTAACGCAGGAATGTTTTTTTACTTAGTGGCTGCAGTGTGGTGTTTCAGTCCCAGTTTGTGACAAGCAGTAGATAGTGAACAGTGTGAGAAATAAATTTGAGGAAATTTGTGGTGATTAGTTCAGTAAAAAGGACAGTTGATGAGAAAAATATGTTTATTCTGCTTTTTAAATCACCCATGTTCCTGCTTTTGTTTCTCATAGTTTTGTTCTTAGTTGATCTTCTGACATACAATTATGGCTGGTTCACACTACTGTGAGTAAAATCCATTTTTAAAGCCTGAAGAACAGCAGCATGAATCCTCATCTTCTTTGCTAGTGATCAGATATCTCTAGGGAAACTTAGTTCTTTTCTTCAACTAATTTAAATGTATGGGAAGTCATTCAGCCAAAATAAATATCGAAAGGCTTAACTCTTCTGAATTGTATACCACTGGATTAGGATTTCAAAAATTTTGAGTTATCCATAATATGTGATTATTAATCCCATAAATATTTTTAATTGAGTGATAATGAGCTATCAGCTTTGCTCTTGTTTTGAAGCCTACCCTGACACCAGTTGAGTCACTGTCTTTGGAACAAGATCAGAAAATGATGCCAGGAAAGGCAAAGAGCTGCTCTGTTACAGTTGTATATGAATAATGAAACAGGTTATTCTAAAAAGTGAAATGCATTCACCTGTAACAAGAATCACAATAAAACCTCATCTTTTTCTTTCAGATTTATATGAGTTTGTTTTAAAAAGCTGATTAATTTTTTTTAACAAAATCCTGGCTTAGCTGAAGTTTCTAGGAGTTCTGTGGTTTAATAATAACTGAGTCTGGGACTTCTGCCTTTCACATTAGGCACCTTGATTTATTTTATTTCTCTATCTATTAGGAAGATTACCTTTATGCTAATCCCATCATAAAGCCTATTCCAGAGATATTTTAAGTACCCATAGAATTAACTAAAGCACAAATTTAGAACATCTCATTTTGGATAGAGTATGATGGTACATCTAAACAAAGCACTGATTAAAGCCATGCAAAAGAATTTTTGCTTCAGTTCTGTGGAAGACCTAAAAATACATATATTTAAAAGTTCTTTGCATATTTACCCCAAATACCCTGGCTTTTACTGGTTTTTGATGGAAAACAATCATTTGGTGATGAACTTCATAATTGAAAGTGAAATGAGTTCTTCTGGTTTTGGACAATTGGGTGCTTCATCTCACTGCGCTCTGCCAGCCCGTGCTGCTGTTCCACACCAGCCACTCCTTCCCACCCTCCCGCCTCACTGCAGCTGTCCCAGTCCATGCTGCAGCCCTCCTTCAAAAGGTGCCTTGCAACGGTTCTTAAAGGGAAGGAGAGAGGATGGGAAGAATAGCTGAAAAAAAAATCCATATTAGAACATGAGCGTGATGTATTTTCGTGATGTATTTTGCTCTTCTGGTCTTAGATAGATGCCACAGTGCCATATGTGAGCCTAGCATAAAAAGATCAAGATGTCTTGATGCTAAAGAGATAAAAATAAATAAGTATGACATGTCTGGGATTTCCTCATTTTTATGCTACGCAATACCTTTTATTTTTAAATTTGATTTGAATTTGCAAGTAGCTGGCTTCCCTTCAGCAGCATGTTTTGATGAATAATACGTCATTTACTACTGAAACAGAAAAGATCTCTGGTGAAGCAGTGATGTGGCAGAGAGGGAAAAACAAAGATGAATGCAAGAAGAAGAAAGGCAGAGTTTGCAGTTGAGCTGTGAGATGAACCAGAGGTCTCAAGGCACAGAACTACAGGAAATCTGCTCTTTATGGCAGCAGGTGCAGGGGGGAGCGCTCATACCCCGATGTCAATTGGAAGCGAAGGTACCACACAAAGCAGCAGCTGTGTGTAGATAATGAGAAGCTGAGAAGCCAAGACAAGCAGTGGAAAACGGGTCAATTTGGAGCTTGCACAAGGGCTCAGGAAGTTGTTTGAGAAGGAAAGAGGCAGCAGCACTGCCTTCAGTACAGAGTGTTTGTTAAAATTTGGTGCAATTTCTGATGCAGCGTGTAATGCTGTAGCTTCACAGTTGCTTTTAAGTGGAGAAAAGTTTTTAGTGGAAAAAAAAAAAGAGTTCCTAGTTCATTGTAGAGCCAATGAAATTCTTCTGCCAGCACAAAGCAGGCAGTAGCATGAGGAAAGGGAAGGCAGGCACAACTGCAAAAGTAGTGGAGGGAGCAGGCAGCACAATTTTTTTCGGTAGCTCTGCCTGTATGTGCCATTATATGAAAAATGGAAATTAAGAAATAGCAACATTCTCCAGCTCCCTCCTGACTGATCTAAACTAAAAGACAGCATTATAGTATCCACTGTTAATATGCTCTACGGTGTCACTTCTTACACCATCTATCTCAATCTAAACACTTAACTACTGCCCTAAAGTGTGCATTAGGGCAAACTGGAGCAAGGTAGATTTCTTTACATCTCTGGGTGTCTCACTATGACATTTGAATCAGACTTTGGGTTGTGGTTATAATTAGGTTAGGTACAATTAAAACAGCATTAAAACCCAAGGATACTATTCTCCCCTACTAGCATTTGCTTCAGAACGGTATCTGCACCTTTTTCTCCAGTTATACTTAAAGTCCTCAGTAAAAACTGTCCTCCATCCCCCTGCAACTCCTTTCCACTGGTGTGGCAATTGAATGATCATGGTTGTTGAAAAGCAGTTCCTTTCTGGATAAAGGATCAGAATGTCATGTTCTGTGTACACATTCACTCATACTCCTGCTTGTCATCTGAGGTAATGAATTACAGTCTGCTGAGTATTCTATTGTGGTGGGACTTTTTTGTTACGTATACACACTGATGTGAGTACACACGAGATAAGGCAAGCTCACCTGAAGCAGAAGTGGTGAGGTTTGGGATAAACTTTAACTCTCCCAGTAGATTCAGAACAAATGCAAAGAACTCACTAGCAGGGTTTGTTTTTTTTTTTTTTCCTGAGTACATCTCATGCCCTCCTTCTTTTAAATATTTGTTTTGAGACTATGTACCTTTTGGTAGCTTTGTGATGACTAGTGTCTCTTGACCCCCTCTTGTTCACCATATAAGCATCTGAAACAAGTCTGCTGCAGATGCTGAGTTACTTGAGATGGCATGAACTAGAGCTGGCTGCAAAGAACTTGGACCTTGTGAGGTTGAATAACTGGGCAGTCAAACCACAGATGAAATTCACTGTGTGAATTGAATCAGCACCTACCAGGAAGAAAAATTCCTAGCCTCTCATATAAGATGAAAAGCTCTGAAATGACCACAGCCACTGAGAAGGAAACTGTGGCACTAGTTACATATCAGAAAACATCAGTTAAGTGTGTGGCTGCACTCAATCAAATGTTACAGACCATTTGTGAAGGAACACAGAACAGAACTGGAAACATAAAGATGCCACTGCAGAAATCTATAGCAAACCTGAACACTTACTTAGTCCCTTCATCCCAGAAAGCAGAAACAGAAAAAAATTATAGAGGAGCTGTGTACTCGATCAGTCTGACTAGTTTAGCACTGCACAGTTTGGAAAATGGACTATATTATGAGTTAACACAGGAAATCATCAGAGGCATAGACACTTTGGGAAAATATATTTTTTCAAGCACAAAAATCCAGGAGCTCACAACGGCAGTGAGCCATAGCCAGGCTCAGAGCAAGAGCTGGTGCCTTGGGCAGCCCCTGATTTGTGGATGCTCTGTGGGCCAAAAGCTGAAGCAGGCTCAAGGTGGAGCTGGGCAAGCCCTTGGAGAGCCTGAGAACCACAGCAGGCTACTGACTCAACAAAGCTCACTGAGCTGAGGAACCCCCTGAGCACACATTGCTCAGAGGAGGGTGGCACAGTCCAAAGGGGAAGTGCTGTGGGTGCTGTCTTGTTCCTGCTCTTCCTTGTTCCTGCTCTTGCTGGGAGAGCTGACCTGGCTTTGAGCTGGGAGCAAGGCTGTGCTAGATGTGCCCTTTGTCTGCACCCACAGAGCTGACCTTTTCAACAATTTTCTTTCTGAATGATGGGAACCAGCACTGACATCACCTGAATCAGATGCACTGCAGCAAGGCTGAAGGAAGAAGAAGGATGTGTGGCTATTTTTGGCATATAAGGCACAGCTGCTTGTTGTCTTCTCTCACAAGTCAGGAAGGGCACAGACGGGAGCAGGTCAAAACTCTCTTAGCATGTCATGTATTTCTTAGTTAATGGACTGAAACTAGAGAAAATCAGTAATATGACAGTTGTTAGATAAACCCAGACTTTTTTTAGCAACTTTTCTGAATGTTGTGAAAACTTCCTTGTGCACAGGATGGTGTATTTAACTTACAATTGCATTTCCTGCATCTGAGAAGGAAGGAGCATTCTTGAAGACTAGGATAGATGGAGGCTGTTTGGAAAACACTGATTTCTTGTACATGATTAATACAGTGGATATGATAATCTATGAGTGAAGCAGGTACCACTTTAGCAAAGTTAATAAAAACTGTAGTCAGTGGGTACTCAAAAGCTTGTATAAAGCTCGTAATTATGAATAACAATAGAAATAAAACTGTCAGTAGAGAAATACTAGGGATAGCAAAAGATTATGTATGTGCTAACTAGGGAGGAGAAGATACACTGGAAATGGTGGAGAACTAAATTTACCTAAATTACAAAACAGGAAAGGGGATTTTAGCAAAAATGTATGTTATTCCAATGATATGTAACAAGGAATTAGTTACCACTTCCCATGGGCAGGCAGGAAGGCATTCAGTCATCCCCAGGAAAGCAAGGATACATCATGCATAACAGTGAATTTGGAAGAAAAATGCCATAAATTTGAATGTACTCTCTTCCTCCTCCTTCCCCTAACTGTTACTGTTGGGCATGACATCATGTCGACATATGGTTTGGAATATCCCTTGGGTTGTTTAGGTCAGGCTGTCCCAGCTGTGTCCCTTTCCATCTTCTTGTATACCCCAGCCTGCTCACTGTCAGGGCAGTTCAAGAAGCAGTGTAAGCACTGTTCAGCTAAAACATCCCTGATTCTCGTCACAAATCCAAACTAGACTCCTAAATAAGTTACTATGAAGAAAATTGCCTTTATACCAACAAAACCCCATACACATATGTATAAAAGTTGGTACCTCTCAACAAAATGAAAAAGCTCTGTGACATAAAGATAACCAGAGTCCTACAAAAACAGTGAAAATACATATGTAATATTCACAGTATCACAGAATATTCTGAGTTGGAATGGATCCACAAGGGTCATCAAGTTCAGCTTCTGGCCCTGCACAGGACAGTCTCAAGAATCACACCATGTGATTGTTGGAGTGTTGTCCAAATGCATCTTGAGCTCTGTCAGGCTGGTGCTGTGACTATTTCCCTGGGGAACCTGTTCCAGTGCCCAACCACCCTCTTGGTGAAGAATTTTTTCCTAATATTCAGCCTAAACCTCCCCTGACACAACTTCAGGCCATTCCCTCATGTCCTGTCACTGTCACCACGGAGAAGGGTGTGTCTGCCCCTCCTCTCCCCATCACAAGGGAGCTGTAACTGCAGTGAGGTCTCCCCTCAGTCTCCTTTTCTCCAGGCTGAACAAAGTGTCCTCAGCCACTCCTCATATGGCTTCCCCTCAAGGCTCTTCATCATCTTTGTTGCTCGCCTCTGGACACTCTCTAAGCACTTTAAATCATTCTTTTATTGTAGTGCCCAGCACTCACACAAGACTCGAGGTGAGGCTGCCCCCATGCAGAGCAGAGCAGGACAATCCCCTCCCTTGCCCAGCTGGTGATGCTGTGCCTGATGCCCCCCAGGCCAGGGTTGGGCCTCCTGGCTGCCAGGGCACTGCTGGCTCATGTTCAACTTGTCATCAACCAGGACTTCCAGGTCCCTTTCCACGGTGTTGCTTTCCAGCCTCTCATTCCCCAGTCTGTCCATACATCCAGGGTTGCCCCATCCCAGGTGCAGAGTCCAGCACTTTCCCTGGCTGAACTTCATATGGCTGGTTATTGCCCAGCCCTCTGATTTGTCATGGTCCCTCTGCAGGGCTTTCCAGACTTCAAGGGAGTTGACAGCTCCTCCCAATTTTGGATCATCTGCAAACTTTTTTAGCATTCCTTTAAGTCCTGCTTGCAAGATGTTTATGGCTACTTCAAGCCAATGAATGCAATAATAACTGCATACATGCCTTGCTAAATTCAGTATCTGACATGCAAAGCAGTGCCAGAGTAGGGCTCACAGTCACATGATAGCTCTGAGACCAAGCAATGCCCAGTATGCCTAGACCTGAAAATAAATTCTTTCCCAAGAGTATGTTTGGTATAGAGAATATTTGGTATATATATTTGTTGTTATGCTGGGACCATACATATATACCTGATATGTGTATGTGACACATACATATATCTGTATGTGTAGCATAGGTTGTGTCCTTCACCTGGAGTGAACAAGCCAAGGTATGGGTTAGGGGCTGAGCTGATGGAAAGAAAGTCTGTGGAGAAGGACCTGAAGGTACTGGTGGACAACAAGCTGTCCGTGAGCCATGCCCACACCCACGTGGACAAGAAGACTGATGGCATCCTGGGATGCATTAGGAAGAATATTGCCAGCAGGTCAAGGGAGGGTATCCTGCCCCTCTAATGAGCCCTGGGGAGGCACATCTGGAGTGCTGTGTCCAGTTCTGGGCTCCTCAGTACAAGAGAATCATGAAGCTCCTGGAGCAGGCCAGTAGACGGATACAGGGATGATTAAGGGACTGGAGCATCTCCCCTATGATGCTCCAGAGAGAGGCTGAGAGAGGCTGAGGGAGCTGAACCTGTTCAGCCTCAAGAGAGACAACAGAGAGGGGACAATTTATCCATGTTTTTAAGTATCTGAAGGGCGGGTGCCAAGAGGACGGAAACGGGTTCTTCTCGGTGGTGCCGAGCAATAGGACAAGAAGCAATGGACAGAAACCAATGCACAGGAAATTCCACTTGAGTATGAGGAAGAACTACTTCACTCTGTGGGCACGGGAACAGATTGTGCAAAGACGTTGTGGAGTATCCCCCACCGAGATACTCAAGAACCATCTGGACGCAATTCTATGCCATGTGCTCTAAGATGACCCTGCTTGAGCAGGGAGCCCGGACCGCTGTGGTCAGAATCTGACCGATTCTGGGATTCCCTATTTCATCTCCCGCCCAACTTAACGCTGCAGACCTGCGGGAACAGAGCCTGGAGGACCCGGGTTCCCTGGGGCTGTGCGTGCGCCCGGCCAGACCGCACCGCCCCGCACCGCCCTCCGGAGCCGGAGCCGGAGCCGGTCCCGCCCGCCACCCTGTCCTTCCCCGGGGCGGTGGAGCTGCCTCGAGCCCGCCCCCGGCGGGGAGTGGCCGGGCCGGGGCCGCTTTCCGCTGGCTGCGGGCCGGGGCCGGGGTCGGGGCCGGGCGGAATGTGGCGGCCGCAGCCCCGGCCGGGCGGTACCGACAGGCGGCGCCGCGGCGGGGACGCGGCGGGCCCAGGTGAGCGGGGCCGGGGCCCGCGGGTGCTGCGGGAGGCAGGGAGGCGGCGGGGGTGTCCGGCCGCCGAGCTCCGCGGGAGCCCTGAACGCGCGGGGGCGTGGGGTGCCCCGGCCGGGGCCGGCAGCGCTGCTCCCCGCTGCAGGGGCCGGGCGGCTCGGCTGGATGCTGCCCTCGGGCTGGGAGCAGCAGCGGCAGCTCCTGGGAGTCGCGTTGAGTATGGGGAAAATGTACTTTTTTTTTTTTTTTCCTTCTCGGTAAAAAAACCCAAACCAAAACAACAACCCGTATCTTTCATTTCACAGTCTGAAAGTTTTAGGATTTCTTTTTTTTTTTTTTTTTTAAATCTTTTAAGCCCCTGGTGATATTTGCTTTATTTCACAGTTAATGCAGTCTAAGAAAGGGTGAAAGAAAGGGTCTTGCGACTTTGAGATAACGTAGCTATCGTTTTTTAGCTCAAAAAATAAGATGCTTTGATTTCACTTCAGCCCGTGTGGGCACAGTCATAGTGATAGGAAGACATCAATGGTTTATTTGGTATGGTTTATTTGTTTATTTTTTAAAATAACCAGCTACAAAGAAGGAAGTAATGGTGCTCTTAGAAAAGTCACCCATGTTATGTCTACAGTCCTGGCTTAAGGAAGAAAAAGAAAACTTCCTTCTCAGCGGACACTCTGTGTGTATATGCTTTTATAAAGACATGAATTTTACAAGACCATCACTTATAATGTGGATGAACTGCTCTCCTTTTCCCTCAGAGCAGCAGCAATCAGCTGGTCCAAGCTAGGGCTGCCCTCCTTATCAACAGTGGTGCTGGCAGAAGGCTCGAGCCCCTGGGAAAAAAAACACTTCACCTTTCTCAGGACAACTGGGAAAGAAAGGTGTATTTCTCACTAGGTATGTCTGCTGCCTTTTGGGTTGTTTGGGTATGTGGTTTTCCCAGCTCCATGAGTCCACCAAGACTTTCTGCAAACACATCAGTCATCCTTGCCATCAGTTTAATAGAAAATGGCTCATTCCTGTTTTGGTAATCCACGTTAATCTTTGTGTACACATGCCTGAGTAACTTCTTGCTAAATTTTTGAATTAATTATGCTAGCATTTTAAGAGTTCTGCAGAGAAGTGCTTTTATAATAAAGGTTTTCATAAAATATGTTGCAGAATGTGTAGCAGCAAGTGCTGCTGCCAGTTAGAGGTAATTATGGTTTTCAAAGAAATTAGTGAAGTCCCCTGGGATGCAGTATCTCTTGTTTTGTCCTTTCCTATTGGTTCATTTACTCGCTAATTTGCTATTGGCCTTACAATAGCTCCTGAAATTGGGAGGAGTTCTACTTATTAAAGCTTTTCTTGGTGTTTAAATACTAAAGGCCCTTTAATGATGTTGTATGTTCCCCCATCTCACTGCTGAAGGTGAAAATGTTGTGGTTCGCTCTGGGAAGGGATTGACAATTTTCCAGTTGAAGCCCTATTCACAGGGCTTCTAGGCCCTTAGGAAAATGCAAAGTAGGGTGTTTAACAGAAATATTTGGTTTAAAAGAAAAAAAAAAAAGGCTGAGTTTAGAGATTTGTGGTTACTTAAAATATTGGGATCATGGTAAGTTAAAGGAGTGTACAAGAACCACCACATGTTTATGCACAGGGTTTTGTATACTTGAGATTAGGACCATATCCAATATGTCTTTTTTTCCTTCACAGTACTTGATACTATCAGAGTTACCAATTTTCTTTATAGCTCTCTTTGAGATTGGGCACCAAAAATGGCTCATTCTCATACATGACATTGAAGATTAGAGTGCAGCAGCTCTCTAAAAAACAGTCAGAGGTAGGTATTGTATTGCCACTGGCTTCCTCCCTCTTTAAATTTAGATAAATCATCCTTTGTTCTCTTCAGTAAAGTGAAGTCAAAACTTTGGGCCTAAGCTGCTTCTGGTGGAATTATAGTGAGTTTGTGTAACAAAAGGGGATTTATTAGCACCAGGATAAATTAATTGTGATGAACAGGAGGACAGAAAGCACTGCAAACAATGTTTTGTACTGACAAAAGCGAAAACCCTAAAGGTTAATTCTGACTTTGTTCACAAATTAGGCACACTTGGTTAGGCTTTTTTTTGCTCGCCATAGCTTGGGCCTTTGACAGCTACTGAACCAGCTGACCTTTCAAGTGCGATTTACTCGCGTGTGTGACGCCTCTCAAGCGCTCCTCGGGAGTTAGGATTTTTTCTTTTCCCATTTTAGCCTTGTCTTTCCTTGAGCAAACCCCTCTTTCTAACTGAGCGGAGACAGGCTGTGACCTTTCCTGGTTTTGGACATATTGCGTATTAATGATTCCTGTGGAAAGTGGTTTTCTTACCTCCTTTGGAGTATTGGCCTCCAAGGTGAAGGGGAAGGGACCTGCGGAGTTGCCATAGTGATTTCCAAGTTCATCCTTAGTATCTTGTGTCTCTTTCCGGAAAGCGGCCCTTTCATGCCGCGTCGCTTAGATTAGGATTGAACCCAGGGTGTGTTGTAATACTATTCAATATTCTTGGAGGAAAACTGCTGCAAAACCCTTATGTATTCGGAATGAATGCGCCCTTTGTAAACCAGCAGTCACACGAGGAAAAACTTGGCCCTCTGGCACTGAACAAAGGCTGCTGTTCCTATTTTAAGAATGGTAGTATCCTTTTTTGAAGGTGTTTCCTTAATTCTGTGTAGTCTTAACTATTTAACACACCATGTAATTTTCTTTTTTCTTCTCCTTTACCATATAGGTGTGGATTCCACTAAAAGCTCACCTGCAAAATGCTTTCAGGGAGAAATATCAAGCCTGCAAGCTACTGATGCTGAAGAAGCTAGGATCCACTATGGATATACTTTGTTTGCTAAACATGAGTTTTCTGTATGGAAATTGAATTAGCTATTGACATGGAGTTACTTCCCTATTTATTGATGCTGAGAATGTGAAGTGGCTTAATGAGCAATCTGAAGTCTGCAGGCAGAGGGGTGAGATCATGTACTTGCTTCAAGTAGGGTTTCTTTGTTCGGTGTGATTCCTTTGGGACTTGCAGAATTTGGATTCTGCCTCGCCTTTGTACATACTGTAAAATGCTGCTCCTTGTGTTTCAGATCCTCCTTCATCTCACAGCCAAACTTCCTTCCAGAACACCTCTTATTATCTCTGTGTGATATATTTCTAATTGGGACCCAGCTGTCTAATGAGTATGATCAATGGCGCTTTCTGATTTTTCTCACCACCTCCTCCCTTCCTCTCTTGCTGCCTTACAAGTAGGTCTCTTAGTTGTGTCACCTCGGTGGCAGGGCAGATTGTCTTGTTACTTTGCTCTTTTTGCCCTCTATCACTCTGTTTGTTCGTAACACTGACAAGTGTAAAAAAACCCTAACTAAATTAGATTTTACCTTGAATAGTAAATATTTACTACATAAACAGCTGTGTAGTCAGACTAAGGGATGGAAAGTAAAAAATCTGTTTTCTTAGTGCTGCTTAGTTAGCTCTTTTAAAGTTGTTTGCACTAATTGTGTTAATGGATTGAATGAAAGGGCAACCAAGTCAGAACTGCAACGGAACAAAAATTTCTTAAACACACTGTATGTATGCTTAGATTATAGAATCTCCTTGTGAAAGAGGTGTGTGGGAAAAGTGGCTCCTTGAAATTAAGCGCAGAATGGATGTGGCATATGTGACCTTTCTCTGTTCTCTGCAGTGGCTGGAAAGTTGGATGTTTGGAGGGGTTTAATGTACTCTTGTTGAAAGTTTTCCTTTGCTGGGCTGAGAGGCCAGTGGGGCAGGAAACCATTACAGAGGAAAATCTCTTCGGAGGGAGACTTTGAGGCAACCTGTGGAGTGAAAAGTCATGAGGCTGGTAGTGAGTACTGTAAAACTAAATAAAATGAAAGGGTTAGTATCTGTGAGAGAGGCAGGAACTGGGAGTTGATACTGTTAGAGTTTCTGAATCATTTTGAAAGTCTCCAGATCTGTGTAAGGTGAGGCATGTGGCACTGGTGTAGCTTTTCAAGACCTTGCTTAATGGTGAATAATAATACTAATGGAAAATTGGAATCAGATAATAGTGATGTTTTGAATGTGTCCGTAGATAATGAAGTTTGTCAATGGCTTCACAACTTTATTGATTAATGGGGCTGAACACCACAGTCCCTAGATCAGCTCATCTATCTGACAGCAACTTGAGTTTAAATCACCAGACTGATGATGGTGAAAATCATCAGACTGGTCTGAAAAATAGGCTTTAAAAAATAAAGGAAACTATTTTTAACATCTTTTTGTTTGTTTTTGGGAAGCCATCAACTCTCCAGAGAGCGTGGGAAGGGGAATAATAGTCTTTTTCACGACAGTAAACTGCTTTCTTGCTGTTTTAGTGAGATACTTAAAGTATTTTGTTTCTGTTACAGTGGTAAGCTTTCTTCCCACTGACATGGCAGCTTAGTCTTGTGGGTTATCATTACTGTAGATATGCAGGCACTTGGAATGGTGCTGGGGGAGACTACTTGCAAGGCCAAATGCTTATAGCCACAGGCTTTTCCTTTATGTTATGGCTATCTAATTCTTGTGGTTGGTTGTTCCCCTTCCTTCACATGTCAGTGTTCTACTTCAGGGAAACACCACCAGGTTCAAAGGAAGGAACAGCCCCAAGCCTGTTCAGGGTGGTAAATTGAGGTAGCCTCAGCTCCATAAAATATCTGACTTTTTGTGGCAAGAGCTAGGCTGATCATATAAACTTAATTTCTCCCTGTTGTTAGAGAGCATGTCTTTGGGGACAAGAGCTTTCCATTCTCTGTTAGGATTTTGGACAAGGATGGTTACTGAGGCAGGAATGAGACTGAATTTCATGGTGCTGGTCTAGGTTTCAGGTACTTCTTGTTGCTAATGGCCAGTGGAGATGGTGGTGGTGGAAGGAAATGGGCAGCACAGCTGTGTGCTGGGGCTTGGCTTTTCCCATTTAATGAGTAGTGCATTAACCCGTCAGTATTTGCACTAAAAGCTCAGGCTGAGCTGTGACTGTGTTACATTCCCGGCTCTGTTCCTGAAGTGCCATAGGCACACCAGTCTCAGGAGGGTGTGACACCCAGCTGCTGAGTTTGGTGATATTTTACATTGCTGTAGCAAGATTTCCTTGTTGTTAACATCTTTTTGGTTACTTTGTCCATTGTGGGAGCAGTGTATGTGGGGTGCTGATATCTGTGCTCCAGCACTGATGTGGGGTCTCAGGGGCATGAGGTGCTCTTGGATACCTTGGATAATCCCAGGCTGAGCTGCCTCTACAGTGGGACAGCACTGTTTTAGCAGGGCACCATGCTGAAACTTTGTTCCTGTCCTGCCAGAATCCTTGTTTAGGAGAGTGGGGCATTTTAATTTGGTTAGAGCAGTGAAAATCTAGAGGAGACCCTTACTGAAATTGTGTAAGAAGGATCTGATTACTGTTGCCTGGGGTGCAGAACCAGAGCAGCTGATCCTCTATGTGGTTTTGCTCCCAAAGTAGTTAATAATCAACAGGTATCATGTTTCCCTTTCCCCTGGAGAGCCTGAACACGGTCATGGTGAGAGAGCTGCTGCAGTGTTCCCACACTTGTGGTCTGCTGGGGACTTGTACAGACTCGGCTGGGAGAGAAGAGCTGCTCCAGTTAATGGTTTCCTTTGAGCAGTCCGTCAGAAGTGGATGTCTCCTTCCTGTGAGAATGAAGACTGGGGGAAAATCCAGTTTTCCCAGGGGGTCTTGAGCTGCTGTAAGCTAAGAAAAGATAAGCTTCAACTTTTTTTTTTTTTTTTTTTTTTTTTTTTTTTTGGAGTGCAGTGAGTATTAGCGGTAGGGTAGTTGTTCTTTTAGCTAACTGAGAATTTTCATACTATGGTGCCAGCTTTTGCCAATGACAGAATTTTCCATGGGATCGTCTGTTCCAGGGTCAAGTTAGGATCTATTTCATGTTAGCCAAGGAGATGCTTTCTGCCCACCTTGAGTATAGCTATGATGTAGATTTGTTATTGTCTTTTCCTTTGTGAGGTAGGCTGGCAGGTAAAAACCAGCATTGCTGTTTTGGGAAGAATAATCCATAAGGCTTCTGATTGCCCTTTGTGAAACTGACTGGCTTGCCCTGTTGTACTTCAAGGCCTTGTTTTTATATTTTAGAGTGTGCTTAGTAAGGTTTTCCATCTTTGGGTTAAGTAGCCAGTGTATATTCATGTCATTCATTTTCTGAGTTAATTTAATATTATTTTTAAATAATTTATCTTTGTTACGAGTAGTGAGCATGGTGTGTAGCAGCTGTTTTGCTGTGTTTCTGGTGAGTTTTGCATGGCATTGAATTTCTTGATGTGTGAGTCCAGATTTTTCTCCTGGATCTGGATGCACATGCACTTCTTGTGTTACTGCTTTGTGTGCTGCCATGCCCTAGTGAAACCTCATGTGCTTTGCCTAGGCATGAAGTTGGAAGCCTAGGCATTGAGTGTAACCCTTGCAAATTTAGATTGGCTGTGGTTTTAATGATGAGAGGCCAGTATGACTCTTCAGTGTGAGCCGTGAGAGGTACATGGGGTTGCTATCTTTCCTGTAGGTCTCTTACGAGTAATTGTGCTAGGTGTTAGTTGGCTAAAAGTGATCTCTAATAGCTTGGAAATCATGATATAAAATATGAGAAGAGTTTTTAAAAGGAGGATTGTGAGACAGGGGCCAAGTAGGGAATAACACCAGGAGTAATAATAATCAAAATCAAACAGACCGGGTGAAGACAATGCAGAGGATATAAGGAATTCTGGGTAGCAGCCTGTGTACATATTTTGAGCACCAACATTGCTAAATAGTGGAAGAAAGAGACCAGTGCCAAAAATCCCTCAGATTTCTACCAAACTAAGAAGATACAGAAATATCTGTGTTTGCTACTTAATTCAGTTATAGATAACACAGATCTCTGGCACAGTTTTGGCTGCCTGATACATCTGTGTGGCAGAATATTCAGGTGTGACTTTTTACATGCTCATGTCATAATCAGACTTCACGGACTGGATAGGGTAGAGGCAGTATTCCCTGGGCAGACTGGTCTTCTCCCTTCCTTTGCTGGGAAATTTGTGAGACAGGCAGGTTTTGCTGCAGCTGTTCAGATGTGTTATTAGTTTTTTTGTGTGTAATGCCCTTGGCACCATTTAAGGGATTATGTTTTTGAAAGGCAAGCGTCTTCAGAGAGTTGTAGTCTCACAGATGGCTCCATCTTGTCTTCCAGTTGGCAAGCTGCCTAGGAATAAGTATCAAAATAATTTTTAATACAGTAAAGAGAAATGCTTGCCAATGTTTGTACAGCCAATAAAAAGCCTCGGTAATAAAGATTTTGTGAAATAACTGCAATAGATCAAAGTGACATTTAAGTGATGCTCATGAGCATCATTTAATCGCCAGCTAACTACTGCTGCTGTGGAACAATTGGAGTTCCTGTGTTGTTATGCTTTACTGTATCTGTCTTCCTTAAGGCCCTGACCATTACTTAAGCTTGTAATTTCTCTCTCTGAGTGATGGATGCTTAAATGCTGTTTGAGAACCTATTTATTTCTAGTATCAAACTTTATTCTGAATTTTATTTATAGAAAGTGAGCTGTTTCCAGCTTCCAGTTTGTGATGGAACTATTGTTTGCCAACTTCTAGTGACTCCTTTGTGGAGTTAAAAATCAGAGAAGTTGCTTTCTTGCAAGGTTGGATGCATCTCCACAGATGAAACTCTTGAACTTTTGTTGTGAGTATAGTTAACTCATGAAATACTGCAAATCCTGAGACGTGTATTTAGCGATGTGTATCATAGAAGTATATTAGGATAGTTTGGGTTTGAGGGAACCTCAGATGGACCAGATGATTCCTAGTCCAATTCCCTGCTCAAAGCAGGACTGACTCTGGGGTTGTGTCAGGTTACTCAGAGCTTTTTATCTTGTTGGGGCTTGAAAAACTCCAAGGATATTGCAGCCTCTCTGGGTAGCCTGCTTCACTTCTTAGCTCTTCTTTTGCCCCCAGGGTGAAAAAGTTTTTTTTCTATCCAGTTAGAAGCTTTCCTATTTTCAGTCGTGCCCATCATTCTTGTCCTGGCCCTCTGCACTGCTGTGTATGGTTTGTGGTCATCCTCACTATTGTTATGTGGCCTCTTCAGAACATTGCTACTAGTAGAGGGTAATTAGAGTAATTTCTAACATCTTAGAAGTCTTGCAGTAGCACACTTGCATTCTTTGATTTGCTTTCCTTCCTATAGCATAAAATAGCACTCTACTTACTGAAATTTACTGTTCCTGCAAATATGTCTTTATACCCAAAGAGGGCATTCTAACCTTAAAGATGTTCTTAGTTCTGCCTTCCTGGCTTTCTCTGCTACAGTCCTTGCTTATGACTCAGACTTTAAGGTAATTTAAGACATTTCATATGTTTTTGTTCAGTGAAGCACTATGACACTTTTATTGCTCAGAAATGAAAATCTCAGTCTTCTCAGTATCTCTCATGATTTTGTTGTCACCTCTTTGTTTTTGTAAGGCTAGTCATGTGAGGTGCTCCTGCTCACAGAGAGCTGGAGAGAGAGGGTGCTTTCTAAGTTGAGCAACTATGGCAAGTACATTCAAAATACTATGAGTTTTCCTTTCTGCCTAGTCAGGAGGACATTTAAAAGATTTCCACCATAAAAAGGTAGCACTGTTTCACTCAGTAGTAAAAGGAGCCTGTCAAGTAACTGTTTATAGCTGTAGACTCTCTTAGTGGATTTACTTGACACAGATATTTTTGAAATCTATTTTCCAGTCTCAGATCTCAGACTTTTTTAGATTTGGAATACAAAAATATAGACAGGTGCAAGTTCTTATAGACAAAGAGTCCTCTAAATATGATGTTTGTATTTACTTCATGTTTCTGGTGAAAAATGCAAGTTAAACCTGAATTTTCCAATGAAAATTCACCAGACAGAATAGCATTATTGCAGGATCTGCCTCAAGGGGACCTGCGACTCTAAGGTTTGATAGCGTAGGTAATATAAAGATAAAATTCTGAGTGCTGCTTTTAAATCCCCAACCTTTTCCATGAAGACAGGACTTCTAAAGGTACAAAGCTTTAGGTGAATTCTAATAGTGAAAATACTTAGCTGTCTTTCAGGAGTCCTGTGTTAGTCCTTTGTTCTGTCTTGGGCATGCTTTGTGTGGCTGGGATAAAGTTGTGTAGTTTCTCACGTGGTCTGCTTCAACCACAAAGCAAATGCATCAGGTTACTGTTGTACCTCAGAACTCATGAGATCAGATGTCTCTGAAATTGCATTGCTTTCCTTGAAAGGAAGCTGTAGCAGTTCTGCCTGCTAATTCTTAATAATAATGCTTGCCAAGAGTATTGTGGGAAAACCTGAAAGAAGCAGGAGAAATTCCTAATTACACAGGGACCTATCCCATATACCGGAAAGGGATATGCATATATGAGCTACCTCACACAGGACCCTGCTGATCCTGGATTATGAATTCAGGTTTTCTAAAGCAAATAATGTTGCTTTAGAATTGGAAGTAATGAGTTAAGTCTGCATTTATTCTGGAAAACTATCTGAATGACACTCAAAGTTTTCCTCTGCCAAGCTTTTTGTTGCTGAAGCAGATCTGTTCAGGTGTGTGTGTTAAATGCCATATGGTACATTCTGCACCTTCTTTATCCACTTGAAATGCTAATATGGAACTGGGATATGTTGACTTTAAAAACTGTTCACTGGCTTATTCTTTTAATACAGAGAATATTTTTGAGAGATTTGATTTTCATGTTGACTTTTTTTTTCAACTTGAAGTATTTTGCTGAAGATTTATTTCAGTGCAGTATCCTGCAAAGTCCCTGGCACCCAAGAAACAAGCTATGTTATATAGGGGTACAATTTCTTTGAAGATTAGTACTGTGCTTTCATTTACTTTGTTAATAAAAGCAGATGGGTAAGGTTCAGTGAAAGGTGGCAGATACTATGTGTTTGTACTTAGGTAGTAGTACTTATGTGAGTCACAAGCAGCATGTGACAGAAATATGCTAAATTTCTGGCAGAAGTCTGTGCTTTTGTTGAGCAGCATAGACATGTGTTACTAAGAGTGGCCTGTATTATCAGCTGATGTATGTTAGCCCAGGGAGAATGTCAGAGTAAATTGTTATAGGTAATTGTCTTGATTTCCTAGACATGACTAGCAATGATTTACAGTCAGGGGAAAGAAGCTCTCACAAGAGTGTTTTTGTTGAGATGATCTCTAAGGGGATGAACAGAGTCAGTGTGCCTTTAGAGTGAGGTTTAGTTTTAGATTTTTTTGTGGGTTGGAAATCTGTGTGCTGTGACAGGTGTAAAAGAAACCCTCGGCCAAAAAGCTGACCAGCTGGAGGGAAGTGATGAAATCAATGAACACAGCTGAAGTGGGGCTGGGCTTCTTTTAAACGCACTTGGGGAAGCCCAGAAAATTCTGAGTCCTGCTGATGGGCAGTGTGAAGCAGGAAGGCTCTCCACCTAGGAGGGGATGGCGTGGGCTGAGGAGGCAGAGGGCCTGGAAGCTCATATGAAGAGGATTTTTGTGGGTAAGTTGTGACATGCTTGTCAGCTGTGAGAGAAATGCTATTAAGGGGGCTAGAGGGAGGCTTGTGCATTTTGGGGTCGTGACCAAAAGGAAAGATTGAAAAGGACCAGAGAAGCAGTATTGTGGAAATTGGTGTTGTGAGAAGAGTGTCTCTCTTTGGCTTGGAACACTGTTCTGGAGCTTTGTGGATGGTTATCATTCTAGACTGTGAAGTGTGACCTGTCCAGAGTTTTTGTCAAAGTTCCAGAGCAGCAATTGGAAAGATTCTGGGTCAACTCTCACTTGAAGAGAAATGAGCCCTTGGTTTGGAAGGAGTAACTGGGTGATTGAAATGCGGTGAAAGTAGGTGTAAAAGCAGTCAGGCTTTGATGGGAACTGTGGAAAGCATGTGCAGTGTTGGTACTAGCAGAGTTAGGATGGAGACAACAACGAGTGAATGACAGTCAAAGTAGATTTGTTTGTGTTACTGATGTCCTCCCCCAGTCTGACTGGCTGCTGCCTGACTGTATTCCTTGATCCTTATCTGCTTCTGCTGGCCATGGCTTTCGAAGGTATGTGAATGGGCCTGTTGAGTCTTTGGTCTCCATCCTGGTGTGGGGTGCATGGGGTTTCTCTCAGCTCTTGCCTGAAGCTGAGCAGACAGTTGCTTGGATCTCCATGTTCCTGTCATATCTGGTGATGTGGGTTGGAAACAGCAAGTTTGGCCTTTAATGCCAGGGCTCCTAAATGGAAAGGTATGGAGAGCTAGCTGTCTAGTGCTGGTGGGTGCCTCCTTTCAGTGCCCTCCAGCTGTATATTGAGGCCTTCTCAACCTCAGTATTGACTGCTGTTGTCCCTCTGTGCTGCCACATCTGCTAAATTCTGTAGTTCAGTGCAATTACCTTCTAGAAAAAAACTCTATTATTTCCTGGAATCTTAATTTTTTACAATTTTTTAAAAGAGATAATCTGATTTGTTCTAGGCAGAGTGACTTCTGACCCACTGTATTTAGAAGGGGCTGTGATTTCTGCTAGAAGTTTTCTTGCCTGTGGTTAGTATGTTGTTGCTGTTTCAACAATATCTGCTATAGTATTTCTTCCATAGCCTGTTCATAGATAATCTCAGAATTTCATCTAAACAACCTACTTTTCTCCTCTATGCTAGAGGAAAAGGATGTAGATGACGTCTTCACTTTTGTGTTCTGGGACCCAGTAAAACAAACTTCCAGCTTCTGTTTTGTGTGTCTACAGCCTTGGGTAAGGGTTGTAAAGGTCAAGCCATATTCTCAATGAAGATCTCAAAAGGGATATCATGTGTGTCTTTCCCACTTGCCAGTGAAGGTCTCTGAGGGAGCTGCACTCTGCTTGCTGGAGCACGTTCCCCCCTCACAGGTTGTAACATCTGCAGGCTGATGATGCTGAGCAGTCTGCTGGCATTTGGCAAGGACTTGCACTGACTGAAGCTGCTTGTGCAGGTGTTGAGGACAGGAGAGTGCTGCTGCAGGCAGTGCCTTGTGGGGCCACTGGAGGATCTTCATCTCACCACTTGGAGTGGCAATTTATTGTCAGCTGCAAAAGTACAGTTCACACAATTGCTGCTGCAAAGAGCAAGGAATACCCAAGTGCAGAAATTCTGTTTGAGCTTAAAGCGCTGTGGAGCTTCATGTAAAGACCAGAGATTTTGTTTTCAGGGGAGCAGGGAGAGGGAACAGCACCACTTCTTTGCCTTTCTCCTAGGTTGTCCTCGTGTCCTGTGTGTTGCCATAACTGCAGTTTGTGTTCATGCCTGGCTTTTGTAGCATCTTGCATTTAATCTACATCCTGAGGTGCTGTGCTTTCTGTGGGAATTTAGTGCTCAGCTTTCCTGATGTTTGGAGCTCCATTTTATCTCTGTTTTAGCCTAGACAGCATGGACATTGCATCTGACAGCTTGACTGGGGCTACAAGGTGAACTTCCTTCTGCAGGCAAACGAGGAGTATTTGTCCTGGGATTTTGATACTAAATTGTAAAGCCAAAAGCCTTCTGACTCCTCACCCTTGGCAATATAGGCGCTGCCACGTTGTTTTATTTTCATGATATGTGATCACTACTGAGCTGTTAAGAGAAAATTACTTTCTATTTCAGTAAACTCAATTCTGGTTTCAGACTGTGCATCAGATGCTTAATTTGGAACTCACTCTCATGGTGAAATTAAAAATTCAAATCTCCAAGCTGGAACATTCAAACTGTGCTTGAATTAGAAATTGACTGCTGTCAATGTGCTCTCACACTTCACTTTTTAAAAAATTCCTTACTCTGTGCCCCCCTGATGAGTTTTATATTAGAGTCTTGCTGTAGATGATCTGACTGAGCAGAAGTAGTGGGAATCCACACTGTCACTCTGTAGACAGAGTGATGAAAGAGAAGTGTGGTGTGTTAAATAGACCATTTTTGAAAAGGACTGCTGTGTACTGATTTCATAGTTTCACAAGTGTTTGGTGAAATGATTTTATGGGATATGACTGCAAACCCATTAAGTGTTGTTTGCAAATTAATTTATGACCTAAGAAAATGACACAGTTACTATGCAATATCCTTGCTCCCCTATTTCTGTGTAATATTTAAAGCTGTTGTCAGATCTTGACTGAAAGAATCCAGAGTGTTCTCTCCACTTAAGGCATTTGCATGGACTGCCTCTACAGATTTTTGTATTGAAACTGGGAACAAAAGAGTTTTTCCCCGGGAAGAACAACAAAATTTACACCCACACCCCACCTCCTGAAATAAGCATTGGTTCTCTGTTGTGAATATTCTCTGTAGGCTTGCAACTTGTGTGTCCATCTGCCTCTTTGGAAAGTGGGTAAATTATTCTCAATAACTTAGCTATAAGTTAAAAAGAAATTTGCCCACAGGTTTGGAAAAAATTGGGCTGGATATTTTTGGGGAAGTGTCTTCTGTTACTCACTATGCTGAAGGCACCCAGTGCTGGTGCTGGCTTGTTTTTTCAAACCTGCTTGTGTTCATCCTTGGGATGTTTTGTTGTTCATCAGATGGGCTGACAGAGTGGGTCACTGAGCTGAGTGTAGGGTTAGTGATGACTGGGGAGCCTGGGAATTCTTCTGTTAGGCAGCTGGTGGTGTGAGTTTGTCATTTCTAGCAGGCTAAGGCAGCTATCAGTGTGTTGGGTGAAATACATCCATGAATTGTGTAAGGAGCTTTGGACAATGATTGGATTGAGGCTGATCAACCGGAGATGAATTTGGAAAGTGAGCTCTAGTAACAAATATGCAATTAAGGAAAGGGTGATTTCTCTTATTCCCCTGACTAAACAGGTGGTTGTTATTAAGATGGGAAGTGTTTGTTATTTACCAACTTACTTTTGGGTCGACTATTTTTTTCTTTCTTAGTGTTAAGGCTAGGCCAGGTTTGAACTGTTTTTCTTATTTCTTGAGGTATGAAAAATTTGATGGGTGTATCAAATTTCAGCTGATGTGATTCTAATTCTAGAGAGAGTTGCTGTAATTTCATCAAATGGCTTAAAATGAGTTGTTGCATTAAGGAGGTAAGTGGCTTGATTGTAACAACTCAATGACATGCATTATGGGAGTGTGTCAATAAAAACACAATTATTTAAACCCTGGCTAAAGAAAAGCATTCTGTCTTTTACAATGCTCAACTCTTTGAAGTGCTTTTTAGTGGAGAGTGGAAACTGACATGCATTTAATGACTTCGGAGGATATGTTATTTGTGACGTTTTGGAAATCTGACAGTTGAGTAACTGAACCCAATCTGTGACCTTAGAAATCACAGGAAGCCTTGGTGAGGAAATAATTTGTATCATTGTATCCAATACAATGTAACTCAGGAATGCTTCCCTCTGTACACACCCTTTATAAAACTTTAGATAAAACACAGTTACAGTTAGCACTCAGTAGGTGAGATGAAAAAGCTAAGTGAGAACTTTTCATTTTAGGAGTAATGAAAGTCTTTCTATGAAAGCTTATTTGTGCAAAGAGGTGGTACTTGTTTGTTTCAACGTAGGCTGTGTTGAGATCAGTGCCATCTTATTTTGCATATTTAGTAGTGTCTTTGAAATTCAGAAAACGAGTCAAACTATAACTGCAACATTTTGCACATTTCTGTGATGTAGGAACTGAACAGTAATGCTTATTGCCATGTCAGAATAATCTCCAAGAATGGTTCATTTTTGTTTCTGATAGGTTAAACATTTATGTGTGTATGTTTGTAAAAAATAAACTCACTTACTTTGCTTCTGTATAGTTGGATGCAGGTGTTTAGAACTTCCTTATGAGAAGCAGCACTACAGAAATTGCTTGGAGCAGTGCTTTGATAGTTGGCTTTGAATATGACCGAATACCTTTTCTTCCACATCACAGTTACCACCTGCAAGTGCTCTGGAGATGAATTTGTATTTCTAATAAAAATGAACTGTGTATATTATAGATGTATTCAGATAGCTGAGCTACCTTCAAAACTGCATCTATAATTTCTCACTTTCAGGGAAAGCTTAAATGATCTTGCAAGCATTCTGCATCACATGCTTAAAGCAGGAGTGAGGAGATGATCATACAGAGTTTCTGTACTGATCTATAAAATTCTATTGGAATAACAAAAATATAAGATATTTACACTTTTTCATCCACAGATGATATTAGAACATTTGGTCAGAAAAAAACTGAGCTGCCAGTTTGTGGCTGAGAACAAAGATTGATGATCTAAAATAAATGAGATGACTGTTCTGCTGTCCTTTGGTGTCAGGCTGGGTACAAGAGAATGTGCTCTTTCCATCAGTGGGAAATGCTCTTAGGCTTCACCTCTCCCTCTTTCATCTCACTTGGTGTGACTAAGATGTGAACAACATTGCTTTACAGCAATAAACTATTTTCTTTTTCCCTCTGCTCTGCATGTGAACTGCTATTTTACATGAAATGTTGATCATCAAGAAAGATTGCTATGGTGAAAAAGCAAAGAATATATCTGAGCTTTCATAATTTGAAATAATTTGTGCATATCTGCCATTAAATATTTGTTACCTCATCTTCTAAGATTGTAAAATATATATTTTCAAAATCTGATTTTTAATTTTACAATTGAAAGTCTCTTCCATTTGTGGCTTTTTTCTCTTCCTAAATGTATGTCTCACACAATGCACAACACATTGTAGTGTAGGGTTTTAAAATTGCCTTAGGTTGCTTTCATTCTGATAATTTTGTAGTCAATTGCCGACAGTTATTTGATGTTCTTCAAACTGAGGTAAGATGAGAAGAATTTAAGACCTGTCTTTCTTTTAACAAGTCAGTTGAATTGCTTCAGTGTAATTTCTCTGACATGCAGACAAGGCAAGCTATGGTTGGAAGGCTATGCAGAGAAAGTTTATAGAACTGTATTTCAGATATGTAATAATAAACAACTGAAATTATTCTACTCTTGAGAGCAGGGACATGGCACAGGGGTAAACGGTGCCCAAACAGTACACCCAAGGCAATAGAACCTTCCTGGCAGGATTTTGTGATGGCTGAGGACACTGTAAGTGCTCTCTAGCTGGACCTGGAGATCAGGCTTCCCCTTACCCTTTGGGGAAGGTGTGAGCATCCGTGTTCATTTCAGTCCCAGATCTGTCCACTCTGCTTTGCACTCAGGGGCAGCCACACTGGGGCAAAGGATCCACATCTCTCTCCCTGTAGCATCTTCTGGCTGGCTCGTGGCTTGGCCTAACTCTGTCCTGAGTAGGACTCAGGCACTGTAACTCTGTTCTGGTATCCAGGTGGGCGGTTTGTGCTGCTGGATGGACTTGCCAGGAGATAGACCTGGAGTCCATGAAGGAACAGAATGCCAAACCTGTTTAGAGGCTACCTTTGAATCTTGTGAGGAGTACAAAGATGTGTGGGCTGTGTGTGATCTAATTCAGGACACTGGAATGTACCCCTTTGGCTCCAATAATTTTTGGAATTTCATCCAGTTCACTTGGTGTGAATATCTAATGTTTTGGCCAATTTAAACCTTATTTACATTAGCTTAGTTTAAATTTGGTGTTTAAAGAACTGTAATTATCTGTCTACTTTAAAAATTCATAGTGACTTAGAGAGATCAATTTTAAACTGATTTTAATTAAACCAGAGAACCTTTTGTGGTTTACAGATGAGGCCTGTGACAAGCCTCTTTAAACGGCCATGGAGGATACACAGCCTTGGTGTGACTCTTATGCATGACTGATTTCTTCTGCTGAAGTCAAATTTAGGCTATTGTTTTCTATATAAACCAAAATAATTAAATTTTAAAGAACATTCTGTTCAGTTTTTGTTCCCTTGCTCTGAGAGTGATCCCTGTTTGTTAAGACTTCTATTAAATTATTCCCAGTACAGAATTTCGCTGTCTTTTTATAATAGACAGGCTGATGGACTCCATGACCTTTTTTACTTCTGATTTTTGTGATGCTTTTTTTCCTCGGACAAAAGAGAATGTAAGAGACTGCTGGGATATTCTAATTTATGGTGATAGGAAGCAGAATACTTAATTGCAGTCCCATGGTGAGATGTGCCACTATTCTAATATATGGAAAATGTATAAATTGCTTTTGTGGAAGGTTATTTGGAGAGAATATAATGAATGTTGGGAAAATTCTCATGGGAAGTTTTGGTTCTAATGCTTAAATTCTTGTATAGGATGTCATCATAGTGAGGTGTGTATGAGGCCTATGTTAGGAGCTGCTGAGCAGTTTAGATTATGTGCATATCCATCAATGTAAAAACTGACAAAGGGTTTTGATTAGAGGGCAATGTTAAATGTAGAGAAAAAAATCTGAAACTTGTGTTTTTGTAAGGGCTCTGTATGGGTGACATGAATATTTCAAACACCCGACTGATTCCGTTTCTGTGAGTAGAGGGCAGCTAATAGAGGGCATAATTCAGCTAGGCATCAGATCCCCTTGAAGAGTGATTCTGGCAAATAGGTCCGGTCAATATCTTTTTGTGTTACGAAATGGATGATAGTGCAGAGTTTATGTTCCCATCGATTCCCATTGTACAGGACAGACAAATGGAATACCTTTTAACCAGCAGTGAATCCATGAGAGAATGAAAGTAGTCATCATGTAATCTTTTACCGATAATACAAATATAAAAACATGCAGAAAACACATTAAATTCTGATATCCCACTTTTAATGTTTACCGTGGTATTTTTATCTTGTTTGGGTGGGGTTTTTGTTTGCAAACAGCAAATTTATCTTTTCATCTGTGCAAATAAGGTATGTGTAAGGAAATCAAGTTACTGAGCAGAGGCTTATTCTTAATGATATTAATATTTCAGTATTGCTACAAATGAATAGTTTTCTAGGATTGGTGGTTCTTCATGCAAAGCTTTTCCTTCAGCTTTACATTATGGAAAATAGGTAGTATCATAAATCTAATAACAACTTGTATAGTATCTCATTAGACCAACATCTGCAACCACAAGGTGTTACAGTTGTATCTGTTATGGCAGCAGAGCCTGAACCACTTGCTACTCATAGTGTTAAAACATGGGTATGAACACAAGAAACTGAACAAAATCTCTTTGTGATTATGGTTCTCATATTTCGGATGCAGATTCAATCCTATCTTAGATGTCCTTGTAAGTCTGGAATCAGTTTGGATCAGAGAAACTTAAACCAGGTTTCTGCTTCAGCATGCTGTTAAGCAAGTTGAGAATAGAAAAGCAGAGTGATATTGCGAATAGGGAAGATGATGTGATACATTGTACCCAGGTTTGTGTCCTGATGGAGGAGCTTGTTAGTGAATTCACTTAAAAACAAGTGCAAACCCTTTAGAAGGTGAATGAATGCACACAGTGTTCTTTATCTGCAGTATGGTCAGTGTCTGTGTTTTGTTGAAATGGAGAACGATACGCTGCTTGAAATTTCAGAAACAGCTATTTTCAGATGCCACAGTATGTTAAGCTGGAAAACTGCAGAAACACTTACTGACTTTTTCTCCCTTCCCAGATGATCAGCAGCAATTAATGCCGGCGGGCTCTGTTCGTAAGAAGAAGCTGGCGAAAAGGCCTGGCTACATGAGACCAGAAGCTCAGCGGCAGCTCGAGTTCCAGCCCCGGGGTGCCTGCGCAGGGCTCAGCCCAGCAGAGCTCCAGCACGGCGGGCAGCAGCACTGGGGAGGCGCTGAGGACTCTGCTCTGCACAGACAGTGCCAAAATGACTTGGAATTCCTGCGCTGTAGTGCACTGAGTGGTGCTGTGGTTCCTGCTAATGGGGTGACAGCCTTGGCCACTACTGGAAACACTCCAGGATGCTGTGAAAATCTTTCTTGTTTCAGTAATCCACAATCAGGTAGCACAGGCATAGGGGTCTGCCCAGCTGCCACAACAGGGAAAGGAGATGCTTCTAATGTGTGCTGTACATGGCAGAAAAGCCACAGTACCAAAGTGAGCAAGCCTCCAAGCATGTACGCTTTGGATCAGACAGAAGTGAATAACAGCTGTGATTATCAAAACAGAGATGGTATTTCTGATTCTGCTGGTGCACTGGATAGCTTTAATTCAAGTTTCAGCTTCATACAACTCTCCCTGAACTCAGCCTCTGGAGTAAATGATGTGGAAGGTAAATCTATTTATGAGGAAACAGAGATCGTTCTGCATCCCAAAACCACAGGCAATCTGCAGAAGCCAGAAGAAATGGCACAAACTCATGAGCACTTGGGAAATTTGTGTTGCTCCTCCAGTTCTGGTGAAGATGTGCAGCATGAACATGAGAGCCCAGTGAATGATAAATTACAGGATTGTGAGACTGTCTCTCTCTTGGATATAGACACAACATTTTCATATTCTACAGATTCCTCGGATGCAGCATCTGCTGGCTCTTCTGTCACCTCAGGCTATGAAAGTAGCTTTACTGTCAGTGACCATAACTGGGATACTTTGATGAAAAAATATGAACCAGTGCTACAGGATTGCTTGCTTGGCAACCGCAGTACATTAAAGGTCAGTAATCTCACTTTGTTTTTGATACCTTTTCCTTAAAACATTTCATTTGTAGTGCCAAAATCAAAGTTTATGTAGGAGTTCAGATACTACTGGCTTTTGTGGCCTTTGTTCAGAGTTTTATAGTAGACCTCTGCATGGTAGAAATGAGATAACAGGTTTTGCTTGGTTCTTTAAAAATAGGTAATGTTGTTGCAGTAATGTTGTTCTACTGAAACTTTAATCCTCTCATTTCTAACATCACACATCAGTTTCTGACTTCATTAAGTACCATTTCTTTTCACAGGTGGTTGTTTTGTCTGCAGTTTGGGTTATACATAGTATAAAATTAGAAGGTGGTAAGAACTCCTTTTCTGAAGTATCATGATTTAACAACACTCACCTTTTTAATTGGAGATGTTTAAGTTGAGCCAAAGATTTCTAAGAATTAGTAACTTTGTGAAAGTAGTGTGTAATCTACTAGGTGCTCTCCCCATATGAAGAAAAATGGGGTCAAGTCCGTCTCTGTCTTCAGCTGGGAACTGAACATTTTTTTTCTTTTCCCCTTCCACCCCAGAGGAGTAGTGGGCTGGTGAGTCAGGAGTCTTTTTGCATATATTTATGTTCCCACATTCATACCTACAATGTATACAGGCAGTGTCATTCACTGTGCTCTTTATAGGAGAGGGGTGGGGAAACTTTAGGAAGGATCAGCTGTGTTATGTTTTTATGATGGTAGGGTGGGCATTCTGATCTTACCTGATCAAAGGAGGCAAGTATTGGCTTTATTGTGCACACAGGAAACAGTAATCCAGAGATTAACATGTACACAGTGGATTGCACTAATTTGTTCAAGGTGCACTGCATGAGTAGTGATTTTGTGGGTTTTTTTTTTGTTTGTTTGGTTTTTTTTTTGAGCTGTTTGGGATAATTTTTGGTTTTTTTTTGTTTTTTTTTTTTATTGCCACACTAGTGCCCAAGTTTTTTTATTGCCTTTCAGAAACTCAGGTCTTTGTAACTTCTCAGCTCAGACACATACCTGGTGAGATGTGCTGTGTTGTCTTTAGGCCTAATGAAACAACCTGCTCTGGGGAGACTTTGCACAAACTTCCTGTCTGGGTAAGGCAGAAGGCTGAGAAACATTTATTCTTTCTTTCCTTGATGACATCTGACCTGGGCTTGCACTGCTCTGTAATACTATATTTTCATAGATGATGTGTGTAGAACTCAAACTAGACTCTCTTATTTACAGACTTCACACACATTTATGTGGAGCAGTTTCTTTGGTTTCATGCCTGGAATTGCAATGTGCCCATAGTCTGAGATGGTTTGGGAAATTAATTCACTGCAAATTTGGGAATGCATAACGCAATCAAAATAGGAAATGATTTTTCTTTCTTTTCAGTATTGCTTATTTGATAGGCACAAAAGAAACATTGCTATCTTTAATTTCTGTATTCATTAATACATTGAATAGAGAATTGGGGATTTGTGCCCTCAGATGTCTTTGCCCTTGGTTAGCCAGTCTTGTATGTTGAATTTGAAGCACCTTCCTATTGTAATGATAATGAGTAGAGTCTCAAAGTTTTCAGAAAGGAACAAAGGCAACGGTAGTCAAGAAAAGGAGATAATACCAAAGTTGTTAAAATTACGCTTTCTCTGTACTTAAAAGGTGGGTCTTCATCTGGTCCACATCTAGGACGTTCCACTCGGAAGCACAAGCAGGCCTTTGATGAGTTGAGCTCCGAGTGTCTCCCCAGCCTGCAAACAGAAAGCGCTTTGCAGTGCAGCAGCAGTCAGGTGTACCTGGGCTGTGGTACCCGAGCAGACTTTAAATGACATGCCACTGTAGGGCATGATGGAATAAACACTGCAACACTGCCAGCAGCGCTGTACTCTCAGTATAGGTGGTTGTTTTACATCACATATATGAAAAAAGTGCCACTTGGATCATTCCTACTTGTTATTTTATAGAGTTACTTAGAACTCTATAAAAATCAGGCATAAAACACAGAAAATAATTTATGGTGAGGGTTCAGAGCTCCTCCCTTCAGTGCCATTCACATTCCTCACTAGCTTTACATTAAAAAAGATTGGGGAAAAAACTAAAATAAAGTAAAGTACAGAAGAAATGGGTATGTATGCAGTGTTTTTTTTTTTTTTTTTTTTTTTTTTTTTAATCTGGAGCATCCTGTAGTGTATTGTTAATCAAACATTTTTGGATACTCTCCTGATTTTATTTTTGTAGTTTGTTTCTTACCAGTCTACTTTCACACCATATTTAGAGGGAAATCCTGAATTTAAAGGTTTGTGTGTTGTCTAATTTATGTGTTGTTGCGTAGTCTTGATAACTGAGTGTTTCAATTCAGTTGTTGACTGGCTGTACCTGTTTTTCTGCATGCAACTTGGAGTTTAAATATGATGAGCTTCAGGGAGAAGGAAAGCTTTAAGATTTCTTAAGACGTCTAAAGCACTTTCAGGCTTTAGACTCAGAGAATATACACTGTTTCTTTCTCCAGACTCACCTTTTCCAGGGCTGACAGTGGCTTGTTTGGTACCGGTCATGCATAAATTTAATAACAACAACATTCCAGTCCTGTAACTGCCACTGTGTTAGACTGTGGCTATTGTGGCAGTGAGGAGAGGACTAAACCTAGCATCTAACCAATTTATTTTAACAGCAAAAACTTGTAAAGGCCTTACAAATTTTTAGTAAATGCAGAACTTTGGTCAAGACTCTTGATGTTAGCAAAGAGAAGCATTAACTTTTGAAATAAAACTTTATTATGGTAAGTTTCTTTTGGAATGTGAGAGTATTTTGTATGTGATTTGGATATTCTTGGTGTTCTTCTTTTTTCCTCATATAGCATTTGCATTGTAAAAATGTAAATATTAACATTATGTAGATGAGCCTAAACTATGTTTTAAGAACTTTTTGGCTGCATATTAACACTCTTTTCTGACCCATAACATCAGTATACCTGTTCTAAAGTACTCATACTGCATTTCTATTTACCAAATAAAATGTGGTTTGCATATGGAAATTTTATATTTGTTCTCTGCAAAACTCAGGTAAAAAATTGTCAAAATGAGCTTGGGAACACAGTATTGAGTACAGTGTGATCAGAAGTAGATATCATGCTGACAGAATAATCTAATAATTGTATTTTAATTTATTGAAAGGGTGAAAAATATCCTATGATCACACAATCTCCTTTGCTTTTCGAGAAATATAATTTGTTATTCTCTGTGTGTGTTTGGACTAAAGCCAGGCTTGGCTCCAGTAGCTGCAGTTCAGCTGGCTCTCAGATAGGCCTGTCTACTTGACAAATACTGGGCTTAACTATCAAAATTTGGCCATTGTAGTGATGTAGTAATCCATTAAATTTATATTGTGTTGAAGTTAATAGTCTTATGTATTTTTAAATGCAGCTTCGTCTTAACTAACTTTTTTTTCTTTGAATAGTTAAAATCCTTGATCTTACGGCTTCAGAGGCTTCAGGAAAAAGCAATAGAGGAAGATGACTATGATAGAGGTGAGAATTGCTCTTCCCTACTCCCCACTGGATTGTGCTGCCTTTTTGCTTTTTTTTTTTTCCCTTCTTCCTCTATTAGTTTTTTTTTTATATTTCCTACATAGCAGTGAGTAGGTGTGGAAAACTAGTTCAATGAACTGTATTGTTTATTCTGTGATATGGCAGGAAACAAATTAAAGTAGGTCAGCAGGTAGCAACAGTTTTTATTTTCTTGAGCCACATCACCATGTGGGAAGGTTGAAATCCAAATACCCACCATCTGGATCAGCTGTTTTGAAGCAGCATGACTGAAAAGAATGCAGAAATGAGTGGAAGCTTCAAAAGGAGAAAAGACAGGCACTGGCTGCTGACAGAGTGAGATTTGCTGCTTGCCACATTTAGTCATGACACTACAACAGGGCTTATAGAAATAAGGTCAGCAGCTATTACAGAAGTGAATGATACTGTCCTGTGGGATTAAGTTGATGTCCACCGAGTTCAATCAAAATCAGGTAGAGAATATGGTGGTGATACAACTGCTGGCAAATATCTATCTTTGAATAATCCTTTTTCTTTCAAATGCCTTGGCGCTTCTGATAAGTTTTGTATGTGTGCACATTAGTGATAAGAGCATCTATTAACACATATTGGGTTTCTTGTTGTTTCCTGTTGTGGTAGTCTGTGTTCAGGTACTTGTATTTTGATAATCTTGAGGTTCTAAGGTAAATTCTTCCTGCTAGATCTATGTTCACTTGGAAGAATCTGCAAGCATTTTGGTGGAATCTGCATGGTTACTTCAGAGAATAAGTGTGGAAAAAGACAGCTCCTTTCTTCCCACTTTACTACTCTCAGCTTTTGGGAATTGTGCAGTGGTCAGACTTGTGGTTTGCCCCTCCAAATGAACATGTGATGCTTTGCAGTTGTACCATGACTCTGTTTTCCTGCCCCCAAAGATGTCCCCAAGATAAAAATCTAGTGTCTGGGGGTAGGTGTGTAGCACTTTTGCAAGAGTGGTTCTGTTGGCCTCTAAAGGTCTGCCTGTGTGTAAAAGAGTCTGCTACTGCCACATGTAATTTGTTTTAGTGTTTCTCCTAACAGGGAAAACCTTTAGGTATATTAAACTCTGAGGATGTTGTAGATATTTATGGGTTTAATCTCTGTCAAAGAGACATTATTAATGTGTGTGCTTTACATGTGTAACACTCATAACTTTTCTTTTTTAAGTGCCTGTGGGTTGAGCTCACAGTTGGAGACTTCCCAACAGCTGTGTACTCAGTGTGCCTGGTTACCACAGAATCCAGCTGGGATTCTCTAGGCAGTCAGCCAGTCTGACAGCAGTGTTTCAGTGTGTCAGGTGTGACATCTCCATGTGATGCCATATAGTTGTTGACCACAGGGAATAATGATGACTTTTTTGAGTCTCTCACAGAACGCTCTTGTGTGGTTTTCCTGGGCACTAATCTTGTATCCTTAAAACAGGACCAGTTGTCTGTTGTCCATCACTTCCTCCTTTTATTCTTTTCAGTTCCACCCTAGTTATCAAGCAGGGTTAGCACACCTCGTTAGCACAGAGGGTGGTTTGCAGAATGTTGCATTAATTCTCCTCAGATAAGTGGTCTGGTGAAACATTATTTCACCAGGTGTTGTGGGCACAGAGAGAAAAAGTGATAAGGAGAATCTGCAGGTGGAATTGCTGTTTTCTGTGCCAAGTCTGGCATAAACAGGCAGAAAACATTTGTTTTGGTATGGGACTGGATGCTGAGGTGCTTGAGAGACTTTGAGTTCTTCCATCCCTTTGAAAAACTAGACACTGTTGTTCTCAGAAAATGACATGCTTCATGCATGCATTCAACCAGGCATTGTGAATTTTATCAATTCCTAGCTTTTGAGCCCTTGACCTGTTTTCTGTCGTACTGGTCTTTGTTCCATTTCTGGTATAACTATCAACTGCGGGTTTTTTTTTTTTTTTTTTGTGACTACTTTTCATTATTTTCATGGAAGCTGAACTGGCTCCCTTAGTTTTCCTTTTATGAAACACAGGCAGTGTATCTTCAATATAAGACTTGCATGGAGAAGGTGCAGTGCTGCAAGGAGAAATCAGATTTGTGACCTTCCTTCCTCACCTTGTTTTTAGAGCTATGTTGCTGCTCCTGGTGGAGAACCAAGTCTTCCCTGGCGTGAAGTTTGAGAGCTTGTTAAATAGCTTACAGATTGGCTCAGTACCAATTTCTGTTCAAGTGAAATCTGTAATTAGCCTTATTTAAAGGGATCTTATTGCCAAATATTGCTAGCAGGGAATGGTATTGCTAAATGTGCAGAGCCGTGATGTGGGGCATAAATGGTGGTGTGTTATCAGGGAGTAGGAGAATGAACCTGGTGCTTGGGGAAGGCTGAGGACATTTTAACTGTAATGCTAGAGAGAAAATTACTGATCCTGTAATTTGGGGACTCTCTGAGTATAGAGTGAGTCCTCTGCTAAGAGCAGAACTATCTTGAATCAGAGATGGTGTTAGTGTTGTGTGTGGGGCCAACACAGGTCTTGGTCATTTGGAAGCAGCTGCAGAGGAAGACCTAGTGTGATGAGAATAGCTGTCAAATGCCTGGACATGGAAGAGTAAATAGAGGGGAGGGAGAGCAGGTGGTGGAGGGTATGTGTGGCTAGACTCCCAAGGGAAAAGTTAAATTGCTAATAAATACATTATCATGTGCTTTGGTGCTAGAGTCTTCTCTCCAGCTTCAGCCATAGTCAAGATCTTAACTCCAGAGATTTTTTGACTCCAGCTCTTTAAGAGTCATCTAGTCTTGAGGGAAGGCCTCTTGGTGGAAGGGAGATGTGTTAGCACTTAAAACTCCTCTAAGTGCTCAGAACTGTTTTCTGCTGTCTGACACTGCAAACGTCACAGTTTAAGGACAGACAAGCATCACAGGTTTGACATTGTTGATTTCCTGCTCTACAGAGCTTTTTGAAAGCTCCTGTAGTTAAAGGCAACAATTGAAACTGAATTATAAGTAGTGTCTCTACAGGGAGGGAGAAGGGATTCACCGTGTTTTCAGTTGTGGCAACAAGACTAGGAAATGACACAGAAATCAAAGCAAGCTTGATTACAAAGCCATGGACAAATACCTTGTTGCAAACAGCTCGGGAATAAGGATAAATTTGTTTTTCCACCTTGCAGAAACACAGGAGAAAGGCATATTGCTTGAGCTGTTAGAGAACATGGTGTCTTCCAGGTTAATGTTAATGCTTCAGCATTTATTTCCTGAATGAGGGAAGATTTTTTTAAGAGCAGCCACAACCCTCCATTGTTGCTTAAGAGGCAAGGGAATGCCTGTTTAGGTCTTCAGCTTGTTTCTTCCTAGTTTTTCCTTTCTTTAAGTGAATCTATTTGCTTTGTCTTCCTCCTCCACTTGAGCTTGAGAAGTGCACAGCAGAAATGACTCTTGCTATTGCTTGGTTACGTGTGCTGTGCCTTCTGAAAGACCTGCCTTGGCATGGTTAGGGTGTTGGTGTAGAGGAGCTTCAATCAGGCATTCAAATAAGTACATTTTTTCCTACGCTTCCTGGCAGTGCTGAGTGTGTAGGGTGGGGGATGTGTTTGTTCCAAGAGCATTGGGGGCTGCTTGGGGTGGAGGCCACCCCTGTGTCCCCCACTGGTGCTCATTTTCTAGAGGTCACAGTGCTGTGAAATCTGCAGGGTGTTCTCTCTTCATAGCTGTCATGGGTTGTTTCAAATGCAGATATTCCTCGGCTGTGAAATGGTTGTGTGAAATGCATATTCAGTGAGACAAATATCCTCACTCCTGGTAAAATTTTAAAGAAGAACCCTTGGGATGTTATGTGGTTTATTGCTCTTGCTGGTTTTAGGTGCTGAAATATTAGGAAATAAATGATTTTTTTTTTTTCTGTATTTACTTGTGGTCTCCTCTTGATGGCCACATTACTGTATATTTTCAAAGCAGGTACTGTACCATGGGAATATAAGCATTTTGCCTTGCATAGCATATAGGAAAAATTGGTCTGTTCTCTAAGGATCACTTGGAGTGTTGTCATGGCTCATTATTCATGATGGAGCTTGACAGCTCCAAGGTTAAACACACTGCTGAATATAGGAGGAAAAAAAAAAAGACTGTGTATTTTGTGTCTGTGGGAGTTGTGCTTGCAGCGGGAGCAAGTGCATTTTGCTCAGTACAAATCTATTGCCCAAACACTTGAAAACCTTTTTCCTGTTCTTTGCTGCTTGAGCTTCTCAGCCTTGCCGGGTGCAAGAGGCAAGTGGATTGGTATCTGTCAGGACTGAATCTTGCTGCTGAACTCCACTACTGGCTCACATGCCATATTGTTACTGAGCGAAAAGTTTCTGCAGAACTAGTCATTCTTTTAAATGATGATAATAATTTTTTTAATAATTTTTTTTGTTTGCAGCTGCATTGCTTGCAACTGTTCGGGAATGCTGATTCCCCCATGCAATTCAGAGTTAGGGTTCTTCAGTGAAGGTCATTGAGCAGATCAGAGCAACTCCTCATCAGTGCAACATGACAGAAAAAACACATCGTTTACGCCTGTGGTGGCAAAATCTGTCCTATCTCAGCAATAAGGAGTCATGCTGTAGATACATTTAACATAATGTAAGCCTTCAGTTATTTTAGGTGAGCTCTCAAAGGATGAGCTGTGTGAACTGGTGAACTGCCATGGACTTGTGCACTGTGTGCTCTGCAGAAAAATAGTGTTTGCATGTTTTTTGTTTGTTTTTTGCTCTTTGCTTGTGTTCTTTAAGACCTCTTAATACCAATTGCCTTTTCCATATCTCAGGATCTGCAGGGCATCAAGGACGCCCTATGGTCTGTGTAGGAGTTTGAGTAATTTTGCACATTTTCCCTTAATCACAAGAATAGGAAGGGAAAGGAAAGACTTTGTAGCTGTTAGTTTCCTGTAGGTTTACACTATAAGAGGTGCTGTTACTCCCTTGAAACAACTATTTGTATTGCAGAGAGAGTAAATGAGGGAGAATCACGTTCAGTAATGCTTGGGTTGAAAATGTTAAGTAGCACTCAGAGGAAGGCCTTTGCCACTTCTTACACTGGTACTTGCAAATACTAAATTTTGCAAAAACTCTGAACACCTGGCCAGATGCATAGCTGTTTGGTCTTTACAAGTTTCTTTTTGCAGTTTAAACTGTAGCAGTATTTTCCCAATTTGAAGTACTGTTTCTAATCATAGCTCTTAAACATTTGAACTAATTTGATATTCAAGCAGGTGGGTGGTGTGTTGTTCTTTTTGTTGTCTTTTTTGTTTGTTTGTTTTTAATTTTTTTTTTTCTTGGAAGAGCTGTTTGTAGATGAGGGTTGGATAGAATCACTGCTTTACTGTGCTTCTATTATTTTGAGCTAAACTGCTTGCTTGACAGATG
Organism: Taeniopygia guttata; assembly: GCF_048771995.1. Lineage (NCBI taxonomy): Eukaryota > Metazoa > Chordata > Aves > Passeriformes > Estrildidae > Taeniopygia > Taeniopygia guttata. The sequence goes on along the minus strand of NC_133027.1, from coordinate 72,185,417 downwards.
GCTGCTATAACAGGACACAGAAACGAAGACAACTTGGCTTCTTTCTGAGGAAGGACAGGGAATTTGAGAGAAGCTGTATCTGGAAATAACTCTTGAAGAACACGTTAGTTTGGACTGGACTTGTTTCAGTGTAGCATGTACCTTTGGAAGTTGAATCTTCAAACCCAGCTGTATGCTTAGTAAAGCTCTCTAGCTGAGGTTGCTGACTAAATAAAAAGTGGTGAATGCTGGAGGAGCAGAGCTGCTGTGGCACAGGAGGCTTTCAGCAGGCTTGTAACTTGCAGTTTCAGGCCACTTACTTGTCAATGGGTTTGGGGTGGATGGAACAAATAGGGCTTTCTGTTGTGCCATGCTGTCAGAACCTTGTTTCATCACAAGCTTTTAGAAGCTTCCTGACATCTGTGGGTATGTCTTCTAGGTTTCATTTTTCATTTTTATAACTTTCCTGTAAAGCTATTAAGAGGATGGGGTCGAAAAGAGCTTGTATAAATTCTCAAACCTAAATCTTTGTTACATGGATCTTGTTTATCTTGTCTTGCTCTGGTCAATTCAAATAACCTCCCCAAAAGAGTTTGGAAGGTTAAGGATACTAAATGCTTATGTGAAGTATACGTTATACTTAATTTACCTTGCAACAAAACAGAGTCTTGCACCTCTACCATCTTGTCTGTGTTCCTCTAAGATAGCAGACTCAAATGAAAAATAGAAGTCTTTTTGCACATACCCATTTTTTGTTTGGTGCTAGTTGAAACTGTGGACCAAAATGCTGTTGTTCATCTTGGCATCTGTCCACAAGCAGCAGTAACATTACTGATTATTATTATGCAATCTGTATTAGGCCTATCCAATTGCTGTTGTTTCCTTTGGTTTTATTTAATTGCAAAACTGATCAGGAGTCACAATTTAAAGGTATGAATTTCCTTATCTTGCTGTCAGGTAGACAACTGGAAAAACTTTTTAATACCAAAATAGTAGTGACCAATGCTTATGAGAGGGAAGCCTGCTATGCATTTCTGGGTACTTTGACTTCTCGTTTTTAGTTATTACATGAGAAACACATGCATCTTCAGTAGGTTTTTGAAATTCTTTTGATGTGAATCCTTATTTTAGACCAGTTGTTCTGTTTCACATCAATAAGCATATTGGGGGTAGAACCAGCTCTTGCTGTTAGTCTAGATATGCTCCTCATTGAAAATGCAGTTGTGTTTTCTCTGTCTCTAATTCCTTAGCCGATATTGTAGCAGAAACTGCTGTAGTCATGCAGTATTGTGCTTAAACTGTGCAACCTGAATATTTTTAGAAAGTGGTAGTATTTTATGGGATTCTGCTGTGCTCTTGTATTTTAATCTTGGCCAGAGAGAAGAGGTTCAGCTACATCTTGTGTTTCTGGAAGCTGCTTGATGAGAGGGAAATTGCTGAAGTTTTGGCATACAGAGTGCTTGGAAGCTTTCTCTGCTCCTGCCCATCTGCTGTCTAAAACTGACACTGCCGGCCACCCTCCCAGGGCAGTCGGGCTCTGTTTCTCAGTCCATGATGCAGCCAAGCTGTTCCCAGACAGCCTGGCCAGTCTTTCACAAACAAACAAGCAATGACAAAAATATGAACAAAATAAGCAATTATGGGTAATTTAAGATCTTACTTGCTGAATTGCTGTTTGAAGCATTGGGTTCTGATGTGTGTAATGGGGAGAAGTGTTGATGTGCTATCTGGACAGTACCCACTGAGTGAATGACATGGCTCTCCTGATAGCCAGCCAGCCCATCTGCTTACTTTGCACTTGAAAACAAATTTTATATTCAGGACAGACTTATCTGTCCCTAGCTCTTTAGAAATATTAGCTCCAGATAAGAAAACTGTGTTTCATTTGCAATATGACCACTGGAGACAGCATGGCTATTAATTCAACCAGCAACTCTGAATTGATTTTGTTGCCCTTGTCTTACACTTTGGATATAAAAATTCTAAGGGAAGGGGGACACGTGCTCTTTTCAATTGTTATCTGCTTAATAAATGACTGAACATGGGCAGGAACTTCTAGATGTCATGATAATGCAATTTCTTTGTGAATTTGGATTAAAAGGATGCTGAATGAACGTGACTACTGTTTGAAAGCAAACATGAAAATCTTAGAGTGTGAGTCTTCTGTGGGGAAATGATAATGCTCTTTGCTGATTCTTGAATGGTGTCTGGTCAAATTCCATAACAGGATGTTTTTATTGGAGATCTCTACAGCCCTTCCATTCTTTCCAAACTCCCCTGCAAAGTGGGATTGCCTCAAGTCAATAAACTTCTGCTTTATCTTCATATTTCCCTCCTCTCCTCCGTGTCCACCTGTTTAGGCCAAACTGCCCATTCTGGGGTATGTTCATAGTTCTGCAGATGTGTCTGTGCTCTCTGATGCTTCACTGCCCTGCCTTTGGCATACTCAAGCTTCTGTGTGTTTCTTTATAATCATTAGCCTATGGAAGATAAAAAGTATGGTGTTTCATGGAGATTTTATTGCTCTTAGGACAGTGATACGTTTGTGACAGTAAGCATTAATGAGAACAGCCAAGTGGGGAAATTTCAAATTCCTAGCGTTCTTATACAATAGCATGTGTTGGACAAAGACAGTGAGGCCATAGGAAATGCTAACTGTGGGAGCATCCAAACTGATATCAGGTAATGTGAGTTTTAAATTTGCTTAGCAGTTTAATACCAGTCAGGATTCCTGTAACTGGGGACATCTTTGTGCTCACTGAGATTTTTTAAAGTGTGAAAAAAGTAGATTAAATTAGTACATTGAATTGGTTTGATGTTTGGCAGAGTTGGAAACAAAGCAAGGTGAGGTGCTGTGATTCAGGAGGCATAGTTCCAACACGATGTTGGAACCACATACAAATAAAGATGCACAGCCTTTTTTGCTTAAATCATGGCAGAGTGTACTATTGATCTCACTTATTGTGGGTGTTCATTTGTGTGTGCCTCTGGCACTGCCATGTGCCCCATATGCTTCCCTGCTAATTACTCCCCGGAGAAATAACATCTTGGAGAAAAGGCTTTAACCCTGGAGTTGCTAGAAGCTCTCCAGAGGCCATTCAGCTTCTTGAGAAACTCAGGGTAAGTATAGAACAAAACCCATTTGGGTTTATGTGTGCTGTTGCCTTGCACCAGTGTCAGGGCATGTGTTAAATATTGAAACACTTGGGATATTGGTCTCAAGAATAAGACCTGCTTAGAAATGAGTGGGTTTTCATCCGATTTATTTTTTTCATGATGTACTGTATTTAAAATGTTTCTATGCTGTTCTTATATCCAACCCTAAACTAGGAATAGGTTGTTCTGAGATCAGGAATTTCAATAGCTAAATTTCAGATTCAGCTTCTGCCTCTTGCCTGAAGAAACTTTCAAGGGTCATGGTTCAGAGGGGTACTACTAACTGATGAGTTCTGCAAAGCTCCTGGACTTGAGTTATACTGGTGAGAACACACAGGAGACATTTTGAATTGGATAGGAGTAACAATATCACTCCACTACTTAAGCACTCTTGAACAAATGTTTTGTAACATTTTTGTCTAACTCTAGGATTTCAGTTGTGTAAAATATATGAGAGATTTTTCTTTGTTTTCTTCCTTTTGTGTTGTGAGGCAAATGAGGTTAGTCATTAGCTATGGGTACAGGTGTTTGCCTTCTGGAGTTAAATACACTCGTTCTCAGTGCAGGATTTTGCAGGGCTGTGAATTCCAGACAAGGTTTGTTGCAGGGAAATATCTCACCATAATCAGACAAGCTTTTAGACATACAAGTGTGGAAGAGTTTTCATGCCTGAAAGTTTGCATTACTGTTCTAACTTAACTAGTTGCCCTGGCTGACTAGTTAGCAGTACCAGCCTTGTGCTGCCTGTTTTGTGGTGCTGTGATAAATGTGTTATAGGCAATAGTGTGGTGCTGTGGTGTGTGTGAGGGGAAAAGACAGTTCTAGCTTTGCTTTACAAATCAGTGGACTCCATGCTTGCCTTTGAAACTTCACAGTGAGAATATGATACTTGCTTCTCTGAAACTATCAGTTTGGTACTTTGTAGCAGTTGGTAGTTGATAATGTCAAGTACATTACCAGTTTTACCTGCTTCATTAAATCTGAATAACCAAGAGAACATGTAGATAACTACAATCGCTATCTAGGAAGGATTTCTTTTTATGAAAAAGAAATACTGATCGCTTACTAGAAAATTGGAAATTCAAAAGCAAGTAGTTTGGAATTTCCCATTGTGTGTACCAATAGCAGTAGAACAAATGTTGCTGGAATAAAAAGTATTTTTAGAAACTTGTGGAGGGACTTGGCTAATAAAAGGTCTTCTGAAAGCACAGGTGGAAAAGCTGGTGTCACTAAATGGTGTGGCTTTTTTTTTCAGCTTTAGTTTTCCTTATAGGGGTGAAGATCAGCCATGCAGTCACACCAGTGATCTGTTGCTTCTAGAGTTGTGCATAATTTGAAATGAAGCATGGCATAAAAAAAAAGACATATAAATAGGGCTGTGACTATCAGCCCAGTTCTGGAACTTAATTCTACTTTATCTGTTTTTGAAGCAAAATTTTTTTCATCCTAAGAGTTTTATAGTTTTAAAGTGGAATGTATGTTTAAAACTCCCTCAAGCAATACAACCTGTGAGTTTTTCTTGTGTTATCAAATGAGTATGAAATGCCCTCATGTATTTTTCATTTTTTGCAAATAAAGCATATGATGTAATGGGAAGACTTTTGGCTGCACCTCTGCACTGGACTGGAGCTGGGCTCTTTTCAGTCTGAATCCTGAGTGACAGCAAGAACTCTCTAAATGGGAGTAATTTGAAATTAAACTACTCTCTTAATTATGAGAACATAGGAATGTAGAGAGAAAAGGTTACTGCTGTACCCCATAACACAGTGCAAAGCCTACTAGTAGGGTAATGGCTGAAAAGTCCTCATCTATCAAATACCACTCAAGGGGAACGGATTTCTCAGTCCTTAATCTGAGCAAGAGTCAAACTGGTGAACTGGAAGCAGAAAGCTCAATAGCCCATTAGTAGTTCTGCTGAGTTCTTGTGTTTAGAAGTTTGAGAAAGTAGTGCTGGTGACTTAGGGAAGCTACACTGGCTCTGGCCTCCTTCAAATGGGTACAAGCAGTTACCTGCTGCTCTGTATTCACAGGACAAATACCATGCTTTGTTGCCCATGTTCACAGAAAATCTGCTGTCCTGGCCTTTCTAAGAACAAAAGGAATAAAACAAAAAGCACAGCTCTTTAAAGTACACAGCTGTAATTAAAATCAAACTCAAATTCATATTGAAGTGCAGGGGTGTTGGTTTGAAATATTTTAATTACTACCTTTATGTGGTGGAGAAAATACTTTTGAGCAAGAGCTGAAATAACCCCATTTACAGGTAGGCTTTAACAGCTGTTTATTCTGGTGCTGTCTAATAATAATGAAAATAGTGAGGAGTTATGTCACTTGCCTTGTGGAATTTAGGGTAGAAAGACTCAGCACGTGTGTGTAAAAAGCCCAAAATAATTCATAATGTTGTGTAAAATGAGAAGATCTTCCAGGGAAAGAAATGCTGAAGATACTGAGAAGGATAAAAATAATTATTTGGGGGGGGGGGGGGGAATCCAAAGTGGAATTACTTCAGAATTAAAATTTAATTGTTTCAGAGCAATGTGCCTGTAGAAGCACTGGTACTATATTGGTTTTCTGATATAATTATTCTGCCATCACAAATCTGTTCATGTCTGCTTGTGGAGAAGTCCCGAGTTTTGTGTAGTTTTATATTTCCTGTCTCAGGTGCTTATTTCCCCACCTGTAACTCCCAGGACTTACTATGAGGAATACATAGGATGCTGTTATTTCATTTAAATAATTCTTACTTTTGTTTTTTTGGAACATTTTTGAAAACAATCACGATGTTTCAGATAAGAAGGAGAAGAGAAATTTGTCAGAGAAACCAGTAATCTTTACTTCCAGTGTCATGCACTGTTGACACTTTGCTTGTTGAGTGAACTTATCCTTTACTTTATACAGGAGGTGTTTCTCTCTGCCCTGCTCCTGCTTTCAAAATATTTAGGCTCTTCCTACCTATAGGTGTTGTACTGACTGACCCACTTAGGCTGAATATATAGGAGCAGCCTTACATGCTGAAACTATCCCATTGTTATTGCTTCTCCCAGAGAGACAAAAAAAAAGAAAAAAAGAAAAAAAGAAAAAAGACAAGAAATCCTTTCCTTTTCAATCAAGAAGGGAGAAGGCGAGGCTGCCAGTCTGTGTGTGAATGGCTAATGCCTCACCGGTGCAAACAGATGGGAGTTACTTGGGAACAGTGTGGGCAGCAAAGCAGCTGAGCTGTACTTGACTTGCTTTCTTTACTTGTGACACACTTGTTTGTTGAACGTAGGGAAAAAAATATTCATGATGTCAAAAACAGTGAGACAAAGCTTTTTTGGCTGGTTAAAGTGTCCTGAAAAATGGTGCTTTTGCTCAGATGAGGAAAAAACAATGAATTTAGTTCCTGTTTAAGTCAGTGCTCAGTTCTGTGCTGAGTTCAAGAGATGCAGGTCATGTGAGGGCTGGAATCCTTCAGGGGGATAATGTAGCTGGTTCTGCTGGACAAGCATCTTCTGGGCTACAGCTTGAAGGAAGCAAACTTGAAGTTTAACAGGCCTGTTCTGACAGGTTTCTTGTACCCCCATGTATGCTTCTAATTGGGAGTTTCTTGTACCCCCATATAAGTGCCATCAATGATGTTTGCCACATTTCCTGGCCTCCCTTGGATGCAAGCAAACAGCATTGTTTCTCCTGTCTCTCTGAATCAGTGGCCAAGTTTGCCTTGCACATTGTGCCTGCTTTTAATTTGTCTAGGAGCCCTTTTTTCCTTGCTTTTGTTTTATAATGTACAATTCCTTAATAGAAACCTCTTGGCCAGTGTCTCTAATTGTTTGGAGTGAATGATGATAAGAACAACTAATAGTGAACTGAATGTTTGCTTACAAAATCAGTTTTGATTTCTAAAGTTAGGAGGGATGGAAAATTAGCTCTTCAGGGAAGTGTACCCTTCCTTGATTCCAAACACACCTGGATCTCCCTTTCCTAAGAGGCAGCCTTTCCTTTATTTCCATTAGAAAAGTGAACTTCTGTGCTCCCACTTCCCTGCTCTGGAGTCCAGCCTGACCTTCTCTATACTTCCTCAAATCTGTTCTTTCTGTAACAGAAGTGGGCAGGTCAGTGGCTTGTGTGCCTTCCCTGCTGCTGGAGCAGGATCCTAGAAGCTGTTGTGTTCTTAGCTGAGAGCGATGAGGGGTTTTTGGATTTTTTTCATGTAAGGCAGATGCCTTTAGGGTTCACATTTCTCTGTCTGTAGGAAGATCTAAGGAGTTGTTTGGATGGTTGGTTAATCAGGTATGTATAGTTGATGCCTATTACATCTAAGGAGTGTCTTCTTTTTCATGCTTTTTTTTACGCAATCTTAATTTCTTCTCCCCTCTCCATTACAAAATTATACTACAAAATTATATATCTGCCCAGAATTATCAAAGTCCTTTTTAATATCCAAGATTAATCTGTCTTGTAATGCAACAGCATACAGTATTCCTATTATCTTCAATGCCTACCTAAAAGAAATGTTGCTGAATGTTGCCTGGAATGCAGAACTTTTTAAACATCCTTGGGAAAGCAAAGAAAGCATTTTTACAGCCCTGTACGGCAACCAAAAAGGCTCCCTTTACTAAAGTAGACTGGATAACCTTTGGAAAAATAAAAAAACCTGTGAAATACTAGATTTTTTTTTTTTCTCAGTTCTCATCTGCAGGCCAATTGACTCTTGACAGTTGGAGATCTTTTTTGAAGTGATGTGTAGCACACAAACCTATCATCTTGGCTTCCAAGCAAGTAGACAAATGATACTGGGGTCAGTTAGAAGTCGCAAAAAGTACCGGTGATCCCTTCTATCTATGCAAAGGGGTTTAAAGCAACAACCCAAACCTACTTGCAACAGCGAGATAGAGAGACTTCCTTGATGTTAATATTCTGCTCAGCCAAGATTAACTAACTGCTGCAGTCTTCTTTTGAAGGTTAGGATGAAGCTGGTGCTATGCTTATTTCCAATCAAAGAATGTTCTTGGGAGCTCAGGGTAAGGTCAAAAAGTTGAATGTTTCAGCACTGCCAACTCTCATGAAGTTCATGACTGTCCTGCTTTATAGCTTTTCCTCACTTTATTCAGGACTTGTCAGGCCACACCTGAGTTCAGTTTGGGTCCCTGCTACACAAAAAAAGATGTGGGCAGGCTGGAGAGGATCCAAAGAAGGGCCATAAAGATGACCAGAGGACTGGAAGCCCTCAATGTGAGGGCTTGTTCAGCCTTTAAGAAAAAAAGGCTTAGGGGAAGACCTTGTCACCATGTTCTCATATTTAAAATATGGCTACAAAGAAGATGGAGAGTCCCTTTTTGCAAGGAATCACATGAAAAGACAAGGGGTAATGAGCACTAATTACTCCTAGAGAGATACCAGTTGGATGCAAGGAGAATTTTTCTCGAGACCAGTCAGTCATTGGAATCTCCTTAGGGAAGTGGAGCATTATTGGATACCTTTAAAAGGTTCACCTGGGCAGGGTCCTGGGCTGTCTTGTCTAGACTGTGCATCTCTGAGAGAGGTTGGATCAGGTGATCCCTGAGGCACTTTCCAACCTGGTATTCTATCATTGATTCTGCTTCCTTCTATTGGTGAGGAGCCTAATTTGGCCTCAAATATCTGTTTGAGAAACATCCAGTAGATCTGGGGTATGCTTAGTAGTATTATGATGTGTTCAGTGCTGAACTGCCTGTGCATATTCTTTGTGCAGGTGGTGTTCTTGCTGTGCTAGGTTTTTGATCAGTAATTGAGTGGCCTCTTCCTTTATTGCTCAGCTACTTCCAAGCATAAGCAGCTGCTTGTTACTGCAATCTGTGGGGATGACCATAGTGGACAAGGAAGTGCTAATTACCAGGGTGACACCAGTGGGAAATGTGGATCTGTCAGAACTGCTGTCTCTGGGTGGATTTTGTCCTCTGGTGTTTTGTACTTGTTCATTTAGAAATACTCTGCTTGGGGTCCCTTCCTGCAAAAGGGCTGTCCAACAGCTCTTTGCTTACTGCCTTAACCTTGGCTGTGAGGAGTTGCCAGGGCTCCTACTGTGCAAATTCAGCCCCAGCAGATGCTGTTTTAGAAATAAAACCAACCTAAGAAAGGAGAAGTCACAGTGCTAGAGGATGTCTTAATATCTGAGTATCTTAACCCTTTGTTTAGCCAATAAGCAATTTAAAGAGTCATGTTAAATACAAGAACAAATCATGGTTTATTCTTATACTTAACATGACATGGTTAAGCTTCCAAAGGAAAATTTGGGAAACTGGATGGAATGACCAGCAATGCCTGAACTGAGCAAGAGATATTTTTGCTTCTTATAACAGAATTTATTTCCACTTTTTTTTTTTTTTTTACTTTTATGCTGATTATCTTGTTTAATAACAGTGGAGGAAGAAGGTGAATGTGATGACAGTGCAAATGATGTGGCATCAGGGAGAACTTCTCTTCTGTAGGATTTCTTTTTAGAAACAAAGGCTTTTGATCATTGGTGAAGCTTAGTAACTGGGATATAATGCAGGAGATAAGACAGTTGTACAGAGGGAAGTATTCAATAGGAGTTTTTTTTTAGAGAATAACATTAGAATTTTACTTTCTTTGAAACTTTATGCAAATACTTTGTTGCATTTTTTATTATACTCTTTTGTGTATTTGACACGCTGCCTATTGAACCTGATTTTACCTTCTGCCTAAATGTGTTTAAAAAAGTTATTTCTGGAAAGTTTTTTTTGAATGTTGGCATGAAGGGATTTTGTCTGAGAGTTTATTTCTAAATGCTCATCATTGGATAATTGCATTAAATATAAGATGTAGCAGTCTGGTAATTCCTGGAGCTTGCTGAAATAGGTCTGTAGGATTTCCCAGCTCCAGAGGTGGGTGCAGTATTGCAGAGGCTGGCAGGCTGCCCTGTAGGCTTTTCTCTCCATCTCTTAAAGTGTTGAAACATCCAGTTGTCACTGCTGCAGGCAGGATCCTGTGCTGAATGGACCCTGGTCTGATCTAGTCTGGCAATTCTTGTCGCTTCAAGATTGTTTTGGTTTCTTCTGCTGGTGTAATATGCCCATGTTTTGCTGTATGTACTTATTGTGCTGGCAAAGGTATAAGGTAGCATCTGTAAACTTTTATTTTTGGCCCTTTATAAAGCAAAATAATTTTTTTTCCTTGCAACTTAAGCTCATGTAACCACTTCAGCCTGTGCAGATTCTTTATAAAAGTTCTGGAACCATAAGCTTTCAGATAGAAAACAGCTGGCCAAGGGCAAATTTTATTTACACAGTATTCATCTATTTGATGATGCTTCCAAGTAAACAAATAACTGGTTCCAGAATGGGGGTGCTGGGTGATATTCTCCAGAACATTGTTCTATGTCAATGCAGTTACAGGTAAAGTATCTACACATTGAGGAGCATTCATCCAACAGTGCTTCATTAGCCTAAAAAAAACTTTAAAATTATATTTTCTGTTTCTTACTGAGAAGCTGTTTTCTTTTGGGTTTTCTTTATTGCAACTGCTTGCAGCTTAAAATTCTGATGCTGCCATCATTTATTTTGCTTGTCACTGAAGAAACCATTGTGACTTTCTAAGGTCTTGATAGTGTTGTTATTGAGTATATTTGAATAACTACTTGAATTTGACACAGTTAGGAAACCTGCCAGAGGGTAAAACAAACATCACTCCCATTCTTGCATGTGGCAGCTGAAGTGGCAGTGAAGAGGTCTGAAGAATGCCACCCTGTCCCTTTGCCAGCTCCCAGCCTTCTCTTCCCTGGGGAAGTGAAAACCTATGAAAGGAGATAACTGTTTACTGTGTTATACTGGATTTTCTCTTTTTAATGGAGCAACGATAATGGTTTGAATGAGGGCTACGTGGCTTCAGATACCTGTTACTGTATCCCTTAGAGAGTACTTACTGACAGGATGGCCTGATTCTGTTCTTACTGGTGATTTAATTTCCCTTATCTCATTCTGGAAGCATTCAGGTAGTTAATGTTTATTGTGTATCTTAGGGACAGAATTGCAGCTGTCTCTGGTTGACTTTCTTCAATGGAATATTATTATTTCTTTTTATTTTAATTGAAAACTTGCTTAGGATGCAGGCAATTTTTAGTTCTATTCAACTAATATCTGGAAAGTCTAATAAGACCTAACCTGCTTTGCAGTAAATGTGGAAACCCAATGCTTACAATCATGACACTGACTGCATGATTATTTTATTTTTGCTTGTTTTACAGTTGACTCTAAAATATTTCTACCACTCTTCCCAGTAACTGCCAAATTTCTTCCAAACTTGTCTTGATGATACAGGATCAGAATCTTAAGCAATAGTGCTGAATTTTTAATCTTTCGTAAGTAATGGAAGCTGAGAATAAACTGAGTCATGTATGAATTGAGTGGTAGAGGGATGTAATGAGATGAGGAGAACCTGAACATGTTCCTTTCCCTTCTCTTCCATCACTGCACAGTGCTACTCTAGGCTTCCCTGGGCGAGAAGGGTCATGTGTTTGTGTAGGTTGGGCTTTTGATTACTTAGCCTTAGGATTTCACTCCAGCATTGAAGTAGCTTGATGCTAATTGCTGTATTTGTTTATGTTAATTTTATATTTCATAACATACTGTGATGTTACAAATTATTAAGTGCTGCTTTTTTAAGAAGAAGAAAAAGGTTTTGATAAGACAGGAGTAAGGAGCTAAAAGAAAGAAAAAACCCAAATGCACAACAGATTTCCTTTTTTGCTTTGTTTTGTTGTAGTCTACATAATCATATTTGCATTTTGCTATTTTAACTTTAGGCAAGCTATTTCAGTCTGCTTCAGGTGAGCTGTCCGTAAAATGGGTGTATCATCACTTGCCATACTACAGTTCTTTGAGTTCTAATTAAATAATCCAAAGCCCACTGACCTCCAGTCATGAAATGACAGTAATGTTAGTTTGTCATGTCTTGGGAAAAAATGAAGTACTTGAACTATTTTTTTTTTTCTTTCCCTTTATGATGTAGATTACAACAAAGTTATTTTCTGTAGTAGCAATTATTGGATGGAGTGACCTTTTCCAATCTAGACACTGATGTAGTGGAAGGGACATTTTTCCACTTGACCTTTATGCAATGTGTCAGCTTTTCCTGTAGTGCCAAATGAGTTGCAATTGACAGACTTGATGGAACACTAACTTGACGGGAGCTTATTGTTTGGAAGCAGTTATGTGTGGAAATGTGGAGCCACTAGTAAATAACATGATAAAAGTCATTTGCATGTCTTTTATCACTGAGGAACATCTTGCTTAGAAATTACTGCTGCCTAAATTGCAATTTGAATGCTAAATTTAACTGAGATTCCAGTAAACCTTATCAAACAGTGATATTTCAGAGTATAATCTATTGGCTTATCTTTTTATTTTGGCATTAATTTGTAAACAAATAACAATGGTTTTCTGTATTTTAATCTTGCTATTTGTTTTATAAACAGAAAAGAAGAATAAAAGATAAGATAAACAGTATTCAATGTATGGCAAGGCAACCATCTCTTTCAAGAGGCTGGCCACACGTGTGTATGTGTATAACAGCTTTCTTTATTTATTAATATATTAGAGAAATAGAGGCAAGATATAATTTGGGAAGAGAGAAGTTCTGGTTGTGGGGAGGAGCGGGGATCTATAAGCACAGTCTAGAGTGAGGGTGGTGGATAGCATAAAGGGAACCATAAAATGAGAACCAAATCATCCTGCCCCAGTGCTCCAGCTAGGAAGTGCAGACGCCAGCTGCTCTTCACATCTGTCAAAATAAAGTAGAGGATTATGTTTGTTGAGGAGAGACTTAAAAGCAAACACCAAAAGTCAGTTATTTCAGGTGTCTTGTGCTAATCCAGTATCTCTTTCTGCTCTGATGGAAGGCTTTTATACTTCCTGTAAATAAAATAATTCCACCTCCAAAATGGATAAGAAAAAGTTGTAGTGGAGCTCAGGATCTACCTGAGATTACTTAAGTAATGAATGATTGTGGCTTTTAAAAACCATTGAGTAGCAGGACTGAGGAAAGAGCAACAAATGCCATCTGTCTGATCTACATGCTTTAACACTGTTCCTCTTAAGCTGTCTGTTGAGGTAAAGTAAAAAGGAGCTGAATGGGTGTGGGAGGGGAAAGCAGCTCAGGTCTCTTCTGTTGGATTGTAGGAGATATTTGGAAGGGGGGAAAAATTAGGTGTTTATAGAGGTTGCTGTTAACAACAGACAAATTAACATGTTATTTGTTACTTCAAAGACAATCTGTTCAAACAATTTCAATAGCAGGGAATGCTGGTGGACAGAGTTGAGGTGGAAGGCTGGATAGAAATGTTTATTTTGCTATGATAAAACAGATTGTGTGGGTGTACTGGCATAGAGTGAAATTCATAGTAATTTTAATTAGTGTAGCAATGCTTTTTGATTGTAACTTAGAAAGTTACAAAAGAAAGAAGGTAGAGATTAGTTAATGTGAGGCTGTATGATAAACCTATTTTCTTGCAAAGTTTCCATTGGTAGCTAGTGCATGCCACAAAAGACAGCAGGTTTTAATGCATTAACTTTATGTGCTGTAGGGGCTGGAAGCAGAACCTGGATCTGGTGTGCTGCGATTCTAGGGTCTACAAAAGATCATACTTGAAATATGTTCCATCTTTTGTATGTGGATTCCTATAAAAATGACAGATCTCTCATCCTTTCTGAAGCACCTGCTTTTCTGAACCCCTTTTGGAGTGCATGGCAACATCCAAATCCCTCTCCCGAGGCTCCATTTCCAGCTGTGCATCCGTCAGACTCCCACTTTGCTCCCCTTTGCCCTTCCCACCTGGCTCTGTCAAAACAGACTGGTGTGGCAGCTTTCATTTCTTACCTCTGGAGGCTCTTCTGAACAGAGGGAGATGCTGCTGGGGGCAGTGACACCTCATGGGCTCAGGCTGTGTAAGGCAGTGAGCCTGTATGTAAGATTTTCAAGTCTTGTAGCTTGAAGTGTGAGGACCGGTTAAAGTACCTTGGCACTGCTGCATTCCACTCAGGTTGGGCATTTGAGAGGCTCTTCTGTGGGTCAGCATGCTGGAGGAGGTTGGACTTCTTGCAGTGGCTGTCATTGGTTGGTCACTGCTGTTGTCTCATTCATAAGTGCTTTGCTGAAGGGCACCAAAATAGAGTTAAAGACTTGTGGAACTTCCTTAGAGAGCCTTTGTTCTTCCCCCTGCTGACCTCCTCCTGTGCAGCTCTATCCTCTGTCCAGCATGCTTGGTAAGTTGTTCTTACAGCTAAAATACTTCCAGGAGCTCAGAGCCAGGATGAAAGGAATATTGTACATGTAAAAAGTTGAAGTGCATATGACAAAGGGAGGAAGGTGGGGAATAATGATTAAAAAAAAAAAAAGAAAACAAAAAAACCCACGAGGATCCCATTTGTTAAAACAGGAAAGATGATGGGCTTCATCTGCTTTTGAAATGAGAAGATTAAGAGGTGACTCCAGTGGATGAGAGTCTTTTATATGGAACAGTCTGCAAAGGTCAAATTGTGAAAGGGTTAATACAAGGTTTCTTATGCAAGGAGCAGTTCAGATTGTATAATTAAACCTATCCTTTTATCTGAAGATCTCACACAGGTATTAATTAAGCCTAATGAGGACCCTATGGAGCAATTGTTGCTATCTGTGTTTTTACAGACAGAGGACCTAGAAGCTGATAGAAATAAGGTTATTAGTAATGCAGCACTGTAGAATTGGTGTTCATGGGAGAATACCCAGTGTGACTTGAAGCCACCTGGCAGAGGCATGGCAGAACCAACCCATTTCATGAAGCCATGCCAATGGTATATCCCAGATGTTTTTGCTTTGCCTTAAAATGTAGGTATGTATAGATGCATGAAAAGAAACTGTAGACTAAGAGAAATTACTCTTTCTAGATGAGCCCACTTCATTATGCCTACAACTGCTCCTGGGTTTTCCTTTTTATTTTGGTATGCTATGCTTGTAATTTGCAGGTTCCTGTGATATTTTGGTTAGCATCCAGTGTTTTGTGAGGCTTATGGGAACTAGCAATAAGGAAAATATACCTATGTTGCTGAAGTTTTGTATGCTAATTCCTTTCATGTGTTCATGTAAATCTTTTCAATGTAGAGCAGACATATTTTTTTGTCAGCTTCCCATAAGGAAATCAAACAACTCATAATTGTTGTTTTCCTTCCTGTAATACTCCTGAGCTGTTGATAATTCCACAAAAGAATTCTAAAAAAGTACTGGTTGATGGATGAGGATGGGTAAATAGAGAATTTTGAGATATTCCTACACTGCTTTGTTTATAGAATGTTGGATTTCTTAAGGAAATAATCTAAGCCTTTCATCATCTTCTAACCCTGCCTCACATAGTGTGGGGTGGTAGCCTGGCTTGTATTTCGTTGTTCTATTCTTTTTCCCTTGTGGTGGAATTTGGGCAGCTCCAAGACTAATCTTGACAAAATTGCTGCCTTTGTTGTTTCTGGAAGCCTCTGTATCAGGCTGAACGTGGTGGTGGTGTTGACTGTCCCAATGCCATTATGTGTTGGTACAGATCTGTTTCTGGGAGATCATGTCTCTGAGTCGTCAGCTCAACAAAACACAAGTACTTTTTACAGTAAGAACCTGCTTAAGCTAATAAGAAGCTGTCAACATGAAGTATGGCTTGAGAACTGAGGAAATGCCTCCTCTGAGGTTCTTGCAGTGAGATGTGGTTTTGATCCAGTTCAGCCTTCTGTTTCTTCAGAGAAGTTCACTTTGTGGATTGCTCTGAGCCCCACAAACTTTCTGGTTTTTTTACAGAATTTGGTGACATTTTGGGAATGTCAGGAATGCAGGATGTTTTCAAATTCAGGATCAATAGGGTAAAGTGTGCTTGAGATTAATTTGCAGAGGGAAAAAAATAGAAAAGGGTATGCAGCTTTTACATTTGATTTTTTTTTTTGACCTTCCAAAGGAAGTTGCAGGACCCAGCTACAGTTCCACTGGCCCCAGATTATTTAAATTGTTTTGTGTTTATGCTTTGGTACCACAAACAGACTTGGGAAAGCAATATTGAAGATGGTAGGTAGGAAATAGACAAGCGCTTAGTACATGTATATGTAAGCTAAATAAACTGCAGGTACAAGTCAAAAAGCTAAAACATTGTAATTTTTCTCTGTTTTTGGAAAAGAAAAGACTAGAGAAGCAGATGCTAGCTGGAAGATGTTGGAAGGGAAGAGGATCAAGGGGCAGAAACAATGAGGAGAGAAACTGGGATGTAAGGGTACCCGTGGATTGCTGAGAGGGAATTGATTAGTAAAGCCAAGTTCAAAGGGAAGGGCAGGAAACCAGTCACCAAATATTGACAGTCAGCAGCTATTCTGTGTTTAAATGATTTCCTTTGCCATCGGATTCTGATTCCCAGAGCAATAATTTTCTGGTAGAAATTATTGGATCTGACTAGATATAAGGCAGAAATTGTTTACAATGACTGTACTTGAAACACTGAAACAGGTTGTGCAGAGAGGTGATGGATGGATTTATGCCCCATCTCTGGCAACATTGAAGGTCAGGCTGGATGGGGCTCTGAGCAGCCTGATCAAGTTGAAGATAACCCTCATTATTGCAGTTAGGTTGGACTAGATGACCTTAGTAATCCATTTTTTGTTTTGACAGTCAGAATAGTCTGAGAACAAATGACAAATGTTGTCAACCGTTCCCTCTTACTGCTTGATTTCTTAGGATATGTCCTTTACTGTATAAAGCAGAACAGTTTAACTTCTGTGTGCTAGAACAGTGATGGATGGTAGAAATTGCAAAAGTGGCTACGCCGAGCTAAGTTAGCATCTTTCATTTGCTATTTTTAAATTTTCCTTTATTTTTTAAAATGGTTTTAAAACAGTTTTTGGTTTTGCATCTACTGGTGCAGAGTGCTTGGGGAAGGCTGTGAGCTCAATTTGATGATAAAGTTTAGTTCTTGAAAAGCACCCAGAATAAGGAAAAAACAATGAAATTAGATTTATATATTTGAGATTATGTAGACTATTAAATGTGTGAGTGGGGACCTGGAATACAAGCAAACATTGAGCAGTACTGTGGGAGCTCAAGAAGGAGAATGCAGGGAACGAGAGAGGCAGAAAAAAGATTGCTTTAACCTAAAGTAAAATTCTGGCATCCAGGTACTCATCCATAATGAATGGATGTAGAGTTTTCAGCTCTGTTACCACAAAGACTTACTTTATTTTCTCTCTCTCCCCTTTTATTTCTAGAAGTTTCAAGTTTCCTTATAGAGTTCCCCACTGCAGTTTTCAGAGCAATTGCTTTGGGGCTGCATGCACACATTTATATTCTCTTTATAGTTCTTTGTGTGTAATATTCAATCAATAAGAAATAGTATTTTATACTTTTTCATCAGCATGCCGTGACACAGAAGGGAGATAATGTTGCCTAATTGCATTTTGTTTTGATGGTGTTGATCGGTAGCTGGTGGCTTAAACAGAACTGCAAGCTGATTTATTCCCCTACAGTAGTCCTTGGGAAACAGCACAATTTAATATACACCACACTTCAAAATCTGTGCTGTTTTCTTTCAAACTTAACTGAAGGCAACTCTACATCTACTCATTGGCATTCCTTAGCCTCAGGCTTTTTGCTGTTTTGTTCTTCATTTTTGCGACATGGCTTTAAAAGTATGAAGATAAACCTTTGTGGAACACTACTTATGTTATCTATGCTACTTTGTGGCTTCTCTCATGAAAAAAAAAAATCTATTAAACAGTATTCTTTAGGATTGTGTTCTCAATATATTCAGGTTAGGCAATAATAAAGGATCCTTTTCTTTGTTTGACAGCTGGAACAAAGCATTTTAGATTCACAATATGTGCTTAAATAGAGCCTGGTATGAAAAAGTCCCAATAAAATCTGACTGTCTCTTGTTACAAAATCCTTGATATAAAAGCTCGGATACAGACAATCCCATATCAACGTTTCTTTCTGGAGTATTTGGAACTTTATAAAAACGACAAGTATCTCACAATATAATGCAATTAGTTGTAGAGCACTGTGCAGTTTACTGTTAATTGTATCGCCTGTTTTCTAATCAATCCATGGCATTTATTCAGAGGCAGTGAAGATAGATGGATGTTGGCTTAGAGCTTCCTGGAGCAGGGGAAGGGACATGGTGAACTGGGATTGAATTGCCTGCAGTTGACATTAATATACAGCTGACAGTTCTTGTATATGAACTGCACTGATTGGAAATACCCACCAAGCCTTTTCTTCTACCATCTCCAATAAAAAAATAGCTGTATTGCCAAGGAGTTTTGCTTGGATCTCTGTGAGCTTCCTTGTCTTGCAAGATTTCTTTCAGAATACAATTTTATTCACAATAGTTGTCTGTGCTGTTGTATTGCATAGCCTGACATTTTTAAAGATACAGATTTGACCTGGAGTCAGAGGTACGTGTTTTTCTTCATTTCTCTAAAATCTCGCATGTAGTGACAGTACCGTCAGCACTGCTCACAGAATAATGTTGCTATCAAATAAAGTGCACAAGCAATCAGCTTTTTTCCCCTTTTAATGTATCTTTTGATGTTATTGTAAATTATTTTTATTGTGAAGTCATATTGGAAATGTAAGGATCTTGGTGATTTCATTGGAAACTTTGTGAAAGACTCTGAAAAGCGAACAGTCAGTGGGCCACTGTTTAATTTGTATTGTGAACTGGCTAAAGGAGAAATGATGTCTCCAATGTTGACATGTCTATCTGTGAATTCTTGTGGTGGTGGAAAAAATTTTCAATGCAGCAATTCTGAAGAGAAGGACTGAAGGGGATAGAAACTGTATGGAATTTTACTTTTCATGCAGTTACAAAGATGAATTACAAAGGTTGTCACATACAGAAAACTGCCCACTAGTTCACTAACTGTTATGCATGTCAGGCACATTAAAAAATGTGGTTATTCCTGCATTTAGGAAATTGTGGAAGTAGTTTATGCTCTAATGTGAAATATTTATGAAGGTCCTAATATTAAAAATGTTGCTATTAAAGGTACTATTAAACCTCAATGTTGTTCAGAAATGTCAGATTAAGAGCAATGGAAATTAAGCTGCTTCTAGTATGCTGAAATTATTGCCCTTAATTTTCACCCAGAATGTGGGTCTGATGCACTGTTCTCTCTATTTGCCCCTTTGGCTGTAATTTATTTTGTGGATTGTAAATTTATTGGAGTAGGTTTTCTTCCACCACTACCCCCCTTGTCTGAGCCTAGTACAGTTGGAACCTCCATTGGAGGTTTCTCTGTGAGATGCTAGTGGCAAATAATAACTACTTTTATTTCAGGATAGTCATTTTACAGGAAATTGTAAGTTTATCCAAACAGTCCCGATGCCCTTCAACTCAGCCCAGAAATAACAGCTGTGAGGATAGTTCACCCTATACCATTGCCAGGTGAGGAGAAAGTAGCATGAGAAAGCAAAATTTTTCTAGTGTTGGCCAAGTAACTAGAGAGATTAATTGTCAAGTCAGCACTCGGATATTTTCCTCTCAATCCCCAAATTTCCCAGAGGTGTGCTTCGGGCTTTGTTGCTTCTTGCTTCTGTTCCTGCTGATGTTGAAAGTAACTGCACCTGCACTGTCACAAAACCCATGGAGTTCTGTGGCTTGTGCCCCTAAATCCTGTTAACTGTTGTTGAGAGGCAGAGAACACATCACAAATCTGAGTGACAGCCTGTCAGTCACACTGCTGCTGTGGAGCACTGGTCAAAATTTACGATAAAAATCTACCCCAAGCTTTGCACTAGTGACTTTCTGGGGAGAAGTTTCTTACTGGGGAGATATATTTTCCAGCATTACTTGAAGGTGTAATAAGCTGTAGGTGGAAATCTTGGTGGTGTGCTTTGGAGGAAGCATCTGTTAAAACGTCTAAAAATGTAGCTTTTTGTTCAATGCTAAATGAATGCTCTTAAATTCAATATAAATTAGAGGAGGGAAATATCTGCCAATGTGTCATGCTTCCTTTTGTAATAACAGCTAAAAAGTGTCTGTTCTTGTATATTTTAAAGCTGCAACACAGATGTTCAGTACACTAAATTCTGATATGTTATATATTTTAAGGAGGCAGCAATTTCCTGGGTTGTATTTGGTGTGAACTGATGGGTGGAAAATGCAGAGCTTGCAGGGAAGCAGAGAGCATGCTTGAGCTGTCCTCCCTCTTAAGAAATCTTATAGACAGTGTTCTCCATTGCTTCTCTTGAAGGAACTATTTTGAGTAGCAGGTTTCCTTCCCTTTCCTCCCCCACCTGATTTATGTATAGTGGTGTCTCATTGCTAGGAAAGGAGAAGGAATCTGAGGATAGGCAGCTGATGCTGACTGCAGCAGGGGGAGCTTGTGGCATCAAATGCTGCATCAGGTCATTGCTGGATATTTTGGTTATGCTGGTACCTTGAGACTGTCAAGGAATGCAGGAGACTTAGTTTCTTGTACTCTTCTGGTCGCTAGCCTTTTAACTTTAAACAGCACCATCGTTGGAGGTAATCAACCATCAACAGAGCATCTCAGCAGGAATTAGAAGGGTTTGTACTCGGTACTAAGAGTGAGAAATAGCTGAGGAATACACATAAACCAAGGAATTATGGAGTTGTAGCTCCTGCAGATTTTGGCTGTCTGCTTTAGGGTGAATTTTCTGGCAGCAGCCAGGAGTTTGGTTTGTTCCACTGTTCCTCAAGGTGGTCTTGATAGTTCAGGAGCAGAGCTGGACTGTGAAATTGCACAGAGTTGCCTTTTTGACTGGAATGGAAAAAGTTAAGTGGTGGGTAATACCACTTGCCCATAATTACAAAATTACATTTGCATTTTGCTCTACCTTTTATGAGCTGAACATGAATGTTTGGCTGTGGTACCCAGAGGGTTACAGCCTTGTCTGGAAAGCTTTAGTCTCTGCTTACTGGCCTTCCCAGGAACTGCTTTTTTCCACTGACTGCTGGATGTATTTAATGGACCTCGGCCCAAGTATAATTTTAGTTCAGATTAGGTGCATGAGCCTTTGGAAGGAATCTCCCAGTTGTCCCATTTATTATGCTTTGCTTTGCACTGTAGAGCAGTCGTGTAGTACAATGGGTTGGTTTTCTTTCAGGTGAGACGGAGTCTGAAGATGTGATGTAGAGCTACCAGAGGGGTTCAGTTATCTGGTTTTGGATCCATGGCATTGCACTAAACCTAGTTTGAAGTAGGACCTTCTGAAATGCAGATGTTGTAGCCTCAATACTGAACTGTTTTGCTCTGCAGATGCTCTCCTTTTAATCCACAGGGTAGGCATAACTCTGTTTCTCCTGTTGCTTCAGTAGTATCTGTCCCCAGTCCCATGACTTCTTGGAGTCAGCCTTGCCCACATGTGCAGATTGACTTTGCAGTGGCTTTATTTTGCTGTTTTCCACATGGTAGGAAATGGAAGGTAGAAAAGGTTTGTTTTCTGCTGATGTCCAGAGAGCACATGATCAGGGCTAGCTGTTTGACTATCTGAAGCTGCATTTTATCCATATCAAGCGTCTTTACTTTCTACTGTGTATATGTTTGGAGCTATTAAATGGTTAATTATTTTATCCTTAACAGCAGATTCCAGGTGCTTGTAACACCTTCAGTTCTTATCACAGTACATCTCCTTACATGTCATATTTGGATATTAATTGATTTGCATTTTTTTCCTGCAAGTTATTTTGCAGGAAGCCAGTGCTAGTAACTGGGCTGTAGACACCTTGCTTACTAGTCTTCTCTCCAGAACTGTTTCAGCCACATATTCAAGCTACACATTAGACTCCTCAAGTTACCAAACGGGGTATGTGTTTTAAATAATTAATATTTAAATTTTTGTGCTCTCTGTTATAATGTATTTTGGAGACCAAAAGCATAGAAAGCCTGAGAAGAGAGAAGTTTCTGGTGGATAGAAGGGAAGTCTTTTAGCTGACAGACATTAGAGATTCAGGAGCAGAAAGGGAGCACTTTGGACCTTGGTTTTTAGTCTACTCTCTAAAGTTACTGTGTGTGGTTTTGGATACAGGCTGCAAGAAGGGTTTTTGGTTCTGAACCTGGGACTACTTTGGTTCTTACAAAATAGACTACTATCTTTGGTGCTGAGCATACAAGACGCTTCATTCATCTTGGACCCTCAGTTTTTAAGAAAGTGAATGGTGAGGAGATTGTGTTTCTGGAAGTATATAGCAGGCAATAAAAAATGTTTTAGAGCTGCAGTTTGTGAATTATGGTTATCAATCCTACATAAATCCTGTTTTAGGGCCTTCAGATTTTGGGGGGATGCAAGGGCAAAGGGGAGGAGGTTATTTGCTGAATTGTGGAGCAAGATCAAATTACCTTCCCTAGTTGAACTAGCTGAAGAAACACTCTTTGAATGTCCAGCAGTTTGTAGAATAGTATGATTGATTATCTTTCCACTTATTAGTGCAGACATAAACAAACAGAAATATGTGCAGTAGATAGCAAATTAGGTCCTGTCCTTACTGAGATGATCTTCTTAAATGTTTTTTAAATGATGATAAATAGTTCTGATAAAGTGAACCTTTTCTTTGGAGGAATAAAACCAACGTTAGAGTACTTAAAAAGTAGAGAGGTAGCCAGATGTTCTCACATGGTCAATTAGAAGTTATGGAAATTGCTTCCTTTACTTAAAGCTATTACAAAGCATGATCTTTGGAGGCACTACTGTTTCCATACTGCTGCTTGTTTAATTGAGACCAGCAGTTAGTCAGCATCTTCCAGGCCTGTACTGTGGGTTGGCTTTAAAGTGAGTGGGATGTCTGAGGTACACAGGTGGTAGTGGATTGCACAGTAATGGCTTGCAGTGGAGGGTAATTTAAAAGTTAACTTTTACTCTTTGGTCTGAAGTAGGAGCTTTGTCTAGGGTATCTGTAGGACTCTTCAAGGCAGCAAGCTGGCACCAGAATGTAGTGAAATAAAAGGCTGATAAAGAGAATTAGGCCTCATTTTAAATGCTTCTGTAAAGCACTATGTATTGATTACCTGAAAGTTTGTTCATTTAAGAACTTAATCAAATGCAAAGGGGATTGCTTTTGGCATGTAAGCTGTCCATTAAGTAACTTATTTTGAAGTGAGAGAAAGTATTAGCCTTTCTTTGTAATGGAGGTATCTGAGTGCATGTGGTTTCTTTTGGTATCTCAGTCTATCAGCGAGTTCTTGGATTCTTTTCTCTGTTGGGATAACTTGTTAAAACACTAAAATGAAAGTAAAAGAAGGTTGTGTCTGTGAGTCTGATGCCGAAGCAATAGCAAAGGCCTTCTGTGTCTGCTTCTTGGCTGAAAAATCCTGGAAAATATGGTGGAAGAGATCACACAGAATATTCTGAGCTGGAATAAGGACCATCAAAGTCCAACTCCTGGCCCTGCAGAGGACAGCCTGAAAAATCACATGATGTGCCTGAGAGCATTGTCCAAACACTTCTTGAGCTCTGTCAGACTTGGTGCCATGACAGCTTCCCTGTCATGAAGCTGTCAAGGTGAGCCTGTTCCAGTGCCCAACCACCCTCTGGGTGAAGAACCTTTTCCTAAATTCAGCCTAAACCTCCCCAGACACAGCTTCAGGCCATTCCTTCAGGTCCTGTCACTGTCGCCACAGAGAAGAGATTGATACCTGCCCCTCTCCTCTTCCCCTCATGTGAAAGCTGTAACTGCAATGAGGTCTCCCCTCCAGGCTGAACAGACCAAGTGACCTCTACCGCTCCTCAAATTTCTTCCCCTCAAGGCCCTTCACCATCTTCACTGCTCTCCTTTGGACACTCCCTAACAGTTTAAAGTCTTTCTTATATTGTGGCACCCAGATGTGGGAGGGGGTTTAGAAGATGGCCCCCCTGCTTTGCCTTGGGAGGCAACAGATGTATAACTTCCCGCCTCCCCTGTTGTCAGTCTTTTGTTGTTCCTTCCCCTCGTTCCTGTCTGTCATTGTGTAAACCTCTCCCCAGTTCTGGAAAGTTCTGTGTTTGTTATATCCTCATTGGTTCCTTCCCTTAAACCACTCCTTCCCCCTGTCCCCATTGGTTGTCACCCTGTCATTCACCCTCCACTCCGCCCCTGAACCCTTTCCTCATTGGTTGTGTCCTACCCTGACCCTCCTACCCAGTCACTGTTATATTCCCTACCCTGCCCTTTGTGCAGGGCTCTCAGAGCTAGCTCCTTTTGTGAGAGGTTGTGCACCTTCACTCCCTGCTTCGCCTTTCCTCACCCTTACACTCACGGAATAAAGCTGCCTGAGAGACATTCTTCCTTCGGTGGAAGCTTTTCTTTACCAGCTATCCGGCTCTTGGAGGACCTGGCCCTGTGGCAAGCCAGGTGGTCGCAGGACCCCAGGGCCTCAAGCACTTGAGGTGAGGCTGCCCCAGTGCAGAGCAGAGCAGGACAATCCCCTCCCTTGCCTGGCTGGTGATGCTGTGCCTGATGCCCCCCAGGCCAGGGTTGCCCCATCCCAGGTGCAGAATCTGGCGCTTTCCGTTGTTCAAACAAGGGAATGCATTTGGTTTTTCTGGCCTCAACCCTTAAACTCTGCCAGAGGTATTCCTGAGAGATGTTTGTCTGACCTGAAAACCAACACTGGAGGAGATTTGCTGTCTAACCCTGGCAGTTAGGTTTAGTGTTTCGCTCTATCCAACAAACTCAAGTTTGTTACCAAGGACTCAAGTTCTAAGAGAACATTCTATTACTGCTTTCTTTGCAGCTTGCTAGCTTGTAGTACTACTGGAAGTTACCTCAGTCTTTATCTCTGCCAGTCTGAGGAACCCTGCTTATTTACCTCTTTCACATACTGTTGGCCAGACTTATAATTTCCATTACTTGTGCTTGATCGAGATTTCTCCAGTGCTAAAAGCTGGATTGAGCCTTATTTGCATGGTTCCCTGCTCTGCAGCTGGCACTGAGGCTCTTGGGTCTTTCCAATCACTAAAGACATCAGCTAGGTCAAATAGCATGGGTTTCCTTTCCAGGAGAGGATTCTAAAAGCTGAGTGCTGCAGTGTTTAGCTCAATGGTGCTGGAGTCTCTTAAGTCATAACCCTTAAGTGTGATGCTGAAAAAATGAAAGGGTAAAAAATAATTTAGTACAGAGAGATAAATGGGTATGCGCAGCCATATTACTTATAAGATGCCAGTGGAACAAATTATTTAAAAATGTCTGTTAGTAGAAAGTAATTGAATACTGTGTAGATTGGAATATATGAAGCAGGATGCAGCCAAGACTTAATGAGAGAAAGAGAGAGAAGGAATTGGCATGTTGATTCCCTCATCTGTTTTCCTTCCCAAAATAGTCTGTTTCTAGGGCCAGGAGGGGTAGAACGATGAAACAACTGGACACACAAACACAGTTAAATATAATTATGTCGAAGAACAATGATGACGTTGTTAAATGGCTATAGAGGGTTGCCACAACTCCCAGGAAGCCTAGTGGTGAATGGTGTGAGTAAAAGGAAGTGTTTCCATGTGGTTTGGTGTTCAGTGGTCATTGGTCGCTAGCCAACCCTTTCAGCCCTCACTATTCTGTTTCTAACAGTGCTGTTTTCGATGGCTGAGTTTGAAATGCCAAGTGGCATATTAGCATGCCAGTGCTGATACGTTTCTCTGGTCAAAATATGGGGTTGGGAGTCTCAGCTCAAATTTCAGTTTCAATGTGGTGATAGGGGTAGGGTGAATCTGCTTAGCTGTGGAGAAATGCATCACATGTGGGGTTCACCTCCACTACTTTGCAGGGGTAGTATGCACATGGGTACATGAGGGGTAGGGTACTTATTCCAAGGGCCTTTTGACATTTTGCATGCTGATGGCAACACAAAAGTGAGTTCACACTGGAGAACCATGCTGGGACAGGGAAAAGATCATCTTATTAGTAAAGTCTCTGACTTTATTCTACCCTGTTGGCACAGAAGCAGAATGGAGATCAATACTAATGATAGATTATTGTAAAAATGCATAATTTCTTTAAACCAGCAAATGTAAACAGCTTCTTATGTTAAATCCCCCTCAGAGGATAAAGAAAGAAAATAAGCAATAAAAAGCACAGACGGATGCTATTCTGATAGTAACATATTGAAAATGTTAAAAGGATTGCTAATCACACAAAATTGTATGCAGTGAGGTCATGAGCAGAGTACTGAACTGTAAAGGTTTTCCATTTGTGGGTTAGCTCAAAACTCTTTAATTTGACTAATGTATCATCAAAGGTGTTCTGTCTTGAATGGCAGGCTTGTTATCTGTCATATATGCAATTTTGTTGGTATAGTGGCACAATAGAAGATACATGTACTGCATTAAGAATTAGTAGTTAGAATGATGTTCCTTTGTTTTCTACACAAGGACAGAAAACAAGTAACATATAGAGAGGTGGTCTAAGAAATGTGTAGGGTTATGGTACGATCAAAGCAGTGTCATGGGGATTCCTGTTATTTTTATTTAAAGTTAAATTTTTTTTTAATGATAAACTGAGTATAGTTCAGGACAGCCTGGAGTCTGATAACTGTTTAATTGCTGTAATTGCACGTATATTTTCTGCTAAAATACACTGCTATGTCAGAACTGCGATTCTTCAGTTCTTGACCTCATAAAAATAAAAAATTTTAATGAGGTCAAAATTTAAATATGTAACCGCTGTCTAATTTTTAGGACAAACTGAAGCGGTGAAAAGTAGCACTTTTCCTAGAATTTAATTCTCAGATGTTACTCTAGGAAGAGCATGGATGGTAACTTTGAGCCAATTCTTTGGAGCCCTACAAAATGAAAGAAGTGCTGGGAAGCCTACAGTTTTGTCCTTGTCATAGAAAAAAGTAGCTTGGCATCTTGGTTATTTGATGTTTTACACTGTAGTCTTGTTGATTTGTCCTTGAGCAGAACAGATGGATATATTTTATGAAAAGAGGAAGAAGAGAGGTGGATTTTACTTTTTGTTCTTTTGGTTGATAGACTATTTCTTCTACCCCCCTGCCCCCCCCCCCCCCCCAAGTAAAACAGGACCCTTTCATCATTGTTTAACTTTTTTTTTTTTAAATTTAATTTCTAGCTGATAAATTTAGACAGAAACTGGAAGAACTGGAGAAGGAGAGAAATTCTTTAAAATTTCAGCTTCCTTCAAGGCATCCCTCTGTTAGCAGTTTTTTGGACAGGTTCATGACCCAAGTTCAGGCAACATTGCACTGGGCTACTGATCATTGGTAAGTTTGTTGATTCATTGATTCATTATTGTGGAAGATGATGCTTCTACTTTTCTCAAAATGCAGAATACACTTACAAAAAAATATAATAAGGAGTTTTAATGACTGTCTAACATGTCCATATGGAGCTTGCTTATGGAAATCCCACCCTGCCCCTGTGCCAGCAGCTCTCTGGCCACAGAGAGCTGCAGGCACAACTTTCCCAGGCATTGTCTTGGGAAAGGCTGTGAGAAGATCAGAGAAAAGAATGATAAACAATTCTTATCTTCACTTTGCTGCACCTGTTGTTGTGAACATGTGGAATGTGTTACAGAGATTTGCTACCAAAGGGTGATTTCTTGATTGGCAGTGGTGATGGTGTTTGGATTTAAGGGTGAATTAGGTAAAACTGTATTGGACTGTCTGTAAGGGTGATGGCTTTCTTAATAAGTATAGGATAATAAAGCAATTGATCAGCCTTCTGGAATCATGGAGTCAATGGTAATTATTACCTGGTCAGGGACATCGTTCTATGACATGCTGCCCCCCCCCCCCCATTTCTTTTTCCTTTCCACAATTCTTTCAGAATCAGAATTCCCCTCAGAAACAGTGATCATGATGAACTGGCAAATTAAATGGAATGTTTCTCATTGATGTTGAGTGGGAATGGGATTGAATCCTTGACACAGCAGCTTGAACATACAACATCAATGCAGCTTGAGCAACGCTTCCCTGTGGAGTTAATTCTGATGCTCCCTTTCAGGCAATGAAAGGGTATTTAAATATAAAGTAAAAACCAGATTATTTTTTGATATGAATAGATCTTTGGGAGCTTCCTTTTGTGTGCCACTTCTTAGATAGCAATATTGAGCTCAGCATTGTATAAAGTCACAAAAATATATTCTAAACCTTCTCTTGAAGGGATAACTTCAAAGATGGGAAGAAAGCGAGATGGCCCAAGAGGAGGGATAGTTAGGGGGAAAAAAAGTCTCTATTTCTTGGTCTGTCTTAATCTGTGCTCCTAGTTACTGTTGTTAGAAGAGGATATTTCATAGGAATTGAAAGCTATTCTCAAATGTAATCACACAAATGAAAGAAGTGAAACCTTTTGTTTTCTGGCAGCTTGTTAATATAAAGGCTGCAGTGTGCTAGTCAATACCTTTGTGTGTAATTTTTGACAGACATGAAAATTAGATAAAATCAGTACAGATAATATGATTTTCTTGGTGAAATTGGAGAATTTTGAAGGTATTTTTAGTCTCTATTTATAGCATCTAGTAATAAGGAAAGTTTATAAGAAGCTGAATTCCTTCAGAACTGTTTCCTTCTACCTTCTGAGGCTTTAAGTGGCTGTTTTACCATTCCTTAAAGATTAAGATACACCATTCTCTGTTTTTTGTTAAGATGTGTTTGGTCTATGCATTAATTTGTAATAATGATTTTGACATTAGTAGTGCTGTCATCTTTGTCATGGAAATTGAATCACTAAATCATCCCTCAGATACAGTTTGCTTATTTTTATCCTGTATAATGTATATATAATGCTTTTAAATGCTTTTATATATAAAATAGATGTTATAACGTATTTATGAAAATATTCCTGTTCTTTGGATGATTACATCTGTAACTCTTCTCTTTGCACAGGTCTGAGCAGTGCTATATTTCAGGGTCAGATGAATATCCTCTTCCCTTTTTTGTCTTGTGCACACTCCTTTCTTTGAGCTTAAGTTCAACTACTGTTGTTGTGACACCCTTTTATTTGCTTGCTTTGTCTGTGGTCTGACTCATTGATACAGCAAGAGTATCCTTTGCCTTCTGTACAGGGGTTTAAATCCTTTCTGTTCCAGCAATATTTTTATATACTACAGTGGGAAACATAACTTCTTCCTCAAGGAAAATTTGTAGGCTTCAGTTTTTGTTTTCATTTTTAATTGGAACAAAACCAATGTATGCAAGAAGACATTTTTTTTGGGCTGGAAAATTAAAAAGATGATCAGAGGATCATAAGAAAACTAAATAATTGCAATTTTACTGTAGTCAAGGCAATCTCAACCTTTTGCAAGAAAAATGTGTATGGCAGCTTATTTAAGACATGAAGCTGAAATGCATGCCTCAGTTTTGTTTTAGTTGATTAAATTATGAGATGAGCTTTTAATTTGATATTGACACAGAATACTGGGGGCATATGGTGGGAGCCAGATTTGGTTGTTTAGTTTAGGAACAGCAAATGCTGTGGTTGTGCAATCAGTCAGTTTTGGTGAGATCAGAGAGGTCTTGTTTGTCTTCCAGCAGTACCACGTAGACAGATACACATGGTATTTCTGAAAAGGTTCTGAAAATAAAACATGTTTATAATGGAGTTTTTCCTAAATTTTGACCAACCACTTGGAAATTTATTACATACATCTCTAGGAATGATGCAGCTCCAGCTTGAAGAAGGTGGCTTCAGAGCCGCTGGAGAAGTGTGGTGGGCTGGAGCCACAGGAACCTGTAATGTCTGTAAGGCACAGTGATGGCCTAGCACCTCATAATAGGGATGTCTTTTTGGTGCATGCTGTTAATACAGAAATGCATTTACACTGTCATTGTGTCTATCTTGCTTACTAATACCTTTGTTAGTGCTGAAGTTTTGTTTTGCTTTTTCAGTACATTCTGCAGCCCACAGAGAGGGAGTGAAGCATGTGTGTCTTTTGATGGTCCTGCAGAATAGATGAAAACCTCTTGTTATACACTTGTTCACACTTGTTAAACACCTGTGCATGGAGATCACAATTGCGTGATTAATCATGCTTAAACCAGACTTATGATGCATGTTTTACATGTGGCATGGATGGATTTGCTTTGCAAGATTACAGTGGGAAATTATGCCTCAAAACACTTTGAGACACAAAATTTTTAAAAGAAGATACTGAAATGGATCTGTACTCCTTATGTGGAGATGCTTGCACTTGTCTCTAATGATGGACACAGAAACGCAATTGCCCTTTGCAAGTGCACGTGCCCTTACGAGGGAACGTGGAAATCAAAATGGGTTTGCATTGTTTGCAGGTGCATTTTGAGAGGCAGATTATGGAATTGATACTTAACATAATGTGCTGATTACCTTGGAGTCCAGTCATGCAAAGCTTTACAACTGAGGGTTGTAGAGATGACTGGGAGGAAGCCCACTAATTGTGATTTTGAAAGAACTTGCTGTGCAAGAGAGAAGTAAAATTTGGCATTGTGGAGCAAACACTCCAGATGATCTCTAATGTAGTCTCCAAAAGCTGACAGAAGCTGCAAAAATGGCTTTGGCAAGTTTCTAAACTTCTGTCTTAGAGATTTTTCTCTGTATTGATTGAAACTACATGCCTTAGTTTTGTCTCTTTCAAGGCAGTGATGGATAAATTTCTGAAATATGATAAAGCTGGGGGAAGCCTGAAGCTATACAAGCTTTCCATTTTCTTTCTTCATCATGTTGTAAAAACAGTGCAAATGTTTGAGATAATAAAAGAAGATATGCCAAGGGAAAAAAAGTCTCCTGTTCTCTAAGTGTATCTGTTTGAAATGCAATCATTCTGGTGGTGGAGTGTTAAGATTCTAAAGGTAACATGTAGCATTCTGATCAGTTTAATCCTTGAGACACTGAAACTCATGAAAACCACTAATTTTAACTTTTGTCATGTTTTTTTTCAAAGGATTAGACATGAAGAAAATGGTCTTTGTTATGAAAAAGAGCACAGACTTTTGAGATCAACTTCCCAGGAGAGGACGCAGGTTTCGGCCAAAAAACGAAGCCAGCTTTTTCAAGAAAAGAAACGATTACAGGTAACAGGACTGCAGAGTTGTTTATAGGAACCAGTGCTATGTGGGGAAAGCCTTGTAAGCTGTCACACAGAATTAAATAAATTTATTGTAATAGCGACTTTGCTTCTGTGTAGTAATTAGAGCCTTGGCTGGAGTCCAGTCGATAATCTAAGTGATGATTGGAGATGGCAGCCACAGGAGTTGTGTTAATCTCATTACAGAAACGCAGAGCTGGAAGATTTGGTGGCTTGTGTGCATGCTTAAACTTTCCTCATTATCTTTTTAAGCATGCTCTTTGTTATCATTTGACATTTTAATATTACACTGATCTTCTGAAGTTTTTATTTGAAGACGAAAAGTTTTCATTAGTTTCTGGTTAGAATTTACTATAAATACATGATTTATCAGCTTTTATTCCTGAAAGATGATTGATGCTTTTCATAAGGATGAAGGAATCATCATGGAGCAGTTAGCATTTTCTAACAATAGCTTTACAATGACACATGATGTCACAACGTGATAGTTGGCAAATTGAATGTTTCAGGATGGCATTAGTCCAATTTTAAGTCTGCAAGCCTTTTAAGCAAAATTTAGCTTTTTCTTTTCATCATTCTTCAAAAATCTCAATGTACTGTCTAGTTGTATCCTTTAAACCTTGGTGATCACACTCAGTGAATGTGGCACCTTAAGAGCTAATTTTTTTTTTGTTTCTGTGGTCTCGTCTTGAAATATTTTTTGCGATATTTTCATTCCTTTGGTGGATCCAATAGTAGAGTAATCTCTGTGTGTGTGCACACATAAATTTATATATATAAAAACCTTCAAAGAAATAGAGAAAAACATCTTATGTGGTCATTGCAAAATTGTACTTATGTGAAGAAATATCTTTTTTTATCCTATTCATCATCTTTGTATCATCTTTTTTAGGTTCATTTCATCAACAAATAAGAGGAGACATAGTGTAGTTCACCATTATCAGTATGCAGAAATTTTTTTTAATCTAGACATCCAAGAGCCACCTCAAAGATATTGTATTGAAAACTTCCATACTTAAGACTCCACAATAGCTAATTTTTACACTTGCTCAAGCTGAATCTTTATTCTTCTGTAGTTTTACTAGGGAAAAATTAACCACACCATTATACAGGTTTGCTATTTATTAGCATTTTGTCAAAATTACCAGGAATTCAAGGTTCTGGGGAAGGCTGATCTGTGGTGATTGTTTGCACCTGGGAACCCCTAATGATTGCTCCTGCCCAAAATCTTGCAAGATCAGAAGTAATTTTTTTTTTTAAATTTTTTTCTGCCTCACTTTTTTTTACTTCTGCTCTCTCTTCTGTTGGTTCTGCATTTGTCTTCAGGGATTTGAAAACCTGTGGCAGTATTTAGTATCTATGATTTATGTATTAATATTTCTATTGCAATCTCTACTTCATGGAGACCATCAGTCCATAAGTGAGGCTGGAGATGTGCAGTCAGTACTGATCAGCTGTTGTGTTGGAAATCTCAGTTTAAATTCAAATCTGCAGAGTAGAACTCCAGCTTATATTTAGTGAGATGAATATCATCTGCTGCTCCATGCTGAGACTTTAGGCCCATTTTATCTGTCCCTGGAGGCTGACTAAGAGCATGCTAAAGGCTTCTTTGCATTTCTGGAAAAGAATGCGGGAGAATTCCAGTTTGCTGATTAAGTTTTCCATGCTCCCAGGACCGCCTGTGAACTATTCCTGAGTAGAGCAGAAATAGTTCTTCTCTGTGAATGCAGATTGTGTGCTTCTAGTATCTATTTATATTGTACATTTCAGTACTAAAAGTGTGATTGTAAAACCAGATTCCGTTCATTTTGATTTCTGTTCCCATGTAGGTTGCTTATTGCAGTGATTGCAATTACTGCGTTTTCACAGAGTATGGAGGTCTCTGTATTAAGTAGGGCCTATTAAGATTTTGGCATTATTCCCAAGCCAGTAACACAGAGATAGAATTGTCCTTTGTGCACACTAAAAGCCTAATTTGAGACTGAAAGAAACAAAACTGGTGTTTTTGGTCTGCTGACCTTTCTGTCCTTGACAAATGCCTATGGGTTGAAACATGGGTTTACACCATTCTCCTCTTGCTATGTCCAAAACCAAAGAAGGAGGAAAATAATTGAGGAACCTAGTGGGCAGGACTATTATAAGTTGAAATTTGGAGCTAGTCAACCTTCAAATATGCAAGGACCATTCCTTGTTCTAAGTCATACTTAAAAAGCTGGTTACAGTGCAGCAAACCTGAAAGTATGTTTATTAACAAATTTGTGACATGTAAATAACATTTAAACTTCATGTAAATTGCATTGAAAACATTAAAATAATGTTAAAGTTATCAAGGGAAACTCTATAAAGCAAAGAAATGCCAAAGTCTGTTATCTGTCTATAGTACATATGTTTTATAAGAGTTTGTAATATTGAAGTATGCCTTTTCTTCCCCCCTAGATCCCTGCCTCATACATAGCTGAAGTGTCTGTTCAGATATTCAGAATACTATTTTATCTTCATTACTCAGTATCTGACCCCAGAACCCTTTTACTGTGTGCCACTCAAACCTTCTTTTGAGTAGAAATGTATTAATTTGTGAGTGGGCTTCTTTTATATTATTAATCAACATGGCAATCTTAGTGATTCAAACCCACTTAATTTTATCTCTGCAACACCATTTCGGGTGTTACTGCCATTTGCTCAGATGCAGAATGGAGAAGTGAATTGCCATAAAAAAGCCATATGGTTGTTTCTAACATCAGTTTTGTAATGCCTAGTTATTAACTTATTAAAGATTTGGATTTTTGCTTTTAATTTTTATTTTTACGTGGATTGAATGTGATCAGAGTTTGAAATGGAACTTTGATTTCTGTTCAGAGCCTATAGATAGTATGTCAGAGATCTCTTGCAGGTTGTATAGAAAATGATGAACATGCAATCTGTGGCCATGTGTGGACATAATAGTTTAAATGGCTTGCAGAGTTTCACAGAGACAGTAAGAAACATAGGAATAGAATCATATTCTCCAGTATGGTGTTCAGCTAGTTTGATGACAACTTTTAACTCGGCAACCCAGTTTCCTTCAACAAGTGCTGCTTCCTTGGATGCAAGCTATCTGGTGGGTTTTCAAGGAAAAACCTGTGCAAAGATGATGTACAAATTAACTTTTGGCCTCCTCAATTCAGGAAGGACATAGAGGTGCTTGAGCATGTCCAGAAAAGGGCAATGAAGCTGGTGAAGAGTCTGGAGCACAAGTCTGATGAGGAGCAGCTGAGGGAGCTGGGAGTGTTTAGCCTGGACAAAAGGAATCTCAGGGGGGACCTTATCACCCTCTACCTGAAAGGAGATTGTAGCCAGGTTGGTCTCTTATCCCAAGTAAAAAGTGACAGGAAAAGAGGAAACAGCTTCAAGCTGTACTAGGGGAGAATAAGATTGGACATGGGAGGAATTTCTTCACTGAAAGGGGTGGTCAGGCTTTGGAGCAGGCTGCCCAGGCCAGTGGTAGAGTCACTATCTCTGGAAATGGTCAAGAAATGACTTGACATAGCACTTAGTGCTGTGGTTTAGTTGACAAGGTGCTGTTCGGTGAGAGGTTGGACACAATGATCTTGGAGCTCTTTTCCAGCATTAATGATTCTACAATTCTGTGATTCTAAAAATTGATCTTGCAACTTTGCTCTTGCGACAAACATCAATATCATAATGCACACAATTTGAACTTCTAGAAAAATGAGTGCAACTCAGTTTGAAGTTTTGTGCATTTTAAGTCAAGGGAAGGATTTTGTGCTTTTAGTTAAAATAAAATGTTAATTATCAGAAGGGCTGGTTAGATAGTAAATAATTCTCTGCTTGCATCCTGTACTTCATGTTTAGCTACCAGTCTGTAGAACAAGATTCTGTTGCCATGGGTAGTCTGACATTTGCTTTTTTGGTAGAAGTTTTTAGCTTGTAAACTTTGGAAATGCCTGTGTATTTTAAAAGTGAAAGAGGGCTGACAGTAGGTGTTGGAAGAGGAATGTGAAATGTGGTGTTGAGGTGGACGTGATGAGTTTCAGAATGCTGGAAGCACTAGAGTTTCTGGATACAACTGACATAAGAATTTTTTTTGTGTCTGCAAGAGGATGTCTCATTAAATGTTTGCTAAATTGGACAAATTTAATTTGTACTACTTCTGACGCTTGTACTTTTTTTTTTTAGGGGGAAATGGATTTCTTTCATAGGGTTCATACTAAACTTTGGTTTCTGTTCTATGCAGAAAGAAATTGAAGAGCTCCGGACAAGACTGGCCACATTAGAAGGAAAAGATCAACAGCTGAGAAGAGAAATTGAAGAACAAGATAGGCTTATTCAGTCACAGGACTGTGAACTGACTGCTTTACTTGGCTGCATTTCTTTGAGAGAGCTGCAGGAAATAAGCAAGGCTTTGGATGACACTTTAGCATCTTCCTATCGAATTCCATTCAGTTTAGATCTTCCAGGAGCAATAAAGAGGTATT
This sequence comes from Taeniopygia guttata, assembly GCF_048771995.1. Lineage (NCBI taxonomy): Eukaryota > Metazoa > Chordata > Aves > Passeriformes > Estrildidae > Taeniopygia > Taeniopygia guttata. The sequence goes on along the minus strand of NC_133027.1, from coordinate 72,149,825 downwards.
TAAATTTTTGTTTAGATGTAGAGTGTTGTATCTTCCTGTACGTTCTTCTGAATTGCCTGTCAGTTGTTCTCTTCATCATTGTGCCAGCTAATTACCTGGGTTTGGAAACTTGAAAACTTTTGGAGAAGAGATGTTGGAGTTCTAATACTGATGTACTTCCTCAGAGGAGTTTGTAGTTATTTGAATGTCTTGCACTTAGTGTTCTCCTATGGTGAAGACCCACCTACAGAAAGCATGTGTGTCCATCAACTGTTAATTCCTATCACAGCTTACACGATTTCTTGTTAACTGGTGGAATTTTTTCCCCAGTTTGGTAATGCAGTAATTCAAACATATTTCTCACAGCCTGAAAGTGTGTACTAGATACCATTCAAATAAATATTAGAGATGCTTCTTGCTTCCCTTAACTTGTAATTACAGTAAAGTCTGATGTGATGAGAAGCGTTAGACTCAGACAGAGGACTTGAGGCAGTGGGGAAAAGGATGCAGCATGAATAATTTTGGGACACTCACAGTTAAATTAACAGTAGATGCATCATTTAAATGGAAAAGCAGCTATCTTGGCAGTATTTTGGAAATAACCTCATCTTTATTTAAAAAAGCAATTGAAGTACTGAAACTGTACAGGACATTGGTGATGGGACTTTGAAAATGGTACTGTTGCTGTGTCATCAAGAGAAAATAAAATTCCTGTTTATCCTAATGTACTTTTCTTCCAGATAAGGAATAACTATGTTGCTAGCAATTTTTTATCTCCAATCATGCTTATTGGATTTAGTTTAGTTGTATTAACATTCATGAGAAATTGCTGCTCATGTGTGCTAATTTATACAAAATTTTTTTTTAAGTCAGCAGAACATTTTATAGAGGACATATTCTTCTCTTTTGACACGTATTTAAAATTTTAAATTAGGTTATCGGAAATAGTTTCTTGCATTAAGGTTAGCTTGTTTTAATAATATCTTATACCTGTGTTTCTGAGATTGAGGAACAAAAGATCTTAAGCAGTCTGTCTGAGAAACTGATTTGAGTTTTCTTAGATTGGATTTGCTTATGAAAAAATATTCAGATTAATTTTTTTTCTCTCATTGCTGCTGTAATATTTGGGTTGCACTTACCTTGCTGGGAAATGATTTAAAAGTGAGTTAAATAGTATGGGTTCAGGAGGAATTTCTCTGGGTTGTTTGCTTTACGCGCACTATGAATACCACGATCACCTGTGAGAAAACAGGCATTCATTATTCAAAATGAGTTCATAACTGGAATGAAAATTTTAAAATAATTTCGTTCCTTTCTGTTCATTTTTTAATGAATGAAATATCTATTTTTTTTTTTATTTTTGGCTGGTTGACTTTGTTTTCACCAGTGGTCAGGTGCTTCTGCTCTCATTCCCATAGCTGGAGTTCTGCTGTTGGGACTCTGGTGTGTTGACTGTGGCTGTACACCAGGTGCTCACTGAGCCACTCTATCACTCCCTCTTCTCAGCTGGGCCTGGGAAGAGAAAATAAGATGGAAAACAACCCATGGGTTGAGATAAGGCAGATAAAGCAAAAGCAAAATGTTGCATGCATGCAAACAAAGGTTTTATTCTCCACTTTCCATCATCAGGTGATGTGCAGACACTTCCCAGGAAGCAGGGCTTCAGCACATGTAGTAGTTGCTCTGGAGCACAAACACTGTAAATAATGAATGCCCTGCTTCCTCCTCCTTTTGTTGTCTTTTATATCAGCAGACATCCCAAACATCCTATAGTATAGAATATCCATTTGGTCAATGTGAGTCAGATGTCCTGGGTATGTCCCTTCCCAGGATTTTGCCTACCCCCAGCCTACTGCTGGTGTGGGAGGGCAGAATGTTGGAGAGAGGGTGCTGATGTTGTGTTATCAACATCTTTCCAGCCGTCAATGCAAAGCACAGCACTGTGGGGGCTGCTGTGGGGAAAGTTAACTCCATCTCAGCTAAACCAGGACACATAAATGCAGTTATTTAACAGTGAGAGTTTATTCAGATTAACAGTAAGCTTAACTGATAGGTGGCTTCTTTTTCAAGTTGTGCAGTCTATCATACCTCAGCTACAGAGATTTTATGTCTGAATCCAGGCCTCTTTCTCCTTCTGTAAGATGAAAAAGCATTATGCACATAGTAAGGCATTTGGTGCAGGTATAACTCCTGCATGTCTATGGGCATCCACCAGGTTTTCATACAGTTAAACATAGGAGATTACCTTGTTTAAACTTCTGATCAAAGTGAGGCTACAATTTCCAAGTGAGATCAGGTCGCTCAGGGCCCTATCTCTGAGTTTTGTATCTTCAAAGATGGAGATTTTGCAGCCTTGCTAGGCTTCCTGCATTTCACCACCCTTGCTGTAAACTCTTTCCTTTGTCTTGCCAGAATTTCCATGGTTGCAACTTGCATTGGCTTATTCTACATCAGTACTTCTTGTGAAAGAAGTATTGTTTATTAGGTAACAGATTTACATACTTTGTTGATGCTAGTTCAACATATTAGTTTTACATTCTAAAGTCTTGGTATAATTAATCGAAATAATTTTTTCTGGAAACGTGCATTTGGTTTTATGAATAGTTGCAGAGGAGAAAAAAAGTTTTCTAAATTTAGAGGTTTCTGTGTGAGAAGTAAAGCTGTTACTCATGCACATGTGCTAGAGATCTGTGATTATGTAGGAAGTTCAATATCAGTGGACAGTAAATTACAAACTCCTCTTGTGCTGCAAGATACTCTGTATTTATTCTAGCAACATTGTGCTTGTCAATAAAGTACTGCTTATAATGTGCTTTTGCATAATTATTTATTGGCTACATGAATTGCATTCAGCACTGGAGTAACACAGGCAGGGCTAGTATGAAACATCTCTTAAGACAATCTGTGCTGTAATGAATTGTATGTGGTGGCTTGCAGCACACTAAAAGATAAAAAATTATTCAATATATTGAAGCAAACTTCCAGGAACATGAGAGGACATGACAAAGAATACTTGCCAAGTACTTGCCCTTCTGTGGGAAGGATGAAAAGAGGAAGTCAAATGTAACACTGGGATGAGCTTTGGTTCTAAGCTTATTTTTTTTGTCAAGTGTTATTATTTTGTTATGAATGTTCTTTGTTTTGCCATGTTTATCTTTGGTATGTGGTGAACTTTTTAAATAAAAAGAGCCTTTTTCAATACCTAAAGCATGCTTTGAGTTTGAAGAATTAAGAAATGTTAGGCACATTACCCTGGGACCTTACTTGAGGGCTGTTGGAAGGCACAGCTAAAATCTGCTGGTTAATGGGCAAAGAAATATGTTTTGAATTCTCACTGAGATTGAGACTGCAGAATGTGGTTGTTTTCCTCATCCAGACAGGCTTAATTGCTCTTAGTAAGCTAAAGGGTATAATCATTATTTTAAAATGGGGAAATTGCAGGGCAAAAGCTCAGTTCACTTGGATGGGGTTGTGTGTTTAAAAGGTGGGAGCAGCTGGTGTTGTGTGCAATGTGACACATGCCAATGTTTTAACTGAAGACAACACAGTGAAATTAGAGGAAAATGGGTCTGGGTGTTTCAGCATGAAGTACTTTATTCTGGAGATTGCGAAAGGCATCCAAATATATAATTTTCATATTCAGAACTGGACATGATTTTAGAAATACATGTTTTTAACTAGTGCAACTTGGATTTTCTAATTATAAAATAAGGCCATATTAATGATTTGACCTATTCACTTCAGTATCTGTTAGTTCCTTTATTTGTTTCTTTCTGTTTCACAATACAAAGTAGGGAAATCTGTTTTACTTCAGTTCATATTTAGTTTCATTATGCAGTTTCTTTGTTTTATCCATATCTGCAGACGCATGTGTTCTTACAGCATGCCATTCTTAAAATAAATTGCACAGTTCCATCTGGACTATTGTCTGGGCACTGATTGCTGGTTGAAAGAAATTCAATTACATACCTTCCAAAATACTTGAATGCTCCATCTCTTCTTCACATGGAACAATTTTTGATTAGTAGGCATTTGTTCTATGGGGGGGTTTGTGGGACCATCTGAAGATAAGAAAATTCTCTGTTATGTATATTGGTTATTAGAGTGTGGCCAGTGGTGCAAGGAACTGAACTTGAACGTTTATGCAACAAGTTCACTCTGCTTTTGTGATGCCTGGAGTTGATTTGAGAAAGATTAATTTGAATTGAAATACAAGTACTCTTGGAGGGGTGTGAATCTTACTGGAGTTTACTCAAAGTATTCAGCAACTTCAGTTGAGGACAAAACCTGATAAAGGCAAAAGTGGTGGGATTTTTTTGGAGAACTTGGTTTACTTGAATAAAGTTGGAAAAAAGACTTCAACATAGTTTCACATACTAACTTAGCAATGTAGGATTTAGAATGGGCTGTCACATTTTGTCATTAGGAGAGATTGCTTGCTGCTGTTCATGTCTCCACTGGAAAGTGTTCTTCTTGTGTGTAATTAGGTAGAGGGGCTCACAATCCAGCTGTACTCAAGAATGTGCATTCTCCAAAAACCTATGGCACCTAGGAAAGCTTGTGTTTCCTTCTTGCTGGTTGGTGGGGACATCGCAGTGATCTTGTTAATGACCTCGGTGGGAATCTGATGCTGTCCATCTTGCCACTTCACTCCCAGGAACTGGATCTCTCGGGCAGGTCCCTTGACTTTGCTCTTCTTGATGGCAAAGCCAGCTTCTAGCAGAATCTGGATGATCCTCTCTCCTTTCTCAAATACTTCCATTGCCATGTTCCCCCACACAATGATGTCATCGATGTACTGGAACTTCACCCTTTTCTAGTGCAGTCTGGATCAGTCCATGGCAGATGGTGGGACTGTGCTTCCACCCCTGGGGCAGTCAGTTCCAGGTATACTGCACTCCCCTCCATGTAAAGGCAAACTGAGGCCTGCATTCTGCTGCCAGAGGAATGGAGAAAAATGCATTGGCAATATCAATAGTGGTGTACCACTTCGCTGCCTTGGACTCCAGCTCGTACTGGAGTTCCAGCATGTCTGGCACAGCAGTGCTCAGTGGTGGAGTCACTTCATTTAAGCCACGATAGTCTACAGTCAATCTGGATGGGGATCACAGCATCTTGAGTTGTTCTGTACTGTTGGCAGTGCACCGTGGAGATGGCAATTGGCACTCGTTGCTCTTTCACCTTCAGGAGTCCTACTGCAAATGGGTTTTCTGGTAGGCCAGGCAAAGTGTTCAATTGCTGAATGTTCTCTGCTTTTACAGCAGCTATGCCAAAAGCCCATCTGAGTCCCTTTCAGTCTTTGTAATAGCTATTCCAGAGGAACTCCCAATTTCTTATCAAATATAATCCAGCTTGAGCCTTGATAATAAGATTGTCTCATTTTCAGCTAGTCCCTTACCTGTGTTTGTTTTTGACAAGGCCATCATCTCGGCTTTCTCAAAGTATTTGGCTACAGTCTTTTGTGAGAGGCTAAGACAAGTCATAGGTGAAAGAAGAGATCTGCCTCATCTTTTGTGAGGTGACTGATTAAGAGATTCATCTTTCTTATAGATAGGTGTTTTCCTCTCCATTTGTCTGTCTAGGATTAATTTCATTCCTTTGTTCTTTGCCTAGGATAGAAGGGTAGAGTTCATGAGCAAGTGGTTATGTTTCCTTTCTTGTGGCAGCAACTCTAGGAGGAGCTGTGTATAGAAAGCCTGGTGTTCTATAAATGTCTCTGCTTGGGCACATGAAGTGAATTTGCTTTCTGTGAAGGTGCAAACGTGGCTAAGAAGTTCATAATGACTCTGATCCCACTGGAAGAGGAGAGGGGACCGCCGTTGGAGGCAGGAAAAAATAAACTTCTGCAAAGTCTACTCCCACACCATAGGCACTGGCCTTCCTTGGGGAGAACACGAGGAAGGGGGATTAAAAACAGAGCAGGGAAAGGAAAGAGCCAGTCTTCCCACATGGAAGACAGACAACCTGAATTGTTTTGGAGCAATCTTAAAGGCAGTTTTTGTCCTCCCAAGCAGTGTTATAGAAGAAAAAAGTTGCAGCAGAAGGCTAAGTAACAGTTCCTTGAGTACTTACGTGTATGGTGTAATGAGGAATCTGGTTTTCTCTGCTGAGCATCTGCTTCCCACTACTTGCTTGAGCAGCATCCAATGGGAAGTAGCAGCCTATAAAGCCCAAGCCACATATGTGCTGATTCCTCTGGGTATGTGCACAATGAGATTTACTTCTCTTCAGGGAAAAATGACCAGCTGTCTCAATCAATGTGTGATACTAAATTAGTTTGTATATAATGAAGAGAAACAGCTAGCAGCAATATCCAGGGACAGACCCTTTCAGTCAGTGAAGTAAAATGGATGTTATTCTTAGGAGAATAATTGCAGCTGCTATGGGCAAGCTCTAGTTTTTGTGCACTCCAGACAGATGTAGCAGAAGAATGGGAATCTATTGTTACGTCAGAAAATCTGGGGAAAGTATTAGTTAGGAAGTGATGAGCTGCTCCTACAGATAGCTGTTTGATTGTCCCTTTGTTCTCATTCTGATGCTCCTGTTCCTGATAGCAGCTGAAGCAACAACTGCTTCAACTGCCCTGCAGCATCAGCTGGCAGAAGAGTGGTGGGAAATCCAGCACCATATGAATGGTTTGGTTGGTTGAAACAGCCAGCTGGTTTGGCTGTCTGAATGGTGATTTATAGGACCAGAAGATTTCTCAATACATGGCAATAAAAATAGAGCTTATTGTGATGATTAAAGATGCATGCAGCATCCTCAGGTGTTGGAATTTCTGTTGGAATGATTTTATGTAAAAACCCCAAAACCATACTGAGATTCTGCCTCTGTCCTTGCATTACTGGCATTTAAGAAACCACTTAATTAATAATTCTTATAAAAAATTGTGAAATATCATCCAATGTCCTGTTTTTTCTTCAGATCTCCTAACTGGGCTACTGTCTGGCAGTACTCATCATAACAGTTGACTCTGTTTAGAGTTTTTATGTATGCAAGAGCGGAGCAGGATGATGAGTTTTTAAAGTACACTTCCTATAGGTAGGTAGAAGTCTTTGAGAGTTGACAAAGGCAAGTGCAGTTCACTGAGCAGCCCAGGAGGTTTTCAGTGAGAAACCCTGTTGGTTAGCTGAGGTTATACAAACATTGAGAAAATGTATTTCCAGTTCTGACTCTTGAAAAAGTCTGAGTGGGGAAGCACATGTATTGAAGCAATCCTTGATATATAGCAACAGTGAAGAAATACTGCTCTGCAAATGATAGCTTGAAGAAGAGCAAATGGCTGGAGAAAAAACAGCTCTTTGATCACTCAGAGGTAGGTGCATAATTTTGGGTTCTCATTCATATTCCTTCAAGAACTTTGTAGATTGAAATGTGCAGAAGGTGTGATGCTCCTGTGCCTTAAAGTACATCTCTTGATAGTTGCTGTCTCAGATCAGATTAATTTTTGAGGTTGGAAGTTTTCCATGGTGAGATTTTGCATTTTACTTCTAGTTCACATGACTAGTCCTTGCAGCTGCCAGAAATTTCATTTTTATTACGAGTTAAACACAACTTTTCTTTCCTTGTATTTAATGTCCAAGTCCTTTCCTCAAGAGCACTTTCAGGTTTAGATAGAGAAATTGGATTTTTACCATATCAGCTGAGCAGAAATTTTCTATTTTTATAATTTTCAACTAGCTCTCTGTCATCATGTGGAAGTTTTTTGTGAGCTGCATTGTTGAAGAAGAAAATCAGAGTTTATTTGGAAAACCCTAACTTAGGTTTAAAGGGTAGTTTTACTTCCCATTAAAAAGATGTGCTTCTATGAAAATACCATTGTTTTAAGTCCCATGGATCATTGCACAAAGATGACAAGGAACTTAAGTGCTTGGCTGAAAAATTGCTTTCTCTGTGTGGTGATACTCAGATGTGTAGCCCAGACAGGCTTATGAGACAATCACATAGAATGAAAATCTTATCCCATTTCTTTCTTCATTAGATAGAATCAAACTCTGTGGTAAAGAGTTCCCAAAGAGAACAAAATGTGGTGGTTTACCTTTAGTGCATTTAATGCATTCTATCTCTGAATGTCCCTAATTGAGCAGTTGTAGGTCTTGTCCTAGTAAAATCTGCCCATGGTATCTGTAAATAATAATCTGTTGGTTTTCCTCAAGAGAACTTTGGTAACAAGTATGTTTTCTCATTTTTTTTTCTTTAGTCTTGGTTGTACATGTCTACCTTAAAGATGCCTCTTGTTAAATATAGTTTTGTTCAAAGCTCTTCTTTTATGAGTTGTTTTCAAAGCTTTCTGAGATATGCCCTTTGAGGGAACTATAAAAATACAAGGAAGTTATTGATTGATTTGATTTTATACTGTGGATTTATTCCCTAAAGTCACAGTGAAGTCCATATACTGAAGACTTTTGCCTTGATGTAGACTGTAGCAGACATTTACACCAAAGGTTCCCCAAGTAGCACTTGTGATTGTTTTTTTACAAGGGACTGGACAAAAGTTTTTTTTGAAGGTCAGCTTCTGTTTGTTGTTAAAAGCAAAATCACAAGTGTAGGCCTTGGTTTATATATTTTCATCTTCTCAGAGAGTATAACTTCTTGTGACTTTAGAATTGGAGGAAGAATCATGTTAGAAGACATTAAAGCTGTAAAAGCCATGATCTCTGTAGGTTGTGGTCATGAGAATGAGGCTATTGTTTGCAGGCAGTCTCATTACTCTGGGCCAAATTCAAACTGTAAACTGTTTAAATTTGCTGGTTTTATCTAGAAGGAAATAAATATTCATATGAATTGAGAATTCAGCCCATCATGCTTTCTGCATACAATCTGAGCGTGGGCTTCTAGGCTGTTGTTCTTGAATTAGAAATTCAAATATGGGTAATTTTAAATTGTTCTGACTTGTGCTTAGTTTTAAGGAAATTGAAGTGCTTTTTGCTTAAGCACTGTACTGTGGTGTGGAGATTGGGATTGTAATGACAAGATCTATAATAATTTTTTAGGTGACAGTAATGTAAAAGAGAATACTTGATGTTAAAGGACTTTCTACTTGTCTTTCAGTGTCTTCAGGCAGGGATCAGAGTGGCAGCTTAGTTTCTCTATGAAAAATAAGAATCTTTAGTACAGGATTTATTTGTTTTATATTGGTACCCTGTGTGTGGTATGTTCTGTTGTGTGGATACAAAACTAAATTCTGACTGCACTTTTTGTTGCTGTATAAAAATTTTATTATTAATGCAGGACCTGTTTCTGTTTAAGCAGTGTGTATATTTATATATATTGAATGTGGAGAACAGCATGAATTGCCTTTTGCCCATTTGCATTCTTTGAATTTTTTCATAGGAAGCAAAACATAAATACATAATAGCTTTTCATGCAGAGGGAAATATACTAGCATAGTGGAAGGAAAGATATTCAGAAACATTCCTTCCTTTTGGAGAAAGCCATTCTTCCCAGCATTGTGCTAGTTAGCCTCCCTTAGAACAAAGCCACTTCCACAGTATCTGTAATTCCTGCACGCAAATTTAAGCTTCTCGGAAGATTCTTTAAAAGGCATTTTATACAGAATCTGTTATATTGTACCACTTAATGTCCTCTGTGGTAATGTGGAAAGCTGTGATAGAGTGAGGGATGTGGGAACCAGACCCCTTGATTCTTACTCTTTCCTCTGTCCCCTATTGCATTGAAATGTCTTCCTTTATTTTGCCTGCACACCATTCCCAGTTATGAACATCATGATCTCAGCAGGTTCCACCTGTGTTATTACAATTAAATATACTTAGTAGCTACTCTTCAATATCAGTAAAATGAGGTACTTAAAGGGTACCGCCTGAAGTGTTTGGATCTTAAAATTTTTCCCGTAGTCTTGTTACATGCCAGATCAACTTCAGTTCCTGAACATGCAGCATTCCCACACCCTCCTGCAACTCTCCAGCCAAAGTCTATGTTTTGCCGAAGTAGTGCTTCGTGTGTCATCCAGAAATTACATAATTCCTCAGCTCCTGCTTTCCTATTCTAGTCTAGCCTGTATGCAGTGATACTCTGGGGCATTCCTGTTCTTCTTTCCTCCTAATGGATCCCAATGTCTGTAAGTCCATGGCATGTTATTTAAATGAAAGGCCTTTCTGGCCATCTGCATGAATGAAGATACTGCACATGATGTATATAGATTGTATATAACATAATTGCTGTGGATTCTGGAAGTGTTAAAAACCTTTCTTTTCCTTCATATTTAGTCAGTTAAATTTGTGTTAATTGAATTCCTGTCGTGCTCTAGTCCTTTCATCAGCTGTGTCAAGAATTTTGCTTTCTCTGTGATAGAGTTAGCTTATATTGAATTTGAGAAGCAAGTTCTAAGTGGTCCTCATAATGGATTGCTAAGACTGTGAGGAGAAGCTGTCAAACTCTTGATTAGCTGTTCTGTCAGAGAAGAATAACAACGAGTCAAAACTATGGACAACTTCCCAGGGAAGAATTTTGTGTTATTCCAAAGAGCTCTTTCTAAAGCCATTTACCCTTGTAGTAATGCCTAAAGTAGCTTTTAAGCAGACAGAATACCCCCCTTAAAATGAAATATGATGCTCCAGGGTGGTTGTAAAAGAAAATGCTGTTTCTGGTTCAAGTCACATGTAATAGATCATGGCGGTTAAAGCTCTTTGTTGGTAGAATGAATCAGTATTGACTGCTGGTTACTCTTGTGGGTCATTACCTTGTCAGTTAATTAGAAAGCTTGTGAGGGGCTTCTCTGTGACAGTGTTTTGTGGCAGAAGAAAACAACCTGGGAATAAATGTAGTTAAAAGCAGTTTGTAGTTGGTAACGATGGCTGGTTCTTCCATGGTTTTGATTGCTGTGTGTGCATTGTATGATGGGCTAAGCTTTGCAAGGGGTAAGGGAGTCCTCTGGTATCACTCTGAAGGCTAACAAGGATTTGAAACAAAATATTACTGTGAAATTCGTGCCATAAATAAAACAAATATACTTTTAAGAGTCTGTGTGAATGCTGTATCTGTAACAGAAGGATCTTTAGATTTGAGTGTCTGGTTAATCCAGCTATCACTAGCTTGGGTCAAATTAATTGCTTAATAATGATATCCTTATTTGATATAGAACAGATTAATATAAAATTCCATTAAAACTATAGTTCTACAAAATTATCTTAAAATTGTAGTTTTGCTATCACTGAAGTGGCAGCATTTGATTAGTTATTTATTTTTCAGTGACTTGTTAGAGACTCGTGAAAAAGAAATCTGGGTATAGAGAGAATGTTTTTTCCCACTCAGCACCTGGTCCTGAAAGTCTGCATGGGTTTGTGCGTCCTTGTTAGCAATGCAGATTTGACAACTCGGTCCTAGTTTGCTGTGCTTTTTTGGATGCATTGCTTCAAAAGAGGTTAAAAATTGATCTCTGTTCCTGTTAGCTGTGTGAATTATGCAGAGCAGTGAAATGTATGAACCTGCGGGGGGCTTTCTGTGAGGAAAGGAAACAGATAGAGGAAGAACACATGGAAGATTTTTGTTAGAGTTGCCATCTATATACTGTTGTTCTTCTGGCTAAAACTGCACTTTACATTTTATTATGGTCTGGGTCTTTAAAGTTGAATTTTATGAGGCATTTTCAGTACAATTGGGTCAATCACCCAGTATTCATTCAATTACACACTGCAGCCTTGCTGCGGCCCCTTGACATCTGTACACAAAGCCCATTTTTTTTTTTCATAACCTGATGAGCTCAGATGCCAATTGTGGGAGATGCTGAAAGTCACTGGGAGTGCCAAAGCATAAGAAAAGAAGTGGCTAAATAGTTCATTCTGTCTGGCATGCCCACAGGCAAGCAGGGAGCTGATAATGGCATCATTACACCAGCAATACTTTGTGTTTTGCACATATATTGCTGTAGAAAAGGGAGGAATTTGAGACTCTGTGAGAAATGTCATTAAACACTCCTACATAGGTAGGCAGCTGCATTTCTGTTTGTTTCATTGCATAGGCGCTGGGGTGGTAATGAGGTGACAGGCCTGGCTGGGCTGTAGATAGGAAAGATGTGTGCTCCTTGAAGCAGAGTATTAGGGACAGCAATGCAAATAGATGCCTTATTAATGTGGTTAAATGATACTCTGAATTCTGCCTCTGAGGCTGTTTCACTCCTGTGTGCAGTTGAGCAAGATGGTCCAACCAACCTTCCTCTAAGTGATCAGTAGGTGTTTGCAATTCCAGCTTCATGTGCTTTGGGATTCATGCTCATGAAAATGCTGACTTTTTGAAACTAGGGCTCAGTAAGTGCTGTGCTTGGAAAATAAGGGCAGGTTCTCTAAAGAAAACTGAAATGCATAGAAAAGAGAAATGCATAGGCAGCAGGAGCTGTGTGCATGTCAAAAGAGGCACTCAGTTATAGTGTGCTTTCTGAATAACAGCAGCTTTTGTTTCTTCCACCTGTAAAATGAATACAAAACTATCTTGTCATGGAGGAGTATCACTGAAATAAGTCCAGTGATGTCTCTGGTATGTTTGGATATTTCAATGCCTAATACTAGAGAAAAGCTCAGAAAGATATCATTAGCTCTTATTTGGGAAAAACAGTAACAGTAGGTCATGATAGAGAGTTTTTATAACACAGGAATGAGGAAAAATTGCGATGCTGCTAATGGGGAGTGCTGACTGTCACATACACATAACTGAGGTGTTTGACAGAAAAGAAAATAGCGTGTGATAAAGTAATTGAACACTGTAGAAAAAGTGTACACCTCCTAAGTCAGAGAGAGTAGAGTATTAAAGTGGCAAAAATAACCTCTCTCCTAACCCCTGATGATTGATTTAACTTGGATTTTTAAAATTCATGTTAAAAATGCAAATGGTGGATTTATTTACGAGAACCAAAGGCACGGGTTTACTTTAGATTTGGTAATATAAAAGTAGGACATCTACATGCTTATAATATGTGGAAGAAAACCTTGAATTTTGTTCATATAAGCATGGGTGATGCCTCAATTTCAGCCCACTGTTGCATCAACTTGGTACAAATATTTGGTAGGTTTTTATGGCCCTAAAGAAACTCAGTACTGGTATTTCACATAAAATTACTGTGAGAACACATAACATTACTGTGGTTGAACTTTTTCTGACAGAGTTGAAAACTGGGTTGTAAGAGGATAGTAAAGTGCCATTTCTTTGTGTCAGAAATGCCTTTGTGTTAGGTTTTTGGATAATAGTCTAGCAACCAGTCCTGGACATTGCTGGGAACTTCTAAGTTTGCTTTAGGTATTATGATTACACAAATAATCATAATTGTGTTTCAAAGGGTAAGTAAAAAAAAAAAAAATCTGTGTACTCATTAATAAAGAACTGTAAAGGTGATATTGGTTAGTCATTAGCATCCCTGAAATGAAGCACAGTTTTTGTCTTGATATTGTCTCTGTTGTGTTTGTATGAGTCACCTTAACACTTCATTTCCATATGAAAATGTGTCTTGTGTAGCAGGCCTTGTTGAGCAGAGGTTAACTTTTTTGTTTAATTTATTCAATTTATTTTATTTGAATTTCTTTTAGCCTTCAGGAGAAGGAACAATTGTTCAACATGTCCATTAAAGAAACTACTGCCAAAGTAAGTACATGTTTTCAGTTCTTCAGAATATTTACAGAAGCAGATCATAGCATGCATATTGTCTTTGTTTTAGGAAGTCAGTTTTGTGGTGCTCCTTCTAAGAAGATTTTGCAGATAAATATATTTTAGTATACACTGAAAAGCCCTCCCAAACTTCTTGTTTGAACAGGCCCACATGGATTATAATTCTTCAGGAAGCAGGTGGAGTAATCTCTTCTTTCTCAGCTTTTTTACCAGTGGTCAGTGCTCTTGCTCAGGTGTCAATTCAGGAAGACACTCCTCAGCTTCATGGAATCATGGTTATAGCTGAATGTTTCAGCTCTTAAAATTCTTAATAAGAAGCTCTTACTTTCTGTTTTTGTTGGTGTGAAGGGAAGAGCATAAATGAAGTACCTCTTTTCCCCACCATTTCACTAATAATTTAGCTAGCAATCTAGTTTTCATATCCTTTAAGAATACAAAGAAAAGTGATATAGCATATTTAGCATAATTTTTGTTCTAACTAGAAATGTTAATTCTTTTCCTTTATCTTTCTTATTTCATGGGCTCCTTTCAAGAAGTAGAACACTAAAGTTTTATTTCAGAATGACCCAGCTGCTCCATGAATGCTTTAGAAAAAAAAAGATCCATTTACTCTAGCCAATTCACGTAGATCTATATGAAATAGGAAGTGAAAAATATTTCTGAGTTTTGATTAATAATGAATTTATACTCTGAAATAAACTTATTTTTAACAGTTGCTCTAATAGCAGTCATCTAAATCAGTAAAACTTTTATCCTTCATCATCTGTTTTTCCTAATCATCTTGACCAGCGCTTTCACTGTGCACTGTTAAAAAGATAATTTGAAGACTGCATCTCACAACCACTCCTTCCTTCTCTTCCTCTTTATTTTGAGCTCATTTTCTCTATTCCTTGCTTATACCCACATCTTGGGGAAATTAATATAGACTGTAACAACGATTCCCTCTGTATTTTTAAAATTTCTATGAGCAAAGTATCAAGGAAATTATTGTAACTAACCTACAGCTCATCTGCTAAAATGAACGAGACATTCAGTAGCTCAAAGTGATGTTTCAAGTGTTGTTTCAAGCTATTTGCAAGCTAAAAAACAAGGTATGGAATTTGCCTTTTCCCCAGAAAATGTCTCATGAGGTTTTATTTTATCACCATAGTATCTAGAGATTTTTTAAAGCAGTTGAAGCTTGAGGTAGAATGTCACAGCTTGGGGTTTTTTTTTCTTTAAATTTTCAATAGATAAAATACTATTTTAATTTTATTCCATTCCTGTGTGATGACTTTTATTTGTTATAGAAGATAAATAGGAAGCATGTAGTGAGACTTCTCCAAATAATTTCCTATTTAGTTTATTCATATAATCTCATCCTATTATTTTCATCTCAAAATAAATAGAGCTGGTCTTTTAAACCTTTTTATTGAATGGGGAAAACATTCCTTTGTCAAAGGTCTATCCTTTTCCCCTGTGCCACTGGCATTTCTATGGCCTTTTCTGCCTCATCTCTCTTGTTTTCAGCTGTGACTGCAAAAGCTAAATTCTGCCTGCTAATGAAGGGAGTGCTGCCCCTTATTCACCACCTCCCTTTAGAAATTAGTATCTGCTTTCAGTAGTGGGAACATTTTGCTGTGTGGGAGACCAGGTAGACTGTTCCTTCCTTTAGGCAGTGTTAGGAGAATTTGTTTATCTTTTACAAGGTGGGTGCTGTTTTAAAGAAATATGAAGGTTACTTAAAACTTCTTTTCTCTTGAGATGATTGGAGAGTCAATTCCAGTGCTTTGCTTGCTGTCCTTGTCCCTGTTTTTGCTGCTTTAGATTAACATCATAAGCTGGAAAGATGGAAGAGGATGACAATGGGTGAACTTGCCTTTGATATTTTGCTGGTTTTCATCTTGATTCCGCATATCTTTTCTAACCAGCTTCCTACTGGCTTCAGATAGACTGCTTTTTTAAGTAACATTTCAGTCTGAATGCAGATTTGTAAGGTATATTCCTAAACAAGAGCCTTTAAAAAATAATCTGCTTTAAAAAAACATCAAGAACCACTGAAGAGGGTTTAAAAATAAATACAGTAATACTTGTCTGCAAAAACACTGCTAAAACTGAAAGAGGGATTTTTTTAGACTTTGAGCTTGTTGGTCTGTGGGTCACAGCAGAGCTGGTAACTGAGAACAGGGAAAGGGCATTGCTGGGGCCACAGGCCCCTGCAGTAAGGCTGGTTAGAGAAGGATGGTGTTTACTGGAAGCCCAGGACACTGGCTCTGTGAATGTTCACCATTTTTGTTAGCTAAGAAATAACCTTTCCTTAGTGGCTGAATAAGCTACTATAATGAATAATAGGATCTGTTATGAAGATACAATAATTACAAAACATGAAAAGAATTGGAGCTTATAGAGTAGACCTGAAGTAACGCAGAAGCAGTGCCATTAGTTCAGGGGATATTACTTTGTCTTTCCCGCTTGCTCATTTTGTTTTGTTGAACTATGCCATATGATAGGTCTGAAGATTAATGTTGTTCATTTATCTACAGAATACATGTGACATAGATATAAGCAGAGGCCCAGCAACCTACTTATCTCATGTTCCAGAAGAATCATCTCCGAGTTGGAGGGGCTGCCTTTCTGCCTCTGGTTGCTGCATTTTGGTCCATTAATAAAGAGTGCCAGCAAGCTTTGTTCTGACAGTAGGGCTTGCAAAGTGGACAGTTCTCACTAGAAACTGATTAAACATCCCACCTTGTTTTGCATAATTGCCAAACAGCTGTCTAGTGATAATGACTTTAACTTATTACCAGCATGGGATATATTAATGCAGTTTTCCTGGAGCTGAAAGATTCCCCATCTAATTGCAATTCACTGAGCCATTCAATGCCCCTAAAGAGAGAGTACTGCTTGGAAAGAAGTCATTAAAAACTTTCAGATTTATTTTGTAGATGGGAGACAGAAATGGCCTTTGGGATTTTTAGGCACGTTTATTCACCTCTGACAGGTTTGGGGTTTTAAAAACATTTAAACTGAATTAGCTGGTGAGTTGGTTAGAAGGGGGTGCTGAAGCAAATTGAAATATCTGGGAATTAAAAAATTATAGTAGATGCAGAAGCCATATGTGTTTTTAAATTAATATGATGACTCTGAAGTCTTTACAAGTAACAGTTACTGCTTGGAGGATAGTTCTGTTGATTCAAGAAAAAAATTGACCCATTTATAGTTAACAGATGATCTCAGTAAAACAAGAGGGTGTTATTAATTTAAAAGGATTTAAAGCTAGTGTTATGTGTGAATTATTATCATTTAATTGTACACACAGATAAACCATTAGAACTATAAAGTTTTGCTCTTTAAAAAGTGAAGTGATAACTGTGCCTCTCTCAGTAAGCATGGCACTTGTTTTTGAGGAAGGAAGAGTAAAAGTGAAGGAAGGCAGGGAAACTTCTCTCTGGAGATTTTCTTTCACATGGCATCATTTCAAAACTGGCCTGGGCCTATCTTGGCTATTGCTTTAGTTTTGTTTCCAATGAATACAATGTTTTTTTAAGTGACAGCTACTATTTTAAGAAAGTGTTTGGCATCTGCCTCCAGAACAAGGGATTTGCCTTAGTTCACTGAAGGGTTTTTGTTTGTTCATTTTGCTTTCCTTCCAAAATGATGCAATATGGAGTAAACCCTAACATGCTTGAATACATGGGACTTGTCTAAATTTTGCTTATTGCACAAGCTCCTTCTGAGTTGGCAATGTACACTGAGATGTAAAGTACAGAAACAGCTGAATTTCCTTTATATTTTTCCTCTATTTTTTCTCTCTCCATGTTTTCAATACCAAACTGTATTGATTGTTGAAGGACCTTCAGTTAAAAAGATAAAGAGAACAAGGGAAAGTCAGAAACCTGAACCCTAGTCATGTGTGTGTCCTGATGTTAAACAAAGTACAGTATCAAGCTGATATAGCCTTGTTTGTTGCCTGTGTGAAAAATAAGGCTGCTTTGCCTTTTTTCAGTTAAAATGCAGAGCACGATCAGTTTTTTATAAAAATCAGCGCACATTGTATGTTATGGAATTTTAATCTCCAAATACTGGTTTACTTACACTCCACTACAGGCATGATTATTAATGCTGAAATTGTGCAGAATTCGTAAAGTGGCCATTCTCCTGTGTGCAGCCTCAGTATGTAGTAGTGAAACATGTCCTCTCTCATGCAGGTAGCTAATGCTAATACCATTCCCTGTTTTAATAATAGAATGTGCAGCACAGCCTGGACATTTGGATTCAATGCTGGGTGTTTCTGTAAAGACATCACTTTTTATTAAGCTTTTTTACCTTGCTGCAGGATGTTATGTCATGTCTGTTAGCCAAGAACATTTGAAGCCCCATTTCAACTGCCTTATACTTTTACATGAATGAATTCTATATCATGGCTGTCTGCCTCAATTTAGGTTTGCACGAGTCAGAAACTCTGCAGTACTTTGAGGAGAAAAGTGAGTGATATTGAGACTCAACTACCAGCTCTACTTGAAGCCAAAATGCTGGCTGTTTCAGGTAAGTTTTAAGTGATGAGAAGGATTAACAGTGTTAATGAATGTATTAGAGTGGTTATCGACCTCTTCATAACAGACTTGTTAGGGAAAGTTGTTCATGTGCTTGAGTAGATCCCTTGAAGTCATGACCAGCCTGGCAGAACTAAACAATGGCTATGCCATGCCTTATGTAAGGTACTTCAGGTCCCTCTCCACAGTTTGGAACTACTGGCAAAGCTGATGCTGTGAGGTAGACCATTAACATGCAAAACACATGGTATTTTTCCATAGGTGAAATTGATGTATAATCATCAGTAGCTGTTCCAGGACTCCTCAAGTTACATTCTTAGAGCTCTCTAGCTAAGTTGTAAATGTATAGCTAAGGTATCATAACTACAAGTCTGGCTTTAAATGACACTTTAAAATGGAATACAATAATTGGCAGCTTCTGCTGTTCAGATCATTAAACAACTAATGTTGGCAGCAAAAGAGCACTTGCATCCTTGGAGCACTCATGCATATTATTTGCAACCAGTAAAACACTGAAATGTGATTACAGATTGTGATACATAACAGCCTTACATGCCCTTGATTGGAATTGCTGCGCGGTTCACCAAGGAAAAAAGGCAGATCACAGCCCTTTCTTTTAAGTTGGAAGAGGTGGCTTTTCTAATTCAGCAAATGATTCAGTAGGGGTCTCTGCTAAACGCCTTCCTCAGAGGGGAAGCTGAGTAGAAGGAAATGTGGACTCAAGTGCAAGGGGTTTTCCCGTGTTACACCAAGTAAAGAAAGGGTAAAGGGTTTTTGATGCATGTCAAGATGAGATGTAGCTCTCCATATGTGATTTATCTTTTCAATTATATACAAGAATCTATATTGCACACACAAATTATTTTAAAATTAAAACCTTGGGCACTGTCACATGTTTTGTTTGCCAGAAGTGGATAATGTCAGGCTTGAGCAAAGTCTTAAGGGAAACTAAAGCCCAGATCCTGTATTCGTGCTGAGCATGCTCAATTTCCTTTCTTCTCATAATACCTTTTTAAAATGGAAATCCTCTTTATTTTTCTCTCAACCTGTAAGAGGTAAACCAGGCAATCATCCTTCTCTACCCTTAGACTGTTTAAATGTAGGTGACTTTCTGACTTTCAGAATAGGGGTTTTATGGCTTGGGAACAAAACAGCCCATAAACTGGACATACAGTAGGAACTACAGACTACATGTAGGAAGCAGTTGGCCAGAAAAGCTGTATCTCAGTCTGACACTTGGAGAGAGTGAATGACAGCTTGAGGATCATTTCCAAAACATTCATAACAGCATTTTATACTTGTTAGCTCTTAAAAGAGGTTGGTTGTTTCAGGAATGAATTCCAAAGTCAATTTAATGCTTCAATTTCTATAAACTGTTTTTTACAATTGTTTGACTGCCTTTGGATGCTTTTTAAGAAGTATCAGTGCAATTTCTTTGTACTTATAAAAGGACTGTTTATTTTTTTTACTTTTACTTCAGGGAATTTTAATGGCTCTGGTACAATCCTAATTTGTTACTATGGCAAAATTCTGCCTGGCATGGTTAAAAATCAAGGATGAAAGGTACTTTGATGACAGTGGATACTGTAATTTCTTTATCTCATTGTAAGATACAGATACATTTAGTCAATGTAGTGGCACTTGTTTATGTAAAATGTGGAGTTGTATACAAAGGACAAGGGGAGATACAAAAATAAAAAGAAAATTATTTCTCTGAAGACCTGAAAGTAAAAAAGAAAAAAAAAAAAAACTGAAAGCACCAGAACTAATCTTAGAACATGAGGTGAATAAAATCAGAAAAGCCAAGATACAGAGTGAGTTGCAGCTAGCTAGCAGAGAAGTAAATCAGGAAGAAAAGATTTGATAAATGCAGAAGAAGAGGAAGGAAGAGATAAAAATATGTTATGTTGTTATCTTTTGGGTTTTTTTTTAACTTTATAAGGCAAAACCAGTAAATAGTGGATAATGGAGAAGGCTAAATTGCTTTAGTTTCTGTGTATTCCTGTGTTCGGAGTAAATGAATGACACCTATTAAGGAAGGCATAGTTAAGAAGCAGGTCTAAATACTGGCTAAGATTTCAGCAAGGCACTTTGTGCATATTCTCTGATCTCTCAGCCAACAATGTTAATGAACAGCCTGGGTATACTAAATTGTTAGGAGTTAAAAGAATTTAACTTGGGTAATATGCAATTATTTAAGGAGAGTCTTGAAACAGCATGAAGTTCAGAAAGAATTATAGTGTGCATATATGAATATACAGTAATAATAAAGTTTAGTGGCCATATTTCCAGGTTTTCATTAGTCTGGGAACATTAGGAAGGGTTACTTCTACTTCTTATGTAACAGTTAGATAATTCATTCAGACAGTTTCTTCATTGGAATTCTGATGGATACTGAGAACAACTGTTTTTCTCTACACAGATGTCATATAATTTTTGATTAAAGTAGCATTTTTCTTGAGGAAGCAGTAAGAGTTAAGTGACTTTGGAACAATGTCAAAGCAAAAAGGTGACTTTATCGTAAAAGTTAGATGAGCTAAAGAATAGTGTTATTAAGTGAAAATTAGCTTTCAGAACTTATATGTGGTGGCTTCATGATGTGATCTCTTGGAAAGCCTGATATATACCTCAGCCTTTAATGGCTGTCTTGACAGCTTCAGACAACATTCATTTGCTACATGGACTGTACTTTCCAATACAAATACATTGATTTAAAATATTGATGTATTTGCACCAAAAATGTAAGAATATAGTTGATATTATTTTTGGAGGAAAATACCATGATAAATGCAATGCAAGCATGAGTTCTGTTAGTCTTATCAATGCAATAGCATGGAATTTAAGGCTATATGATAAATCATACTGTAAAGACATAAGAGACAATACTATGCATATAAATGTCTCTCCTATTATTTCATCCTGGAAAGAAGTATAAAATTAAATTTGCAAGAGAAAAAAGAAAGCTTGTGAATATTTGGATTATTGAAGGCCATAAAATAAATAAAATTAAATTCCAGTGAGCTTTCTTACGGGAAAAAGAAAAGAAGTCCATACTTACATGTTCAAGAGGTATTTCTATCAACAGGTACAATTCAGAACCTTTATATCAACACCTCACTCACTCTTATTGGCCTGTTGGGATGAATAACTAATAGTTAATGCTCTGGAGATGCTAGTCCAGAATTTTCCTCCAAAGATAATTAGAAGAATCCTATATTGTCCCAGTTATTAAGTCAGTAGCTTTAGGTAATTATAGGTAACAAGTACTCCTGATGTCATGAAATGTTACTGTTGATATGCACATTTGTAAATTCTCATTAATGAACTATCATAATTTAGCATCTAGTAGGTCTTTAATTATAAAAAAAAACACTTTAATGTATGTGCTTAGAAACCTGCGTGTGATTTTTCTAACAGTGACTCTTAACATGCTCATAAAATATTATAGTCAGTTATAGGAAGAACGTGACAGTACGTGATACTCTGTTCTTTCTTTCAGTATTGCGTTACTGTTTAGCATGAAACTTTTCTAGGGAATAAATTTCATATTAAATAATTTGAAGCTGGTAAGAGAATTCAAATAAGATGATGTTTAAGCAAGTGTGAACGTAACTGTAGAAATACCGTTGAAACTTATTTTCATACTTTGAGCTGTTTTGTACAAGAGGAAATAGTAAGAAATGTTGTGTTTCTGTTGTTTCCTTAGTGAGAAAATAATTTGGAAATAGGAGGGAAGATGCAAAATAAAATTAATTTTTAGTCCTGTTTCATCTCTTTCCTATATTTGAATAAAAGAAGTTTATGGAGGTACATTTTACAAGGTTTTCATAGACTCTTTGAGAACTTTTTTCCTCTCGAGAATGCATATTATCATGGGACTAGATAGCTGGAAAGTGAATTAATAGGAAGCTAAGGAGGCATGCATGAAATACTGTGTTTATTATGTAGTTATCCATGAGCTACATCTTGTTAACTTTCTGTTTTTGAAAACACAGATTAGATCCAAACAGAAGTTAGAGTGAGGTGACTTGAAGTCTGAAAATCTTTAAATTGTCTATACCAGTAAGAGACCATGTGTCATGGTCCTATAAATATCATTACCTCTATTTCATTAAGTACTGGCAAGTGGGAGCTGCTTGGAAATGATGTTGTGGGATGATTTCCACCAGTACAATAAGGGTTTTTTTCTTATTTCAATGTAAAAGTATAGTTTTATAAATAACATGACATAAATACAAGATAACGTATTTCACAAAGCTGAATTTTAGGGCTCTTGCCTCTTTGGCTGCTGTTTGATGCTCATTTTGGGCAAATCTTGCATGTATCCAACAGTAACAAAAAGGGTCCCCCAGCTTTCCACATTTGGTGCTAAGTATTCCTGTTGGGAATGAGTATGTTAGAGAGGAGACAGAGCCATCAGGCTGGAAGATGCCAGTACAGGCAGAAGGACATTTTCAGCCATCCATCAGTGGTTTGTGTTAATGTGGATGCCTTGTTTTCATGTTCCTGCTGTAGTCTGTAATTTCATTCAGAAATACAAGTGGACACAGAGTTCTTGGTATGATGCCAAGTTCTTCCCCAGATGTGCTGCATACAGTTCTTAATTTGTCTTTCACTTGAAGGGAGTGATGGTCCTGGTTTCTTCAGCTTTTCTATTTTCTGAGAATTGAGGTAGTTGTGGAGGTAATGGTTGCAGAACTTGCCTAGCCTTAGAGGCAAAAATAGCAATGCTTCTTTGTGCCTTCTCATGAAGGTTCAGTTTTGTGATGAATTGGAGTCCTATAGAGGGCTGCATCTTTTCAGGTGACATAGCTGGTTCCACACTTTCCTATCCCTGATTCCAGCAGCAGCCTGGGTTGATGGATCAGAGGCATATTGAGATTAATTCTACTTCATGAGTGCAGTGCCTGGTTCCAGCATTCAATGCTGTGTGTGGTCATGTCTTCCCATAACACTCACTTTATACTCCATGCAATAAAATTTGCCACCATGTGTTGGTGCAAGCAGTGTGCTTTTTGGCACGCCTGTTAACTCATTTGAAAAATAATGCTAGTGAATGCCCCAAACCAACTCCCAAAAGGTCCCTCAGACTTCAGACAGTTCTGTGTTGTGGTTTGTCTCCAGCCAGAAGTGAGGCTTGCCAGCCACAGACCAGTGCCAGCCCATTTCCAGGCAGCTATTGGTCCCTCCCAGCCAACTCCACCCAGTTTATTTGCTGAGTATGCTGTTCTGTAGTATGAAATATCCCTTTGTCCAGTTTGGAGCAGCTGTCTTGGCTGTGCTTCCTCCCAGCTTCTGGTGTACTTGCTTGTGGAGCATGGAAAAATTGAGATGTCCTTGATTTTAGGCTAAGTACCGCTCAAGAACAACTAAAAACATCAGTGTGTTATCAACATTATTCTCTGCCTAAATCCAAAACACAGCACTGTACCAGCCACTAAGTAGAAAATTAACTCTATCCCAGCTGAAACCAGGACATTATGTTTTTGGTCTTTTTAATCTTATTTTCAAGTCAGACTGCTGGATGTTACTAGCTTTCAGTACTTTTCATAACTTCAAGGGTAATTCGTTGTAGCTGAAGTTCCAGCATGACATGTGACCAGACAGCAGAAAAGCTTTTCTTCTGTTGGAGAAGTCAGTCATGAAACAACTTACTCTCTTTCACTCCTCTTACCTAAGCAGCTATCCCTGGAGCAGGAGAGAAGGTCAAGTTATCTCTTTGGCAGATTCTTTTCTGTGGTTTTGTGTTCAAAGGAGACATGTTGGATGTGAAGGGAAGGTGCTGTCACCCTGTAGAAAGGCTGTTCTGTGGTCTGGAGTGCATGAGAGAAAACACTTGTGGAAGGGGACAGTGATGTCTCTCTCTCCTTTGTTACTACTGATTTGAAATGTTATTACTTGGGGTTTATTTATTTGGGCTCCTCACTGCCCCCTCCCCCTCCCCCCCCCCTCTTTTTTTTTAAATTATTCCTGAGTTGCTCCATGGTGACTGATTCAGTCCAGGTACAAGAGGTACTCTGTGACTGAGAATTGCTCCTCCAAATATATGTCTGTGGGGTCTCTCACCTTCTTCTAGCTGGCATTTACCTTTCAGAATCATATCAATCATGTAGTTGTGTTATGCTTCATGAAAGCATTGACATGTGTTATTGCTTAAAAACAATAATTGCAATTCAAATGTGCTGGATTTCTGTAAAATGTTTCAGGAGATGGTAGACTGTCCCTCATTTGCAGTTTATTTTTTCAGAGGTGCAAACACACTGGCAGTCTTACATTTCTGTCATGTCTTTAGCTTTTTCCCTTTCCTTTATGTGTAGGTGAATGATATTTATTTTCTTCAATTTCTTTTGTGGTGTTGAAATCACTTTGTATCCTCATTAATCACAGGGTGGAAGATTTTCAGCCTTGAATTCCAGTACCATTGATAAATACTATGGTGGCAAATGCCTTAAGCTAAAATGCAAATTTTCACTTATGAATTATTAAAGGTAGTGCTGTAAGTATATGAAGAATTAATTTATAGATAATGATAAAGAATGACCAGTCTATTCCTTGTTACATTTAGGCTAGTGTCAAATATGCTTTATTATTAATGAAAAAAATGACTCCTTTGTTTGTACTACAATGAATATATTTTCAGTGGGACTTAGACTTCTGTCTCTGCTTCAAGTATAAATAATGGTAACTCTGAATGTATATAACTTCTGCCATAAATTTGAGAAAAGGTGTGACTAAAAAATTTGTGGACCCTTAACTTTGTCTTATATTTTGAAGGGAGAAATATTTAATAAAGTTTAATTAATAGCATATTTCTTGTTTTTTGGTAAAATTGCACAGATTTCAAGCCGTATTTTTAATTAATTTGTTGCTGACAAATAGTATCAAAATGATGATATTTTAGTTCAAGACTACTAAATGGACAACAATCTGCCCAATACAGTAAAATCTGACAATGAGGTGTTATAATGGGCATGAGTTTGTGGCATGTAACTAAATCTATAGAAAATATATTTGTGTGCAGTGTACTATTTAGCTGTAACCATACAAGTAAAATTTAAGAATAGGGGAAATATACTAATGTTTACACTAAGTAAAAGCAATTTTATAGCTACTTTCTGCCTGGAGATTTTTAAAAATTTTTACTAGTTTTCCTGTGTGTGTTGTTGTGCTTGATTTGGCTGGTATTTTTGGCATTCACATTAAGCTGCCGGAGCTTACCTGATGTCACTTTCTGTAGAGGATGAAGGATGCATGGGAGGAGAGAGCCCCAGAGGGTAAGATTAAGGAGGAAGATTTAACTTTTTTGTTGCTGTCTTTTGAGATAATGGTAATGTTCAGTCCCTCAAAGCAAAGTGTACATACTCAGTTCCTTATGATAGTGCACTGCAAACATTTTACCTGTTCAGAGCACTGGGTACTGCAAGTTTGCTGCCCCAGTTTTCACCCAGTGTGTTTATATGGACATGGATGCAGTGGCTAAAATAGAATTGTACATCTGTAGCAACCATCACTGCGAGACAGGAGGAAAGATGGGAAAAGTGGCATCTTGCTCTTCAGTCACCTTCACAGAATCTCTGCCCTATGTCCTGGTTTAGATCAGAGTCTCAGCTTTGGTCTTAGGCTATTAATTCCTTAGCTTTGTTTTCTCTGTACGTATTTTCTGAGCGAGCAGTCCTATTGGCTCCGTGATTTTTGAGTTTCCTGGGAAGAGTTAGAATGATTTGGCTACTATCAGCCAACCAGAGCTCTCTCACTGGTATGGCTGTGTAAAACATGGCTCCAAGTGGTTGAACAAAGTAACAGTTACTGTGATCAATTAGGCAAACTAATTATTAAATTATCAAAAAGAGGAATTTTAATATTTTGAGAGCAACAGCAGAATAAAATATCTTTACATACATTTTCAGAATGTTTGTATGACATCCAATGTGACATCTCAACAACAAAAACAACAGACCACAACAAAGCAACAACAAAAAGCCAGCCCAGGAGGGCATGTTTTTCAATGCTGGCAGCTATGGATTATATATTAATTTTTTAATCAACCTTCTTATGGCATGTAGGAAGCAGTTACTTTCATTACTGGGACTGAGGTCAGACTCACTGATAATGGTACTTGTGATGCCGCAGTTTTTTTATGCTCTTCTGAATTTTCAGTGCAGACTTACAGACATTTTTGCTGTCATGGGAAACTGCAGCAGATAGGGTGTCTTTTGCTTTTGGGTTTGTATTTGGTGCTGTTTCCTTATGGCCTCAGTTTCAACATAAGCTTCTCCTCTGGGAATTCAGATCCATTCAGCATATATAAAACTTTCATATGCAATATCATACCTTTTTCCTTGCTGTCCTCTGAAATGTAACAGCAGGGTCCAGATTCTAATGAAGATTTTATCACCTTCATGTTTTATTAAGGCTCCTATGCTCTGATGCTTTGGATGAGTTCAGGTGAATAAAGGTGGACTCAAGTCTTGTTGCCTTAGAAGCATCTGAATATTTGCCATTTTTCCAGTGATTTTGTCTTGCTTATTTTGCTGCTTTGTTTTGCCCATTTGGAAACACGACAAATTAGGGTAATAAAATTTGTGCTGTTGTTTCCCAGTAAAGCTCTGGTAAGCCATATGATCCTACAAATTGTAAAGCATGTTTATAGTTATTTAATTGTAATTGTAAGACAGAAGAGGCAAATAGGGCTTTAACTGGGAATTAGAAATGAAGGTCTTTCGGCCTGTTAAAAAGAAACAAGAAAATGTCACCTTTAAATGAGGAAGAGGTTGAATGAAACTATCATAGCTTGAGACTAAAGAAACCACCAAAAAACCAAATGCAAAGCAAGACTATCATGCTTAGTAATGCTCAGGCTTCAAAGCTGACTTATTTGATAAAGTATTTTCCAAAATTTTGATAAGTGCAAGCCTCTCTTTGTCACAGCTGCCCTCATACAGCCACTTGAGTTTGCGACAGCGCCTTTGCTCCAGGAGAATGGCTGTAGGTGTTTGGTGGAAGTGCTCCTGTTAGCTCTGGCATTCTGGAGGAATGGAACCTCTCCTGGCAGCTGCTGGTGGTGGTTTGCCATCTTCTGACCAGTGTAAACACTTGCATCCTGTTATTGCTGCCTTGTCTTGAAGAAACTGAACAGCAGCCAAACTGTTCCCTTTTAAGGCTTTGTAACCAACACTTTGACTCCAGGTCAAAAAGATGTAATGCCATAATTCAGGATATTCTGATGTGATTTGATTGTTTGGATTGTATGTTAATGCTTGAAAAGAAATTTTCAATTTATCTGTTGTGTCTAAGCAACAGTGTATATTGTGTAAACAAAAACCTCTTACATCTGAATAATGCTGGAGGTATTATAAAATGATTTTAGGAGTCTGAAATCATTACACATACTTCAGAAGCTGATGAGATATTCGTGTGACTGGATTTGTTTTATGTTAATATTTGCTTCAAGGCTAAATCTTATAAATGCCTTTACTTACTGAATACCTATACTTATTAGATCATATCACCAAATATTTGCTATTTTAGGATGATATCACAGCTTAAGTCTTGCTAAAGATCTTCTGAAGGTCTTCTATCATGCTAAAGATCTTTTTTTTATTGGGCAATTGTATATGGAAATTATTTTTATCAAGAATTCTTTAGATTGAAGTGTGGTGGTGGTGGTTTGTTTTTTTGTGTGTATTTTTTGGTTTGTTTCCTTTCCCCCCAGTCAAGTATCTCAGTCATTAAAATTATTCTGGTACAGTTATGTAAATGTAGCATTGTTACTCTACTGCTATTTAAAGTAATTTAATGACTGAGTATCTCACTGTCCTTTTCTATTTATTACAAAAGACTTCTTTGCAAAGTAAGGAAACATTCCTCTCCAGCTGCTTATAAAAATGGTTTTCATAACAGTTGCGTAGATAAATGTTACTAGGCTATATTCTAAACCCACTTGGGAGTTGAACTTTCTACTCTGAATCCCTGTCCAAAGGAAGCAGACATTTTTAAAAGCTCTGGAACAATGTGAGCTGGTGCTGCCAAGGTGTTCTGCCTGTCTGTGACATTTCATGCTTCAGGGAGAGCCAGAAGCAGAGGATTGTGACTTCTGAATGTGTTCTGTGAGAAGAACATCTCCCCATGGTCTTTGCTTGAGGTGCAGGCTGTTTAAGAAATGCAATGTATCATTTATAAACAAAACAGCACGGGGCTGCTTTATTCATAAAGGAAATACTTCAGGGTCCAGCTGGTTGATGGCCTCTATTTCAACTGTTCTGTGCATTGAGGGGTCCTCCAAAAGAAGAAAATGGTCTGGTAGATCACACTGCAGCAATCACTGAATTACAGTATGACATTATTTGAAGTGTGAACCCTTAGGAACAGGTTCCTGAAAAAATATAAATTCTATCAATAATTAAAGTAAGTACCATTTCTGTGTGTGTCAGGTTAAACCAGCTACAATTATTATTCTTGTAATATTAATGATACAGATGCTTGCAAAGCAGTTTTTCTTTATTTTCCCCCTTTCAGTTGATGTTGGGAAGTATAATTGCCTAATTTCCCAGGATTTCTATATAAGCTACTGATGTTGTGTCTGCTTCATTGTCTTTTTCTTCCTCTGTCCCCACAAAACATGCAGGAAGTAATTTTGGCACCGCGAAGGATCTTGCAGAAGAAATAAGGTCATTAACATCTGAGAAAGAGGGACTGGAAAGACTTCTCAATGAACTGATGGTTCGGAGTGCCAGAAATATGCGAAAATTAGAGAGAATTAAAGATGATTACACCAGATTGAAACAAGAACTTGAACAAGGAGAGACTGCCTTTGGTGAGTAGGTTACAGATTGTTACAGCTTTTTGCTCAGACCTGAGGTATGCTGGGTTTGATGAATCATTCTGCATTTCACAGAACATACTGATTGTTCTGAGGAGAGTCTGGCAATGACCTAGAGAAGCAGTGTGTTCAATATCCTCCCATTCTCCCCCTGGAGTTCGGGGAGGCTGTGAGGAACAGGGGATACCCAGCAATATACAACTTTTTGAAATCTGTCTTAGCCCAGTTCTCAAAACGTTTCTTTCTAAGCCCATTTTTTATCACAGTGATGACACTGTGCTTGTTTACATACAGAGGAGCACGTAGTCCTTATGCAGAAGTAGTAGATGTGTCTGGCTGTGACAATAGGAACATGTTTAGTATATAAAACTAAATGCTCAGTACGTAGCACATTTGGTGGTGGGTCTGAATGTATGAAGTGCAAGAGATTCCTGATTCTGAAAGCGAGAATTCTCATAGTAAATGTGTGTTTGAGGGGGAGTTTAAACAAGTTGCCAAGTGCTGTTCTCACACAGCTATGAGCAGTGTGCTTGGGTTGTAGTGTCATGATGGAACTGGGGAGGTTGTCTGCGATTACTGGGAAAGCTGCTGACAAATTATCAAGCGGCAAAGTCATTCCTGGACTTGACTTTCTTGCCTGCTGTACTCAATCCTGATGCTGAAGCAGATAAAATGGCCTTGCTGCTTGCTTAAATGAAAAGGCTCAGTAATATTTGATTGACTACAAATGTACAGTTACTATAATTATTTCCAAACTAAATACAATACAGAGAGCTATTTAAAAATTTAGGATTTTGAAATGTCTTTCCTTTTTCAGGATCTTATGAGAAGTAGGTTGGGTGAAGATAGGAAGGCGCCTCTGTTTTAGAAACATATGAAATTTCTTCATAGGCAAATGGATAAGCAGAGCTATCTTAGAAGCAAAAAGATTTGTAGGCAGCTGGATACATCTAAGACAATGTTTTAAAAATGCAAGGAATAATGTATATACACACACACTTCTAGACAAGAACTTGCTTCTTTAGAATCTAGATAAAATTATTCCTCAAATGTAGTGCATTGTGATACAAACCCAGAAATGCACATGAGGCAGTGCTTCTTTCCTTGGATTTTCAAGAGAGTTGAACAGTATTCTGACCTTCTAATCAACCCATTTTGTTTCTCTTTAATTTTAGGACAATTAAACTTCCTATAATATGCATGTACATTCTCATTGGTGTTTTAATTTAGCAGGGTTTTAAATTAAGCCTGTGCAAGATGCTTGCTGAAGCAACAGAAATGTTATAAGTTCATGAACTCTTTTTTTCCCTTTTGCATTTATACAGCTGAAAGGAGATTCCTTCTTTACCTGACCTCTATCGTCTCATAATTTGTGACATATACTGGGTGTTTACTCTGTAGATTTTCTTTTAATTTCCTGTGATTCTGTAGGCAAAAAAGAGAAATTTAGTCACAAAATATAACACAATATTTATTACTGTGTTAAAATAAAATGCTGTCAAGCAGATACTAGTCGGAGATACATAAATTGAAACCTGACATCTTCCCTTTCCATCATCCCTGACCTCTTTACATGTGATCAATCCTATTTTCACCTTTAAAAAATGAAAATATTTGAGAACACTGGCATGAGTTTGATACCAACACATTTATCCGAATGTAAGCCTTCAGATACTCTCTGGAAAACAGTATGCAGATGGTGTCTTGAGGAAAAGAGGCCACCTTTACAGAGGAGTATTATTTTGCACAGTGCTTCTATGTTTAGAGAATAAAGCAAAAAGAATTGGAATACAATTTTGTTGCCATTTGTTTTTGCAGTTGTTTGAAAGAACTGGATATAATTGTGTTGGCTTTGTCTGCACTGTGAAAGGTGTGATTTGAGTTGGGGTAGCTGACCTGACTTACTTCACACCCTTAGGCCTGGTGTTTCATTTATGCCAATAAAATCTGTGTTGCTGCAGAGAAAGGCAGTTCTGCCTTTTCTTCTGTGTTCCTGCCCAACATGTGCACTAGGTTAGGGTTAGGTCCTATACATGTCTATTTCTATGTCGTCTGGCACTTGAATTGTTTTGTACCTGTGAGCTCCTTGAAAACTTTGATTTTTTTTTTTACTGAAATAATATTCTTTTCTATGAAAAATATTAGACAAAAAATTGAAATGCTAAAATATGTGTGTATGTTTGACTTTATCTTGTATATAAATTGGTCACCTATTTTTTATTTCATTAATAATTGTTGGTTTCTCACAGTAATGCAGATATAAGGAAGCAGACGTCAAGGGAAGAGACTTAATCACACAATAATCAGAGCTGGAATTTTAAATAGGACACATCATTAGCATGTTAATGAATTTTCTCACTCTGTGCCAGCTGCCCAAATATAAAAGATATTGCAGATGTAGTGCAAAAATCAGGCTTGGCTGACTGCACTCTGAGCTGTCAGTGCTCTCTATGAAGGAAATTTGACAAAAAAATCCTTTCGTATTTTTAGAGATGCTAAAAAATATGCTTTTCATATTGGATAATAGAAGCATTGACAAGTAATGGTATGTATTAGCATTTTAGGATGAATAGTACTAACTTGCCCTTTAGACATTGACTTTCTTCTGAGGCCGTCAAAACGCTGCTATAAAAATGATCAACTTTTATTGCCATTTTACAGATAGGAAAGCCAGAGACTTAGAGGTCATGTAATTCTACCTGAAATGGTGGTGAAACACTTTCCCAGCTGATGGTTTAGCATCAATCCTG
Source organism: Taeniopygia guttata (assembly GCF_048771995.1). Lineage (NCBI taxonomy): Eukaryota > Metazoa > Chordata > Aves > Passeriformes > Estrildidae > Taeniopygia > Taeniopygia guttata. The sequence continues at coordinate 72,118,134 of NC_133027.1, read as the reverse complement.
ATTAAATCAATCTCTTGCAATAAACATGCAAGTGGTGCTGTGATTCTGTGTGGGCTTTATACTCTCCTGGACCGCAGCTGAAGACGTGACGGTTCTGGGGAAATCGCTGAAGGTCTTGTGTTGATCACTGAGCGGACCTGTCTTACAAAGCCAGAAAGTTCTGTTATGGCAAAGAAAAGAACTGCATTACAACCCAAAACAACCAAACTTGTGTTCCAGACAAGTGAAGCTTAATTACTTACCTGTCTGCCAAACTGTTGGATTGTGCTTATAAATCCAAGCTTGGGTTGATTGGCATTAGTAACCTGGGGCTGGAAATGAAACCAACCCTCTTGTTGTGGTTTTCTCATCACCAGTACTGATGGGCAAATTATCCTGTCTTGTCTGTTGAATTCTTTTCTCAGTCTTTTTCTGCCCCAATTACACTTTTGGGAAAGCACCTCCTGTAAGTAATGTATGTACACACGCAGCTAGGGTGCTTCCCGAGCTAATTGCTAGGTTGTGCTTGCCAAGTCATGTCAAGTAGAATTTCTATACTGCATTAATTTCTAGAGGAAATATAAAATAAAGGCTTTATGCACACAAAAGTAGCTTTTTAACCCTTTTAAAAAACACCAAAACCCAAGCTACTGTTTGAAGGCTGATATTCCAGTCTCTGCTCAACTCTTGTTTCCATCCTTGACTTTTATTCTTTTAGAAATTGCTTGTGTAAGTCCTAAAGCTCTTACCAAGTCTGCTTGTACAGTAAAAATTTCTGGAATTGAACAAATACATTTTTTAAACAACAAACTAGATGTAGCAGAGGGGTTTCTTGGGATGTTGGAAATTTCTATCACACTCAGTTTTACTTTCTTTTGTTCAATACACACACTCTGCATGCTTGTACAGAATATCTCACAGTGTTTTGTCCTTTTAACAGAAGAAAAACCTATCACAGTTAATTTTTTTAATCTGCTTTTTTGAAAATAAAATAAACCCCAATGTTTTGGCTTTAGAATACTAATTAGGAATAAAATGTGTTCTGAATGGACTTTGAAGAATAATAAAAATTTGCTTTTTATAGTCATTGTTTGAAAAGCTGAAAGCTTGACTGTTGTGAAGGATGCAATTAATTAGTCTAAAAGTCAATATTGTGTGGACATCAGAAACCACTAGTGGTGCTTCTTAATGTAATACTCACTATTGTATACTGAAATATTTATGAAAAGAAAGTTCCATGCTTCATATACAATTGTATAGGATGTGATTTATCAAAGTATTAATGACCATTTGCTACAAAGCAGTTTTATTCTGTTTCAAAGACATTTTTATTCTGATAGATGCAACACAGAAAGTCTTACAGTAGAAATACATGCAGTGTACTTTGCACTGGGAAACCTACCTTTTCTGTTTGTTTAAATATTTGTTTTTAATGATACCTGTAATACAAAAGCTTCTCTATTTTTCTTCATAACTCGTCTTTGGAATACTGCTTGAAGATGCCTAAAGATTATTAACACAATTTTTAATTGTTGCAAAAAATACCAACTAAGTATGGCATAAACCCATGTGCCTGTGACATAACCAGAATGATTCCATGTTTTGTTTACTGATTTTTCAGGTGTTGGTTTTAACGTTCTTCCTCAGTGCTAGTTTTTCTTCATCAAACAGGCTTTCCATATTGTTTCTGTAGTTCATCCTCTGTCTGAGCAATTATCTGATTCTAAACTGAAGAGCTGAACCTTTTGATTGCTTCTGTTCAAATAAATCATTAAAGGAGAACCCACATAGGGTGTAACAGATGGGCTTCTATGAGGAAGAAGAAGCTACTCTGAGTCTTGTTGTATCTCTACTTCTAATCTGGGCAAGATCATTAAGTTCTGCATGTCACACCATTATGAAATGCTTGTTGTCATTACAGGGAGTGGAGAAATTGAATGGCTTATTGCTTATGCCTGTGGCCATCTCTACTCAGACTGTGATCCTGCAGGATTTAGTGAGTGGTCCCTCTGTTTAGCTTTCACAGAAGGTGTAAAACCCTGGGTGGTGGTGCAAGGATGGACTGGCAGTGCATCCTTTACTCTGAGCTGACGTTCAGTTGATGCTCCAGAGTAGTGCTTGGCAGCCTTCTGTTGGGCAGCATGGGAAAGTCATAAAAAAACCAAAAGGATAAAACAACAGCAACAACAAAACCCCCAAGAAGTCCACTCTTGCAGAACTCGTTTTGTGTTGTCTTGGGCAAATACAGCATGAGTAATTACCCTCTGCTCATTAGTATTCTCTTTGCCGTTTCATTTGAAAAATTGGTGTTCCTGCATTTGCATGGACTTGCATTCTTATGCTTACTCTGTGCTTAATTGTCTTTCATTGATTGTGAGCATTGGTCTCATTTTCTTGGCTCATTTTAAAGCACCTGGGATCTTACAATTAAAGTATACACCTGTACATCTTTTGGTCTTATAATTCTGTAATGGTAGTAACTGCATATCAAGTTGTTACCAAGCTTTGAGGTAATGATTTTCATTCCATGTCATTCTTCCACAAAATCATCCTCACCATCTTTGTTAAGTAACATTTAACTAAAAATAGTTAAAGGGTTTTTATGTTATGGCATTGCATTTTCTTGATAAATACTATCAATAGAATTTAGTAACATAAAAAGAGTAAATTCTACTAGGCATTTCCTGTAACGAAAATCTCAAATACATTTTAATTTTAAACATCAGTTTTTGTCATGATTGGAAACCAGTATGTTTAAGCATAATTAAGTTTGCTATAAGTCTTGAGTCACTTGTAATTGTGTTTCTTATAATGGTGATTTTAAAAGTCATCGTGTCTGGTGTTGTTCATTTAAATATGTAAAATACTTTGATTTTCACTTAGAGCATAGAGGTTTAGACTGTATAAATGCAATGGAGGTATTAAATTTAATCTGGCCTTTCTGTATAATTAGATGCAAATCTGTGTAATGCAGAAAATATGAAATATTCAGGCAGCTTGAACTGAGAAAGCAGCTTGGTTCAAAGTCTGCCAATATCTGTAGAGATCTTTTGATTAGGGCATTTTTCTGGTGATGCTCAAAGGTGAGCTTCTCTTCTATCTGTTCCTTCCAAGATCTGATGGCAGTAACTTTATTGAAATATTATATGTACCTGTGTAATTCTTTTTGGATAGCAGTATGAGGTAATTACACATAGAATAATAACTCCTGAAATTACCCAATACTGATGCTGCAGTTATAGAGGGGGTTATCTACCAGGTGCAAGGAATAAAGCTTAGTCAGAAGTTTTATGCTGAGTCTCTTCAGAGAATATGATGTCATCTTTAACTAGGATAAGGATAAAGACATCAAAGTTTTGTGAGTTTAAAGCCACAGAAATACAGAATGGTTCTGTTGTAATCATGGAAGTGCAGCCTAGTGGTGAATAGTGTCACTGAACAGCTTCCTATTGCAATGGGAGATGGGCAACCTCCCCCTATAATGCAGTGTGGACACTTTATTGTGCTGGTGTGCAGGCAAACAAGCAAACAAAAATTCTGATAGTATTCCAGGCAACTTATTCCTTTACATCTGAAAGGCTGCTGCCAGCTATATACATGGTGCGTTAGACTTTTGGAGTGGGCGTCGTATCAAATTCTGGTTTGCCTCTCTGCTCCAGGTTTCTGCACTGCTCTGCTTTTTAGTTCAGCTTCTTCAGCTGACAGCAATGCAACAGAATAAGTAGGAAGAAGCAACACAGATGAGTGAAATTTTGAATAAATGTGGAAATGCATGCCACCAATTTTAATCATTCTTCATTCGATTCTGGTTCTGCAGCTGCATCTTCTGAGGTACTGGGCTCAGATTGAAAATTCACCTTTTTTTCGTAATGACTATAGCTGGTTTGAAATAGAATGAGATACTAAGGTGATAGAAAGCTAGGATTTAAAAAGAGAGAAAAAATAATGTCTTCTATTCATTGGCGAGATAGAGCAGGTTTACAAATGTAATTCAAACTCCTTTAGTATGACACTAGCCCTGGTGACAACCAGCAAACATTCTTTAGTTTGCCACTTCTGGAGTTTGAATATATCATGCTAGGAAATTTGTTACTCTCTTTGTGATAATATATAGTTGCTGTTCCTACATTTTATATTAAGAGGATTCCAGTTTTGTTAAAAATATGTTGTGTCTGACAAGCTGCTCAGAGGCAGGCAGAAAGGTCTGTGGGCCTGGTGGCAGGGTGCTCAGAAGAGGACCAAGAAAAGTGGTGACATGGAATGACACTTAGCAGATAGGATGAAATGAATTTTCAAAGAAAGGTAAATACTACTTTCCTTGTCTCACAGATGAGGTAATGGAGGCACTCGGAATGTATTTTGTGTTTCTGTTCATTTTGCCATTACATATAGGTACTGCCTGTATGTATTTGGCCTTTGGATGGGATTACAGCATGTATTTGAACACTTGATCCCAAAACATTAATAGGTTGGAAGTAGGAAAGCTTAAAAACTTCAAGTTTTATTGAAAAAGTCAATGAACAGTTGATCTACCATTAACAAGTTTCTTTAAGTTATGTCCATTTTGGTTTTTATTCTCTGTGTCATGCAGCATGGTTTTGCTTTGGGTTTTTGTTTGTTTGGGGTTTTGTGTTTTATTGTTGTTACTGCTTTGTTTTGGTTTTTTCTTTAAGGTTGTTCAAGTTATATCAACATGTCATGATATTTTCAGGTTCCAGAAATGTGCAAAGGGCTCATTAGGACACTGCCTCATTTAGTTTCTCTTGAGGATTAGTATAGAGATGGATATAATATTTAAGAAATAGTGCTAATTTGTTTTCAAGTAGTACTTCAGTGAAACCAATCTCAGGCAGTTATCCTTTCAAATATTCAGACTTTCTGCAAATTGGAGATAAAATTAGTACAGCAATTTTTATTCAGTTAATGTTTTGGATTTTATTTACTTTTTTAGCTGTAAGCAAGAAAATGTTGGTTTGGGACATCTGGGATCACTGCCATAAAATTGATATGCTAGAAGAAGAGTATACTGCAGCAGAAACAGAGTGAAGATACCATTTAACCTTTTAATTGCAGATATTTTTCAAATCTATGTATTTTGATTTAAAATTTTATCACTTTAGTACATTTACACACAAAATTTTCATTCAAGAGTTTTGACAGTGTTCTTGAGTTACAGTGTAAAAATCTAATTATATGCTTGCATAAATACGTGCAATTTGTAACGAATTACACCTCCTTGCACTGGTGGTAAATCCACCTTACTGACTGAAGTCAGATATTTATTTTTCTCAGACATTGCCTTTCATCTTTGCTTTGATATTGACTGGCAATATTCAGATACAGCATCTAAAAGTATGTACATCTAAGCAAAAGAAACCCCTGGGATACCATTCCATTTGGAATACAAGGTGTCCCTCATGAAATACAGGGTTTTTTTCTCCAGTTTTTGTTCCTTCTGATTGTCAGATGTTTTAGATGTAATTTCTTCCTCATTCTTTCTTGCTTTTTTTGGTTTAAGGTTTTCTTTGAGGTATTAGCAAATAGAGTAGTAAATATACAACATAAATGAACAGTTCTATAAAAGTTTGTAAAATAGGGATGTTACCAGCTTTGACAGAGTTTTTTACTTAATTAACTATTTAAAGTTAATGAAATTACTTTCTGCTGTATAGTTAGTTCCTTCAATCACCACAGGGTTCCACCATGCAAGCACCATGCATGCTTGCAGGCTTAATACCCACAGATATGCAGAAGTATAACCAAATCTGGAGTAATTGATGTTTATCGAAAGGTGGGGGAGGTATAATACAATACCTGATGATAAATCGGCAGTAAACCCACTGAAATTCTAATCCTTTCTAGAAGAGCTGGGTTTTGTCTCTAAAATTATTTTAATGTTGCATGTAGTATGGTAAAGAAGACTTTACAATAGAAAACCTCTTCCAATTTACACCTTTTACCAAGATAGACAAGTAGAAATACGGAGAATTTATATGGAAGAAAGAGGTATTTTTTGTTCTTTGATTCCCCAAAGAAAATGCATTTACATCTTCTCTGAGCTTTTAGTCTTTTTCTGTACTTCCATTAAATCCTAACTGATTATTCTAAGACAGTGGAAATCTTCTTATTATTTAGAGCAGAGTTAAGTACCTTCCATCTCTGGTTCAGGAACTGCATGTTTTCACCCAAGAATTTTCTTTCTTTGTACTTGGAGACATAAACAGGAACGAAAGGCAGAAAACCAAACGATCACTAATGCCTGGAGTTAGGAGCTGGAACTCCGTGTCACTCAGTTTGATTTCTGTTCTTACTTGAGCAGGAGCAGAGGCAGTTTGCTGATGTTTGAGTGGATTTGGGCCACAGTTTCCTTGTAGGAGGCGGATGTAACCACTGCTTCTGTTACAATCCTGTTGTAATCACAATTGTCAGGTGTGTGCTCCACAGACTCAGTATTTGGGCATGGGAGACAATAGCAGCAGGTGATAGTATAAGGCCCAGGGATTTTGTCATCTATAATTGCAAAAATCTGTGGCCCAAGTGCAGCAGGTGCTTGTGGTCAGTGTTTTTGATGGCCTGCCAGATTTCTGCTGATAGGCTGAGATCATGTAAGAAATGTAAGAAATTCACAGAGCTGAATATTTGAAATGCTGCTTTTTTTGTTGTTGCGTTTGAACCTGATTTCTTTCTTTACGCAAAATATTGTAGTAGAATATAATTAAAACTTTGATGCTAACTGAAAAGAAGATTCACTCATCGTAGTAATGGATTTTATCTTTGGTTTGATGTGCATGTTGAAGGCTTGGGTAAAGATAAACAGGCATTTTTGCCAAGCTGCATAAGATTAAACAGTTCATTACCTGTTGGAATTATCAGCTGCAAGACACCTTGCATAATTTGGACTACTACCTTTATATGCTTTTGGCTAAATTATACCTCTTATCTAGTGAGGTGTATTGAAATATAATTAACAATGTGAGCTGGAAATGATAGACTGAAGCTATGTGTATTTTTGTGCAGATAAACAATCCTGTGTCTGGATCAGAAGTCATAGAAACATTTTATCTACCAATTTTTCCCACTTCCTGTGTTCTAAAACATTGTACAGAGAAAAATAATCTGTGCACTGTGCCAGAGAAGAGCAAATAGGCACCAGCCATGTCTCCTTGAAGGATTGACTTTAAGAACCTTTGGAAGATGTTAAATCCTGCTGGAAACAGCAGTTATTTTAGATTTTTCATATTCTTAATTTTGAATGTTTTATTCGAGAGAGAATTTTGAAAATACACGGAGGCAGGGATTCTGAGCCAATGATAGCAGTAAGGGTTTTGCCTCCAGTTTCAGCAGCGTTGAGGGTTTCACCTCTGGCATTTTCAGCACTGAAGCATCTGTTTCTGAGCTGAGCTGTTTGGAGGCAGGCCATCTTAATTTGATGAAAGTGCAGTCCACATAAGAAAGAGCAGGACTTGGTCAGACATTCTTACACATTCAGCTTTATGACAAAATGATAAATTTTGAAGTTGATAGTTCTTTTCTGCTAAAGCGTCAGGTGTTTTATTTGTAATGTTTAAGCTAAAAGCTAATTGCTGTTGTTTTTAGTTCAGGGAACTTAACAGCCTTTTGACTTCTACAGTTAAATTATTATTGTAGGATATTGTTTCTCTGTAGTTAGGAGAAAAATATTTATTTACAAGTCAGCATATGCAATGTGGAATTTCCAACAGAATCACCTGTAGCATTTGTTCTTGTTACTGCAGTAATAAATGACCCAAATGAAATGTATTGCTCTTGTATTTTCAGGTTTCCAGTGTGAATCTTCTAGGTATATATGTTCTTGATGTAGTTCTTAATCTGTTTAAATGTTCCTTGATCTAGTGATCAAAATAAAAATTTTCTTGTGCCAGCAGAAAAATATTAGAACTGTGAAGTTGATTCACTTCTATTCAGTACCTCTGAAAAAAACTCTGTGAGTACTGGTATACCAAATCGTTGTTCATTAGCTCATGAAGTGGTCAGCCACATCCTTAGGTGGAAGGATATAATTCCAGTGGGAGAGGTGCCCTCTAAGTAAGCCGTAGACACTGGCTGAAACATCAAAAATGGTATTGTGCTCTCCAGTACCTTAGATTGCAATGCAAAAACATAGATCTGGATATTTATTACATTAGCTCTTTTTTTCTCCATATCCTTTCTTCTTATGTGGTACGTAATGACAGTCGTGGGAAAACCTGAAAATAACAAAATTCTAGACAGGGACACAACAATTCCTCCAGCTTTGTACAGTGCTGAACTGAGTTTTTGACAGTTTTTGTAAAGTAGTTGACTTAGTCTTTTGCCAGCCCAAAAAAGTATGGATGGTGTGTCAGTATTGTAGTCCAAGGATGCTTCAAAAGCAAATTGGCCAATACTCAAAAAGATTTTGCCTGCAACCTGTCTGTGGTATGGATTATAGACCAGAGGAAAATGATAAAGCCCACGTGTCCTAACAGTTTTTGCCAATGAGGCTGATTAAAACCAGTTGTAGATATGAGCCATCTTTGTTCAGTTTCAAGAACAGAAGTCTGAGATCCTTTGGTTATAACCTGCGACTACCTCCTCAGATACCAGAACTTGATAGTGGAAACATATTTATAGTGATAGACAAAAGCAGAAGTGATAATTTCTAATGGCTGATAATTGAAGCTGACAACCTTAGATTAAAAAAAAAAAAAAAAAGCCTTTTAACTGACAGGACAGTTATCTTTAGCCAGAGTTCAGCAAGGATTTTATTGTAAATGCCCAGCAACTCTTTGGGGTTTTTAATATGTAGGTGCAGCTGGAATAAGTTCAGAGAGATCTTTCTGTGTTTTGCAGATGAACAGGATCATCAAAAGCAAAAGCCTCTTGTAGACTTGTGTTCTGGAACTGTTGTTTTACAAATAGAATGATAACTAGAGAAGCTATTCCTGTTTTGATATTTTTTTAGATGAATAAAGCCCAATGCAAAATGGCAACATTTTCTGTTACTGTTAAAATTAATTGAGTTGTGCAGTAATGCCTGGTTCTTTTCCTTCCCTTTTTTTCTATATTTTTATTACTTTTCCTTCCTTTTTTTTTTCTGTTTTTTTTTTTTTAATTTATTTATTTACTAGCTCACAATACTTTTCAATCTCTGCATGGTTTATTTTCATCTCCATCTTACACTATGTGAAATTGTTTTCTCACAATTCAGTAATTCATTGAAGTCCTGCTTGTCTGAGCTCCTAATCATATGGAGCAAAATTTCACACCTTTTCCAGGACAGTGTACAGTTCACCAAGACCACACTCTCTACTGATTTATTTGTTCTTAAAAGAAGATGTCATACAGAAGCCTTCTCTGACTCTATTCCTCAAAGGCCCAGTATGTAGGTGTTTCCTCATTCTTATGCTGCTTGCATTTTGCCTCTCATGGTGACCCCTGCTGAGGTTACTTATGTGGCATAAGAGTGGATTGATTGGGGAAATGGAAACCACAGGAAAACACAGAACTTTAAAAGCATAGAGCATTTTACAAGCTGTCTGCCTGGCCTTGAAAACCAATATTCACTGGTCTAAGTGGAAGACATATTCACAATTTTGCAGGATAAATACCAGGGTACCAGGATTTTTCCTAAGTTAAAATACTTTGTATTATTATTAATACTTTCTATTCTATTCACAGGGCTAAAATGCTGAACTGCAGATCAGAACCATCAGGGTATTCATTTGTTAGTTTAGTTCTGCTTCTGTAGCATCCCCCTGTAGTGTACCAGGCATCCTCTTATACCTTTCAAAGAAATATAAAAGAGTAAGAAAACCTCTATCTTAAATTTTCTGGGGTTTTGGGAGTTGTTTTAAAAGTTCTGAATGCCCAGAGTCTGTCTTCTTTGTCATTCTCTATGTTTATGTTTATTTTATACCCCATTTCTACCATTAGGCATTATGTAAGGCTTGTATTTTAATACTTCTCCATCTCTGATAAATGCCAGGCATCTCTGCAGTAGAAAGAAAAAAGCTCTAAATTCTGAGCATTAATTTGTTGACAAAATTTCATTTTCTTGTCCCTCTTTTCACTCATTATATGTCACTTTCATTGTAAGCCTTCAACTTATATCCCATTGATATATTTTCCTTTATTTCTTTTTTATCTTTCCTCATCTCTGTCCAAACATTTTGATTTTTTTTTGTATTTATATTTGTATCAGTGTATGTGTAAAATAATTTCATTTATTTTGTTATGCTGTTCTCTTATATCTGATAGTTTTTATAATGCAAAAGGTTCCTGAAGTAACCTGCATGGCCCACTTCACTGTTAATTCAATTTTCTGTTCTCTAAGTTATTTTTATTACCTTTGTTTTTTTCCCAGTTTAACTGAGCTTTCCAAATTCGATGTTTAATGTTACTTCTTTTTAAAAAATATGGACCCTCTTCCTTGTTTCAACCCATGTATAGCAAACCTGAGTTATGCATTTTCCTTTCTACTTGCATGATTTGTGATTTGGTAGTTATATATGGTTGTTCTAAAGCCAATACTTGCTGACAAGTAGGTTTTTTCCCCCAGTCTACATGTTCAGTGCAAGACAATAACCCAAATGGGCAGCCATTTATGCTTCTTTCTTCTGTGTATATACCTTCTCATTGTGCCAAGAAATTTGTTTAGGCTTTATTTTGTATTTGGGCAGTGTAAACAGAGGGTGTTTCACTTCACAGTCCCAGAGGCAATGTATCTGAAATTCTCAAGCAGGGGACCCATCTCTGTGTAGAAACCCATCTCTGGCTCTACAGTGCCAGGTCCTTTTCCTGTCCCAGAACATGCAGATGCTGTGAGAAGTGCCTTCAATCAAAATCCTGCTCCCCCTTGCTATGAGGTGGTCTGCTCTCATTAATAGTAATGAGGCTGGAAAAAACACTCTGTGCACTCTCTAGTGGACCTGCACTGTGGGACAGTTTCCTTATCATAAACCAAATAATTTTCTTACCCTGACTATTATGCCTGTTCAGTGTAGTGCTGAAAGGGTTTGTGGTGAGGTAATCCTGGTTTTGTTGTGCCATCACACATTGCAAATGTGTGTTTCCTTCAGCAGTGTTTTCCAGGTTCCCATCTGTTCTTTCAGTTCCCTGTTAGGAAAAAGGTCCATGTTGAGCTGTGATGAAGTACTAAACTCTAAAGGCAGAGTATGATGATCCCACAGAGGAGTATTTTTCCTGTATTAAGCAGCAGAGAGCCCAAGATGACTTGGCATTGGAATTATTATCTCTGTTTCTTCCATGGCGTTTTGCTGCTGAACAGTAGGACTGGTGATAAACATGTCTAACTAAGATGTGTCTAGAAATGACATAAGCTATAAAGTTTAAAAAGGCAAAAAGATGTATTTCTGGAAATAGTCTACCTGAAATGATTGTTTAATGAAGAATTCTCCTTCACTACAAAGGATGTACTTCAGTGAATAGTTTGAGACTGAATACTGTGCACCTTTACAGTTATAAAATTATATAATAATACCTATTATAAAATAGGTAAAAGGCATAGTAATAGAAGAGTTGCTGCCCAAGAGTAAGAGGTTAGGTGGGAAAAGTTACCTGACCGTCTTGCAGTCAAAGGTTACTAGCACAGGAAAAACTCATTTAGCTTTTGTTCCCCATTCCTGCTGTAGGTGATTGCTTTCTTCACACGTTATTTTTGTTATTTTGGCACACTACGTGTGAGTGACAGCAGGATCTTTAACTCTTCCCAGCTTTGGCAACCATCCCCTTGCCTCTGTGAAATGACAGTGTATCTGTAGGTTTTGATAAGACGTTCTTTAAAAGAGAACTTAATCTGCCATCATTTATTGTATTAGACTGAAATATGTTCCTGCTGCCCTCTTTGTTGAGAGGGCAAACTATTGCTTTAACAATCACAGGCAAATCTGATTTACTGTAAACAGTTATAACAGCAGAGCAGGCTGTAAATTGGTAGGAAATGGGAGCAATTTGCTAGAATGAGAAAGTAAGAGTAAGGTAGTAAGAGTTAAGACTTCACTGAATTCTTGTACCATCAGCTCAAACAGCTTAACTAAGGACTATGAGAAGCCTTATGCTAGGTTATACTTTGCCACTTACTTTGTGCTGTCATTATTGGAGAACTCCCTGCCTGGCAGAGTATGGCACTGGCTCAGCCCACTTGTGACTGGTAGTAAATCAGCTGCAATGAAGAAAAAAGGAGAGGGGCTGTTCCTCCCTTGTCCTGAGGGAGCAGCTGTGATTTGGGTACTGCAAATAATTTATATTTATTTCATCTAATGAACTGGAGAATTGATAGAGAGGGGGAAAAAAAAACCCCAAAACCTTCAATGGGAGAATTTAAGTGGTGGCAGGAAGGAGGCACAAAACACAAGGATGTATTTGAAGAAAAGATGTTGAAGATTGAAGAAAGCTTTTGATTTGGTAATGTATGAAACATTTCCTGCAGCCGAAAGCAAATCTTAATTCTCTTCCACTTACAAACCTTTGGAATCAGGTTAATTGAATTTCCTCTCCCCCTGCCTCTCCCCTTAAAAAACAAATAGGTGATCAGTGGCCCAGCACTATGACAGTGTGCAATATCAGGATTGACTTTCTTCTGTGTGTAGGATTTGAAGCCATCTCTCAAGCACCTCTGACCCACTGAAGGGGGGTGATGGGTCCCCAGTAGTCAGATGTGCTCTTGAGAAAACAATGTGCTATTGCCTCTGTGTCCTGACTACTATACTGGAGCATTCTCATTTCAGGGGTTATAAAACTCATCCTGTTTTATCATGCATTGCCTTTCCTAGTGCAAACTGTCTCCGGAGTCATGGAAGTTATAATTATGCAATTTGTATGATTTATTGCTTGCACTCAACAGCCACTCTGCACTTGCCGTTTCCATTCTTTCTGAATTGGCTCAATTTAAAAGTTTGATGTTTTTACAAATATCACTTCAATATAATTATAGGTATTGTAACATTATTGGCCAGTCTTGTTTGTGAAAGAATTAATTTCAAGAGAAAGTATATTCTAGAATGATTTAATTTGGAGAAAAGCCTCATGTTTGCTAAGTTTTGTTCTGTGTGTGGGTTGTGCCACTATTTTCATACCCAAGAAAGGTGCCTTACTGCAGGATTTGCACTGCGAGAGGCAAGCTCTGTACGCATTAGGGCAGCAAATATCAGATTTTACTTAATGAAAAAAAAAAAAAGCTTTTTTAATATGATGTATTTTACACATGATAGCATTTATACTGCCTCGGAACGTTCCATTTGACCTTGGTGAAAGGCTGTAATTAATCAGCAATTAAAGCGGCGGTGGCCTTTGGGAGCCGAGGGCGCGTCTGGCGGGCCGGCGGCGCGTGGGGGCGGCATTGCCGCGGGAGAGCGCGCCCGGCGCCGGCAGCGGCTCCCGGGCAGGCCCTCTTCCTTCCCGGGCAGCCGCTCTTCCTTCCCGGGCAGCCCCTCTTCCTTCCCGGGCAGCCGCTCTTCCTTCCCGGGCAGCCGCTCTTCCTTCCCGGGCAGCCGCTCTTCCTTCCCGGGCAGCCCCTCTTCCTTCCCGGGCAGCCGCTCTTCCTTCCCGGGCAGCCGCTCTTCCTTCCCGGGCAGCCCCTCTTCCTTCCCGGGCAGCCGCTCTTCCTCCCCGGGCAGCCCCTCTTCCTTCCCGGGCAGCCCCTCTTCCTTCCCGGGCAGCCCCTCTTCCTTCCCGGGCAGCCCCTCTTCCTTCCCGGACACCCCGCGCTGCAGCCCGCCCGATCACCCCCAGCTGCCTTCGCAGCACCCTCCTCGCGTCCTGCAGCAAAATGCTCGCTTGGAATAAGATAAGCCGGCGCGGTTGCAGTGCTTCTTGGTAGCCAGGTGTCCTCTTAAAACTTGATTTAGGGCTGTTATTGAGGGGTTTGAATTGCACTTTGTTCTGTCTGGGTTCTTCTTGAATGCGCACCTTGCTGTAATGTTCCAGATGGCTGTCGTCTTAACAATAGATAAGAATTAAGGATGGTAATAGAGGATATTTTATTTAAATCCACATCTTTATCTTTCATTACTTATTCACTTTCTATTATACCCTGGTGCTATATTCAAAACACTTGAGGATTTAACAAGGGGAGAAATAACCATTTAAATTAGGATATTATGTTGACACCTTTACTGATGGTAATTTTTTCAAGCAGTAGTGCAGTATGGAAGAGCTGGAGCTGTTGCACACGAAGGAGGAGGAATCTTCACAAACACAAAATTTAGTTTGAGTTGCATTTACAGGCTAAGAGTTCATTCTGAAAGAAGACCAACTTATATAATAGGGTGGGGAAGTGTTGCAAACAGACTGTTCAGTAAGTAGAACTGGTGAGAAGACTTCTGTAAGACATGTTAAGTCTTTGAATTTGTTAGAGCATCACAGAATGTTTTGCTGAGACTTCTGACTAAAACTTCCTCAAGCAAATGATGCAAAACAGGTAGTAAATGCAGTGGTCTGGAAAACTGGATATTCATGTGCAAGTCCATGCGTGGCTTGATTCAAAGTGATATTGGATATTTGTTTCTTCAGAATGAAGTGTTAGAGAAGTGGAGAGGTCTAGGGGCCTCTAGCACTCCTTGCACTAGCACCACATTTCCTGGGATGGGAAAATTCCCCTTCTCACTTGTAAATGGACGCTTCAAGAGGACTAATGTTCCTTGAGATAGTGACCAGACAAATCTGGGTATTGTCCGACTTAAGTTCAAAATACCAGAATGCTGTTTTGACACTGAATTATTATCCGTGACCACTGCTGGTGGTGCTGCAATGTGTAATGAAGCCAAATCTTGAAATGCCTGCAGAGTAATGAGTGATTGAGCTACATAAAATGCTTTTTAATAGAGAACACATTTCCTCAAATGTGGAAATAAAAGTGGGTGCATTGACACTGCTGTAGATTTGTTTCAATGTAGCCACCGTGTGCATAGAATTAGTCTTCTGTCATGAGAATTTTTACTGGCAGAGGTGGAAGTACCTTTTTCCTTTGTTGCTTGTGGGATTTGAGCTAAGAGCCTTTATTTGGTTCAGACAGACTGTGCTTAATTTCAGAATGACAGTCAAATGCTTCAAGTCATCACTAATGAAAGGCAGGCCTTTCTATGTCTTGATTCCCATATTCAGGATGGATTTGCTTATGTCAGATTTCTGAGTTATTGGTAGTCTAGAGTAAATGAATGGTGGTTACTCTCCATTCCCACAGCTCCACTTGCAGAGGTATTTTATACATATACGGGAATTGCACATGAGAATTAGCTCTGCATTATAAGCATGGCACTTGGATTGTCCCTTAGGCTTCTTCCATGAAAGCTATGAAAGGATTTAGGGTCATTGGAATAGTGAAATGGAACTGGGGGGGATGCTGTAATGTGTATGTATGCTAAGTTTAGAGAGTCCTGTATAACATTTTTGTAATCCATTAAGGTGATGTATGTTAATGATGATTTTAATAGCCCCTCAAGTGTCTGTCTCTTGACTATTTACCTTAAGAAAAATTTTTGATTTTATCATCTGTATTATAAATGCAATTTCAGTTTTCATTAATGTTATTGCTCACCTGTATCTGATACTATATATATACCATATATATTATATATATACCATGCCAATACAGTGTCAGACTGTGTTAGTAAGATTTAATGTATTATTCACCAGTTTGAACTAGAACTCAGTTCAAGTGTGATAGGATGAACAAAAAATCTGGACCCGTATCAACAGGAAACCTAAGAATATCAGTAATTTGCCAAACACATAAAATATCTTGGATAAAACCTTCCTTTTCCATGCCGTTACTTTCTTGAAGAAAATACAAACATCTGAAGGTTGCTTGTTAATCCAGTGTAGTGTGATCTTAGCAAGGTAGTGCATATATAGAAGGAAACAGCCCATAACAAAAATCCAGATTCTTTTTACGTAGTGTGTACTACCTGCATGTTTTGGAGCTCAGCAAAGTTTCAGGATATGCATGTGTAGATGAAAGTTTCATCAGATTAATCGAAACATTTATATAACGCCTCTGATCAATGGAGTGAAGACAATGTGAAATATGTTTTAGGGGGAGATATTATTATCTGCAAAAATCAATACCAATGTTACAGATGAATTATTGTGTCAGAATATGATTTGTTATATTGAGGTATGCAGCCGTTTTCCTTTCAGTGCTAGTGTTAAGCTTTTTTTTTTCATAAATAGCCATACTGAAATGCTCTTTTTACTTTTTTTTTTTTTTAATAGTTTTATGAGTTCACTTTACTAGTTCTATTATATGGAAGATGGGAAAACCTGCTGTTGGACTTGCAATTGAATTACATTGCTCTCTGGGCTTCTTTCTTGCTTTTCTTTGGAGAACACCTGGTATAAGATTAAAAGTGGCCAATTTTAATAAACACAGGATTCTGAAACCCTTTTATGCACAATTAAAGTGACAACTAAGGAAAGAATGAGAATAATTCACAGAAGTCAGATCATCATCACCCAACTTACAGTTATTATGTAAGAGAATTTTAAAATGAAGGGCAGGATCTAGACCCTGTGTGCTCTAGATCTCAAAGCCTTGCAGCCAGCCATTTCTCTTCCTTTGGTTTCGTGTGACATGTAATGAGTTAAGTCCTTAATTAAAGCACTTCTCATATAAAATGCATTTTTCCTGTTGAGTTTTGAGCAGAGCTTTGTTTTGCTCTGTACAGTTTATCTGGCTGATGTATGCTCAGACACATTTTTGTCTTCCATCTAGAAAACTTCTTTAGGTGGAAAGAAATTAATTTAAGCATTTTTCCATAAAAAGCCGCTCTAGGTGTGCTCATTTGTGCATCCAGGCACTCAGTTAATATAGCATGTCCAAAAGGCCTACCCTGCTTTGCCTCAGTGTCTCCAGCTTACACAGAGACTGAACAAGGACAGGAGTGTGAAACCGAATTTGTGTTCTCATGTGTGGCTACTGGAAGCTTACATCATTGTGGAATCATCACAGAATACATCCACATGCCTGCCTGTGTACATGTAGGTAGTTTTGTCTGTTCGGAATGCAATTATTAATGCAGCAGTACCATGAAAACTCTTTTGGGTCAGGTTTTTTTCAGAACCTAATTTTACAGTTTTGACTGTTTCCACTTTGCCTTTCCTGAGGGAAACAGGCTTCTGGAGGTCTGCCTATGGACCTCTGACATACAACAAGGTTTCTACCATAGAAACCAGGATATCTACTTTTGTATCTCAGTTTTCAGGGTTGTGCTGTGAGCACAATTGAAACAATTTGTGAAAATCAGTTCAGAAAAAAAATTCAGTCCTCAATTGCAGTATGATTCCCTAAAACACCTAGCCATATATTTGTATGGAGGTTATAGGAGCTTTTAGAGTCAGGGTGAAATGAGGGGTAAGAATGGGATGGAAATGTTAGAGGGTGGTACAAAAAGAGGGTGAAAACCCTTGTTAAGGAGGCTACTGTGTTATAGTCCCCATTTTCAGCTGGGGTGACTCCTCAGCACATGGTGCAAGGCAAAGTCACATAGAAGCTGATGTGAAGGTAACACCCATGCATAGTCTTTCCAAGGGGATAGTTTTGTGCAAAGTTTTATGAAGGTCATTCCCATTGAAGTTTTAAGTAAACTTTCATAATGAAGATGGTGTGATAACTCAGAACTTGGAAGGGCTAAAGTGTGAGCAGAGGATCTCTAGGGTTGTCAAAGCAGAAGTGTTAGTGGGGGTGTGGTAGGCAGTCTGTGAGGCTTGGTGGGGTTTCTCTTTGTCTATGGATTGTCTTCTAGTTTTTGCAAGAACATGTACATACTGACAGCAGAAGAGATATTTTTTTTTTCCAATGCTGCTGGTCGCCACATTCTTCTGTCAGAGTTCACATAGAATGCAGCTCTTGTATGTTGGTTTTCCAACCACACACAGTTCTGGTGTGGTTGGATGCAGGTCTGTCCTTTGAGCTCCAAACCAGAGAGCCCCAAGCAATATTCAAATTCTGTGTTTAATTCTAAAAAGTCAGAAATTGAAAGCAGCAGAATAATATAGCCCTTCTTAGGAATAGCTTTCCAGTTGTATATTGACTCTGATACATAAGACCTTCCACAGTTGCTGTGACTTCTCTTTTCCTTCACTCATCTTCCCTCTCTGCATGTTTCTTGTCCCTTCTTTCCCTTGATAATGAACTTATTCAGACACTGATGCTTCTCTTTGGGTATCTAACTTATTTCTGAAAAAAGAAACAAAAAAATTATGGAACTTTAAAAGGATAGGCTTTCCAATGTAATCCTAATTTTTTATTTGTTTGAGATTTGTTGAGCTACGCCCTTGTCGCTGTAGTAGCAGTATGGTGGAAGTGGTGTGGACAAATACAAAATCACTTGAGATGATAAAAAGTCTCCTTCTTTATTTAGAGCTTGTTTCTCACCACACTTACAAAATCTGTCATTGTGTTTGGTTTTGCCCCTAAGTTTTAAGAGTTGCAAAAAATGTATCTGACTGCAAGTGCTGCTTGACAGCTGAGGGGGTAAAAATGAAAGCAACCTAACTTGGGGTACAACTGTGTGTCTTGAGAGTTTGTCTTCACTTCGCTTTTCCAGTGGAGTAAGTTATCCTCAGTGCTCAAGTCCTATTGACTTTGTGTGGAATTTAAGCTGTTTAATGACGTAATAACGTTACCTTTCCGACAATTAAAAAAAAAAATTGGATCATTTATTGTTTAATGGAAAGTGAGTAAAATAGCATTTTTGTATCTCAGTAAAAATCTTGTAATAGTTTTTTTTTAAAAGTGCGCTTCTCATACTACATGAAAATTTGTCAGGGGAAATAAATTTCTATGAACAGAAGAAGCATTTATCCTAAGTTATTTATCTAAACCTGGGAGTAATTTGATTTGATTATTAAAGATTGGAAAACTGAGCCAGAGAAATTAGTTTTCTGAGCATATATTTTAAAATCTTCTAACTAAGATTAGAATTATAAGATTATGTAGCTTCTCTTGGAAAGAGAAGCTACATTGCAACTATTTCTGAAACTAGCAAGTCTGTAAATGCACATAGCATTTGAAAGCTGTGGCAAATGAGGTGGGAGTGTTCATCTCCCTCACTGTACTACTTAATGTACATTACTTTCCTGAATATCCATTTTGTGTACAGGGAGCAGTACACAACAGATGCTTCATATGCTTAACTGAGAGCATTTGTAAAACAAAGCATCTCTTTAAAACCTGTCTCATTCTTGGATATCAGTATTTCATTCAGTGCTGCCATTACTTCTTAGAAGAAATTTCATCTAAGAGCTACACAGGCAGCACCTCTGCATAAAAGCAAACATTCAGGATGGTGGAGGTACATGATTCCAAGTCAGAGTTTATTACCACGAGTCTGTAATATCTTAGTATGTGTGTGAAATATCAAATATTAAAAGGAAGAGTTTTTCAGAGGAGTGTCCAGGTGTGCCACACAGGCTGCCAGCAATAACTTGCTCCTGCTGATCTTATAAATAATCTGTGGCTTGTTATGTTTTAATTCAGAACACCTTAAAGGGCAGTGTGTCATTATATAACCATGCATGTCCCTGTATGCTCTTTCAAAAATTAACTTCAGCAGATACTAAAATGGTGAGCAGACTTGTTGGCTCCTCACATGGGTTTCTACAAGAGTTTTGTATGAGCCAAAATAGTGTCAAATAAATAGTATGAGCTGTGGATGAAACATTTGCATGGAAACAGAGAAATAGACTGATTTGTGTTCTTTTAAATATACCCCTAGTGATGAATTGTTATTTGAGAAGTGATGCTTGACTATCTTTTTAAAGATGGTATCACACATACAAATTATGTATGTCTAAAATGCTCCTCATTTTAGTCTAAACTTTAGACTAAATTTTAGTCTCAGTATTTATTTTCTTCCACTTCTCAATAATTTGCGTCCTCTTTGTCAGTTTTTCCTGCCATTTCCTGTACTTGTTCAAATGATGATTTTTTTTTTTTTTTCCCCTGAGTGTTCTGAGGCATTTCCTGTGTTTGTAAAGTTATCTTTCCTGAGAAAAGTCAGAATTATACTGCTGGAACGTACATGAAGACTCCTATTACTAATGTAAGGGTTCATCCCTTGAAAATAATACTACACACTGTGTGCTAGCTCTGACTTCTTCCCTTCCTTGGAAGTGGCTATTATTTGTCGAGTGCTGTCAACACACTCGACACTATGTGATAAAAAGGAAGAGAAGGATGGGATTTCTGCCCCAAAGGGTTTGCAGTCTGTTAGATGCACAAAACAGATTAGATAATGCTAAATATGGCACCAGTCAGATGCACAGATTAGTCTGAAAATGCCACAGATCTTTTTAATATAACTTCCTCCTTTGATGGATGTAGTCTGTTTTAATGAAACTATAAAAATACTCTTGTCTTCCCTGAAGACTTTACAAAAAGCTACATCTGAATAACTGACAGGTAGGATCTATCATGCCAAGCTTAAGCTTAATGCTAAGCCAACATATCTGATAAGGATGGTTTGCCTACTGGCAAAGAATTAATTGGATTTCATACTTTGAGTCCTTTCTTTTGCTCCATCCTTATTATCATGGAGTTACAGGAGGTAGAGATATAAAAGACCTATTAAGTCATCCAAGCAATAGGCTTCTCCAAGCCTGCCTTCTATTACCCCTGCTTTTTTTCTTGAGAGTCAGATGTTTCTTAATTTCATCTTTTTATTCATAATTGTATCTGTTTTTTCCATCCTCAGTAATTCATTTTATTTTATTATTATTATTGCTGTACATATCTTTCATATCCTTCCTTCAAATATTTACAGGTTGTAACTGTGTCCCCCAGAAAGCTTTATGCAGTTAACTTTTAATGTCTTGATGTAATAACGCTCTTCAGTCTTCACTTATCATTTTTGTTGCTCCTCTAATAACTCTGTCTAATGTGTTATCTGTCTGGTAATGAGGTGTCCGGAGCTGAATGTAATATTCTGTACGTGCTTCTGCAAGAGTTCTGCTGTGGGGGACATACAGCTCTCTATTGCAGGAAGTCACAGAACTGTTTAGGTTAGAAAACACTTTAGGATTCAGCCAGTAGCTTAGCACTGATAAGTCCACCACTAAACAATGTGCATCTGCAAATGTGGACAAAACCCCTTGGGCTTTATTGCGCTATGCCATGTAGCAAACAGGAGACCCTTTGATTCAGATGACAATGGCTTTCTATCATTCCAGATGATAAAGCAATATTATGTTTGTCTTTCCATGAAAATGTGAATGGGAATTTCTAGATTTTTATCTCTGCAGGAGTGAACTATATTCATCAAAAGATTTGTTTCTTTTATCCCCTCTTTATAATGTAGGCAATTAAAAGCAGAACAGGCAAGTGAGGTTAAAATAATATGGAAGCAATTGGCAGGGCCCTGCTGCTGATCTCTCCTTTGAACATCTGCTGGCACCCTCAGGGGAATATGGTTGGGATAGGAGTGATTTCTGCTGACTCATTATGGTTTATTAACACCAAATTGAATATATTGGCAGTGTAGGTGTCCCTGGGGAGCAGCTAGAAGCTGTAGCACACTGTAGATGTGCTTTATTTGCCTGTGATTCAAAAATATATCCTCACACTGGGAAAGGTAGGGGGCTGGAATCAGGATGTGAATGATAAAGGAAGAGTGCTCCTGCAGTAAACCCTCATTATTTCAAGGTGCACTGGGGGAATTTCAGCTGTGATTCATATCCTCTGTGTAGTAGAAGATACCAGACCAAAGAGTGATGAGGGCAGGGAGAATAAGCCAGGGAAGTGCTGCCTGTCCTGGTGGTGTGCTCAGGGCCAGTGCCCCATACAGCTCAGCACCATATCCCTCTGCAGATCCCAGCATCCAGATGCAGACCCCCAGCAAATACGTTGGCATGGGTTTAGAACCTAATGCTCTGAAACTGGGTTTAACACTATTATGAAAAAGCAAAGAACTAAGCTTGCTGTGATGTGTTAAATACATTTTTCATCTTCAGCTGCTTGTGTACAGAATGGAGCTATGTGCAGTTAAAATTTTAACAGGAAATTGTAGCTACTGATCTGAAGGGATCCCAGTTGCTTGGAGTCCAAGGAACTGGGATCCCAGCTTGAAACAGAGGTCTTGGCGTCACAGTGTCATGTTTGTCTCTGCTGCAGGAGCTGTAAGGTCATTTTATGATTCAGTTTAGTGGCTGGTTTATTAAGCACTGAAAAACTGAGTTAAAATACTGAGCAGAAAACCTGTTTCTCCTCTTCCAATCTGCAAATAAAAGCTGTGTTTCAACAAATACATCTGTCACGGTTATAATCTTGGAGTAATTTGGGACCTAGCACTAATTGTGTCCACTTCCTTTGAGGCAATGTTTCCTCTTGATCAATTTAAAATACAAATTTGGATAAACTTAACTTTCTTAATATGTACACAAGTAATGAAAAAATAATTTAGTTAGTGAATTTGATACTAGGTTTTAGTCTTTGTGTGCCTTTTAAGAAGATCTCACTGTCATTCAAGCTGAGCTGGTGTAAATATATTAACATCACAATAGAAACACAGCTTACTATTTTTTAATAAAACAAACATGAAGGTAATACAAAGGTACAACTCTGGTAGGTTATAACTGTTTAAAAGCATTTCTGTGATTGCTGTACAAAGAGAACCACATCTTTTAAAGATTAGCTAAAAAGTAGAAATGCGGATTAAGAGTGTTTTAGGCTCAAGCTGTTTAAAATACAATACTGTTCCAGAGATCATAACAAAAACTTTGCTTGCTCCCCACTTTCATATCTTTGTCTCTTGCATTCCTGTGCAAGGCTTGTGGTTATTTCAGGATAAATTTCTCTTGTACTGTTCACTTCAGCAAATCAGTGTTGGTGGAGAGTATCTGCATGTTCCCTGATCTGGCAAGCCATGGTTCTTGTTAGCATTGCTTTGGGAAATTTGTTCCCAGTGTCTGGGTTAGTATCCCAGTTTCCGTGATGGTTTTCTTCAGTGTTTATTCCTCTCCCTCAAGTACCTAATTCAGGCAGAAGCTGATTTTGTGCATGAGGCATGGTGTGATGCTCCCATTGTTTTATTTTACCATAATTTAGAACAAGCCTGATATCCTGATAATAGAAAAGGGAATTAACCCTCCCAGATGTACCTAGTTCTCCTTTTTCTTGTAGGTGATCACCAATGTGTAGGCATGTATTGTTTCCAGCCTTCTGGCATGATGAGGACAACAGAAAGGAACAAAGGGCAAACTCACTTGCCTCATTACAGTCTAATTTTTTAATTTATTCCTTAATTTTTCAGACAGCCTTACACATACAGAATACGAAAGCAATGTGTTGAAGCAACAGATGCAAACATCAGCCTTGAACTGCAAAGCACCTTGTGGCCTTTATTTGGTGTATCATACTGGGGGATGCACTGATACATGCTAAGGGAAAAAGAATCTGAATTAAATTAACTGAAGAAGGATGAATACTTTGCAAGCAGACTAGCATTATTCTTCCAAGTTTCTGAAGGGCTTTTTAAAACACAAATTAATTAGTCTCCCAGCCCCTCTGAGATAAAGCTCCTTTTACATAGGGCTGAGGCCAGGAGAGACTGTTACATTATTTAGTCTGACTTTGCCCTTTGTGCATGCCAGGCAAATACATTCTTAATGTCTCTCACAGACAACCGAATGTGACTTTTCCTACTGGTCCTTAGTAAGTTACTGAGACCTTGAGCTGAAAGAACTGGGTGCTGCAAGGCAGGTATCTGGCTCCCAGGTGCTAAACCTTGCTGTGACTGGTACCATGCGGTGTCATGTGAATGGGCATCCTGTACAGGGCTTCATCATGGGAGTTAGTGCCTTGGGTGGGGTCTGCAGCCACTGCTTAGAGCAAGCCATCAGAAAGGAGAGAGGAGTCCTCAGCCTGGAGTTTCTATAGAGCTTAGGTATTTTGCTCAGACTTTCAGGGAAATGCTTCTTTCCATTTGAGTTCATAGACTGTTGCCCTCTCCTGAAGACAAGACAACGTATAGATGGT